>NC_041231.1:13417939-13473026 GCF_002837175.3 Physeter macrocephalus
ACAATGGAATATTACTCAGCCATAAAAATAAATGAATTTGAGTTATGTGTAGTGAGGTGGATGGACCTAGAGTCTGTCATACAGAGTGAAGTAAGTCAGAAAGAGAAAAACAAATACCGTGTGCTAACACATATATATGGAATCTAAGGAAAAATAAAAAAGGTCATGAAGAACCTAGGGGCAAGACGGGATTAAAGATGCAGACCTACTAGAGAATGGACTTGAAGATATGGGGAGGGGGAAGGGTAAGCTGTGACAAAGTGAGAGAGTGGCATGGACATATATACACTCCCAAACGTAAAATAGCTAGCTAGTGGGAAGCAGCCGCATAGCACAGGGAGATCAGCTCGGTGCTTTGTGACCACCTAGAGGGGTGGGATAGGGAGGGTGGGAGGGAGGGAGACGCAAGAGGGAAGAGATATGGGAACATATGTATATGTATAACTGATTCACTTTGTTGTAAAGCAGAAACTAACACACCATTGTAAAGCAATTATACCCCAATAAAGATGTTAAAATAAATAAATAAATAAATAAAATTTATGTAGAAGTCAACTTTCCTGACACTTTTTAAGCATTGTAAAGCAAACAGTAAAAGCAATAAAACCATCATTCTTCAAGTCATCAGATGTAACATTTTCCCAATCCATACATTGCCCTTAAAATAGGAAAAGGAAGACCCAATTCACTCTAATTTAACTTTTAAAATATTTATGCATATTTAAGAATTTCTGTAAATCTAAGAGAAACAGGCTAGGGGAAAACTACTTTCAATAAAATCAAAATGGACATTTAAGTAACTTACATCTTCTACACAGTGTAAAAACTTTCAATTCATCAATATTCGTACCTCACCAATACAAGTGATTGTGGTGACTGAATTCTTTAGGTGGACTGAAAGAATCATCCAAATTAGTGGCACACACCACTCACTAGGAGGTGCTCAAGGCTCCCTCCTAACCTCTCCCATATTTGCCCTAGAAAGCAGGAGTCAATTGATGAGTTTTTCTGGAGCACTCGTCTTCTCTGGTAAAAAGTGTCACAACTCTCATTATACAATTATCTGTTTATCTGTTTACTGTTTGCACCTTTCCTGGAGAGTACTGACCTTGTTCCTCATTTTATCACGACTGGATAGCACTGCACTGGGTACAGAATATGAACCTTATCATTATTTGTTGAATAACAGAGTAAGCCAGTGAAGGCATGAATGAAATAATCTGAAGGAAATAGAATCCCTCCTGCACAGCAGTGGTGTGGCCAGAGGGACCCACGGCACTCGGGGGAGATATCCCTGCCCTGGGAGGGGTCTGAGGGGCAGCTGAAGTCACAGCAGCAAACACTTCTGTCACTTTCTTTTCCCTGGCACATTTTTCCCTGGGATTTCCTTCTTCATCACTGGCAGGTAGAACAAGCTGACGATGGATCGGGGTTCAAAGGTAAAGGGACCGAGGCAGTCATTTAGGGGACTGTTCACTCTGTTTGTCTTTCCTCTATGCCTGAGACCTGACAACTCCATACACCACAGGGCCCAGAGTTCACTCTAAGTCTGCGAGTCAAACTTGGTGTGAAGCACTTTTACTTTCCAAGTGTTGACAAGACAGAACCCTTCTAAATTTAGTTTTATCCCATAATCACTCTAAAGGCAAAGGGATCCCACAGGTTTGGAAACACACTCCTTTAGGCATCATCTTAGTGTCAACATCTGTCAGACTAACTGAAGATCCAAATCCAGATGTGGACTAGATCACAATAATGCAAATATTTAAAAAATCCAAACTCTTGCTCCTATTCCAACAGGAACTTGCCATGAAAAATAAATACTAAACATTTATTTTAAAAAGTAGAACCATTTCATTTATGTAGAAAAAAATGAAAGATCTGAAATTTGTTTCATGCGTTTTGAGCTTCTTCTTCTTCTTCTTTATATTAGAAGGGCAGCACCTGTAACACAGTCAGTCACCTGGGAACTTACCTTCGGAAAGATAAATGAGGTTTACGGCCCCACCAGGTTCCTGGGGAATTTGCACAGCCAAGAAGGGCAATCCAAAATGTACTAACACTTGCTCCAGAGGGGAGTTTCCACGAAACTTGTAAAAGGCAATTTTTGGAAGTATCATTAGCAATTAAGATAATGCTTCAGTGTACCTCTTGAGATATTAATGAACTCCCAGGGGGGCATTATTAAGTTCACAGTCAGCGTTAATTTCACTCTTAGTTCTTATTAAGCTTTATTGATATGGATTCCCCCCAAAAGGAAAAATGGTCAAATAATCCATTCAGGCTCATTCTTTGAAGCACCATTCTCCATGATTTATATGTATCTCTTCTCTAGATAACATCTCTGCTCATATTAGGATGGCTGGGCGTCAGTTCTGATTTTTGATAGTATTTATTTCAAAGTACTGAGGAATGACTAATAATTTTGAATGTGTTTAAAGTCTGGAATTTCACTCAACCTTAAATTCCTCACAACAAAGATTATCATCAAGTATTGCAACTCTTTTTCCTTTGCCTTTCATTTCTTTAACTGTATGACACCAAATACATTAACATTCTGTAAGTGGTAGTAACCATTTTCTTAGAACCAAGTAATTTTATGTGTGGATTGCAAGTCAAATTTGTCTGATACATATTTTACAGAATGTTATCTATTTTTTTTTATTATTGCTTTATTAAATCTCTCTATATACCAGGCTTTTGGAGAAATACTTTACATATAAAATCTCACGAGACTTTGCAACACCCTATAGTTGATACAGGTATTATTGTCATGAACATTGACTGTTTTGCCTTCCACATCTCTCTGTTCCTGTAGTTTATGTGGAGATGGGGGTACTGCAGGATCCAGATTCTGTGTGTGACACAAGCCAGCCTATCAGAATACAGGGTTCCTTTAAGCTACATGGCTGACTCAAGGGAAATCACATGACCTGACCTAGACCAAGGTGAACAAGTGAGATGCAGTATCAAGGCGAGGTCAGAATTCATAGACGAAAGAAACAATCTTCTTACTGAAATGCCTGAGAGGAAATAATATAAGGCTGTGGTTACTGATGATGATGACGGTGAAGATGATGATTTTGCCAGGGGAAGGGAGGAAAACATCGGATTTTCACATCTCACACTTGGCAAACGTTAGAAACAGCACTGGAGATAAAACTTGTCTCTCCCTGTTTCCTATGAAACATAGAAGATCAGGAGACAGCTGTAACTTTTGGGTGGTTTATAGCCGCCAAAATAGCAACACATGTAGCTGCCATCAAGTGGGACACACTCTCCGGGATTATTTCTCTATCCATAAAATGAGGCTTATCATATGAACCCAAGCTATACCACAGGGCAAACATGGAATATTTACAAAATGAAAACTGTATGTACCATAGCCACATACAGGGCTCTTCTGTCCAGCGTTATTTGCTTAGATAGGCATCTTGGTTACAAGTGTGAGAAAGGTTGCATGCGTGTATAGTATGTAAATAAACTTTCTGTGACCTTCTGTAGATTGGAGAAATACCTCTACCCATATCTCCATAGCACAAAAAGACAACAGACAAAGGAAAATTTCCCTCCCAATATGGCACCACAGAAATCACCGGTGTACACTTTACCAGGCAAATGGAGAGAAGAAAAGGGCAGAAATAATTTTTATGACCTATCAGGGTCCTTCTTAATCTTACATGTCTCTGAATTATCTCTGTCCAATATCCCTATAAACAACTATATATTAAGAAACAAAAAGTAACCAAAGTAAGTGTTTTAACATTTCTCAATATATTAGAAATGATTGTACATCTCTTTCAGGCTCTGAGGGCCAGATTCTCACACCAAGAGGTTTGGTTTTTCAAACACTCAAGGGTGACCTTTAAGGTGTTTTGCTAGCAGTACAAATGTCAAATCTCTGTAGAGTAGCAACTCTTGACCTTAGTACTATTGACATCTGGGGTCAGATAATTCTTTGTACAGTGGGAAGTGTAGAATGTTTAGAAGCGTCCCTGACCTCTGTCACTTGATGCCAGTAGTATATCCTGCAGTCGTCATCGTCAGAAATGACTGCAGACAATGCAAAGTATCCCTGTGTGTGTAGTGTGTGTGGTGTGCGTGCGGTGTGTGGTGTGCGGGGTGTGTGAGTGGTGTAGTGTGTGTGTGTGGTGTGTGTGTGTGTGTGTGGTGTGCGTGTGGGGGGGGTGGGTTAGGGAGCCAGGAGGCTGTTCAAAATTGCCGTGGTTGAGAACCACTGGGCATGAGGTCTGTCGGGGTAAAAGGACAATCGCACTCTTAACAACATGGTCACAAAATGAAAAGGAGATCTTTTTAATGTCTTGTGGCCTGTCTCTTACCTATTTTCATTTCTACCTGCCAATCGTCCCAATTATCAAAGCTCAGCACGCTTCCCAGCCACCGTTAGTCACCCGGTCTCTTGGTAGAGAGCACAATGACAGGGCCGCCAAAAGGCTCAGTCCTTTACAGGGACACAGCCAGGAGATTCTTAAAGTGAAGGAAGTCTGTCTCAGGAAAGAATGAAATCCAATTCAAACTTATTTTCTCTCTGAGAACCACTGCCACCTTTATAAGCACATTACAGTCCAAAGAATCTTGATTATTAAGGATGGTTGAACATGGAGTGTTATACTTAACTGAATACTGTAGCAAACTATGTGCTAGACTCTATGTGAATTCCAGTTGTGAAAAAGTAAGAGCATAATAAAACGCACTTAGAAATGCTACCGAACAAGATGCAATCTTCACTCAATGATTCAGAAGTCACTGTCAGGGTCTGGCAGAGCTGCAGGCACATTCATTCTCATTGTATAAGACTACAGATGTATATGTTCCAGAAGGTGAAGTTCAATCTGTGCTGATCCTTTGATTCCCTGAAAGAGGCTTACTTGACAAAAATTTCTTATTTATTTTTTTTCCCTTATGAAAAGGAAGAAAACTATGCTGTTTATTTTAGCTGCTGTATGTCTTATACTCCAAGTAAACAAGCATTCGGTGACTATATGTCAATACAAAAAAGATGATTCATTAGAGTGCTGCACAGTAAATAATTCCTTATTATTTAATTCAGATAACACATTACTATACCAATGGCATACGACCAGCTTGTTTTTGATCTGTAAAATTTAGGAACTATAGATATAATAATTAATAAGGTAAACCAGTTTTAGAGATCCGACAACCTAATATGTAACCATATATGTACACACACATATGTGTAAATATATATATGTATACATATTCACATATAGAGAGAGGTACAGATTACAAAGGAAACAGGTAAATAAAAGGACTGACGGTCGTACCACAGATAAGGTTAAAGGTAAATTCTGAGTTCAGAGTAAACTTACATTTTAAAGCCTCCAAAATGTTCTAAAGCACAGACATGAAACAAAACAGCTAAATAAAAGGACTGACGGTCGTACCACAGATAAGGTTAAAGGTAAATTCTGAGTTCAGAGTAAACTTACATTTTAAAGCCTCCAAAATGTTCTAAAGCACAGACATATACACACATACAAAACATCAAAGTTATTCCAAGGTATATCTATCATCAAATTCATCAGACCAGAAAAATTTATCAGAGAATTTTACAGAATGAATGTATTTAGTTCTCTGTGGCCTTATTTATGTATGGGCTATGTACAGGACTGAAATACCTGCTTCCTATCTTTACTTATTTAAATCGTAATACTTCTTCAAGATGAAGGTTTAATACATGCAAACTGCTTTGGGGAACTTCCCCGGATTCTCTCCAGCTAAGCAGAGTCCTCTCTCGGTGCTCGTCACTCTTAGCCGTTTGTTACTTAGCTTTCATCCCATTTTTATTATTACCAGTTTTGTATGCTACCAGACTCCTTGAGGAAAGAAGCTATGTCTCTGTTTTCTTTTATGTATCTTATTGGATCACGTCACATACATGGCAGGTTTGCAGAAATGCTGGAGTGTCACTGGTATTTGAAAATCACAGGGCTTCCCTGGTGGCGCAGTGGTTGAGAGTCCGCCTGCCGATGCGGGGGACGCGGGTTCGTGCCCCGGTCCGGGAAGATCCCACGTGCCGCGGAGCGGCTGGGCCCGAGAGCCACGGCCACTGAGCCTGCGCGTCCGGAGCCTGTGCTCCGCAACGGGAGAGGCCACGGCAGTGAGAGGCCCGCGTACCAAAAAAAAAAAAAAAAAAAAGAAAATCACAAGTGAGGCTACTTTGGGCTACAAGTTACATTACAGTGAGTTCTATTACTCAATTAATAGTGACTTAGATAATACAATCGCAAAATAAATCTGGATTGTAGCTGGTTTTCAGATTGGTACAGTGACTCAGCCATGCCAAGGGACTGGATTTTTTCACTGAAGTTCTCTTAACCTTTGTCTCAGATGCATAAGGTGGCTCCTGGTGCTCCAGGCATCACACTTCACATGACATCATTAAGAGAAGGAAGGGAGAGCTCTGATAGACAAAGGCTTTCTCTTTTATCTATCTGATTTTTGATCAAGGAGATTTTGTTCTGAAATGTCCCCCTCCTCACTATCTTTTCCTCATATCTCATTGGCTGAAATTATGTCATATTATCATCCATACTCTAAACAGTGATTGCCATGACTGACTTATGATTTAACTTCTGATGATGGATTTCTTGTTGCCAGGAAAAAAGAAAACCTGGGTTCTCTTAGCAGGGAAGAAGACAGATAAGTGAATGATTATTTGGCAGACAAATAAATGTGTCTCGTGGCAACTATGGAGTCACCAATTTAAATTAACTTGAGTTTGACATGCTTGTAAGCATGCAAGAATTATTTAAAGAATGCATAAAGAACTCCCTGAGTGCATTCATGCATTGTTACTCACCATATGGGGGAAGATAATCTGTGGCATTTACATGTGGTCCACCATCCTTTTCTTCCACAGAATCATTAGAGTAGTCTAGTTCCCCAGAAACCACTTTGGTGGAGGGAACTGGTCTAAATAAAATACTGAAGGGTCACTAAGGTGAGAACAACTATGAGAAACTGGAATTTTGGAGAAGACACAACCAAGAGGTGTGCCAGATAATTGGAGGATAGGAGGAAGATTTCCCCAGCAAAGAGGGAAAGGAAAGCCTACGCTGAGAAAGACGGTGGTAAAGACAAATGTAGAGAGTAATGAAGAAGTGGGGTTCTTTTGAAGAAAGTAGAGAAACTTGTATGGCTTGAGGGTAGGATCCATAATTCCACTGAGTTTATAGCAAAGAATAAGACGAGATGATGAAATAAAATTAATACTTATTTAAATTGATCTTGTTTCTTATTATAATACTTATTCTTACAGACTAATAAACTATACAACATCTTTCTATGTCAGTGATGGCACTCTTGGAAGAACAGTTATGTGATACATAAACAGAAATCCCAAGAGTTACTAAGTCCCAAATACCTCCAGGGGAATAATTAAGAGGCTCCTTCACTCAAATACTAGCATCACTCAACAAGGAGGCAATTAGGGAAAATGTCATTGATTCTTCAACAAGGTCTCTGGGACAAAAGGTTTACATAGTTTCGCCTGGTATATGAGGCAGGCTATTCCCTGCTGTCAGGGGTGATAAGGAATCTGCTGACTTTGTTAATAAGGCTCTCCTCTTATCTGCAGATCACAGGCAATAGTGGAAGAAGCAAAGCTGAGCCTTTGTCTGTATCCTCTAAGTCCATCTTCCTAGTTCTTGGATGGACATAGAAGAAGTGAAAAGGAAAAACAAATACTAAACCTTTGGGAGGGTTAAGTCTTAGCCAGAGGTCCAAAATACTGGAGAAGTTCACTGAGGATTAAGAGGCCTTGATATAATTGTTGTGACATATTTGAATTTACAGTAAACAGAACTGCAAGCAGCATGCCAGTGGGGCTTGTACTGGTTTCTGCAGTCCTGTCATTCATTGGCCCAAACACCTCCCTCTAGAAATAAAATTATTTTACCCATCTCTGTTTTAGCTGCAGCTTTTAGGACCTGAAATCAGGAGACTGTTTCTTGGTTAAGCATGTGTGTGACAAAATACCTCCTGTAAAAATTTCAAGATATTTTTCAGATTGCAGTAGCCTGGTAGGTTCTCTTCAGTGCATATGGTTGGAAATACTGACTGTTCTAGAATTTACCATTTTTAAGATTCCTTCCCTGTATACTACAACTTCTGCTATCACATCACCTGCTACCATATCATCTTCTAATTACCATGATTGCATATTTTTTACCTGTAATTACATTTTAGGTTGACTGCTTCCTGTGGAGACTGAGGAGGAGAGAGAATGTCATGAATGATGTACTACTAGCTGGATGTTAACACAGTTGCTTCTAGGAAGAATTTGAGATGGAACTGCTAATCCCCTCCATGATACATGGATTCCCATTAGAGGCAAGTCTTGGCTGGACTTGGGCATTCTGTCCTCTTACTGATCTTTCCTTTAGAAGCCAGGCTGCAAGGACAATGTTTCTCAAATGCTCCATGATAGGATGTTAGTGCTAAAGGATTCAGCTTTCTACTTTTAGAGAAGGAAATAACACTCAGAGAGGGAAAGTAATTTACCAAAACTCTCATTGCCGTAGAGTCACTGGGAAAGGACTAAAATCACATGTTTTGACTAAGTCCTACAGTGATGTTTCCAAAAATCTATATTGTTCTAAATTTTTAGTCCGTCCCTGTATTCGATTTTAGAATTGGTAAGACATTTTGATTTTTAATCAGTAAGAATTCAGAAATGATTTGGTTGCAAAAATAGAAAAGTCAAAATAACAGTTGCCCAAAAGTATGTTTATTTCTCTCTCACATGAAATAAGTTGACAGGTAAACTGTCCAGAGCTGGCATGGCACTCCCATGATTACCAGGGACCCACATTCTTCGTATTTCTCTGCTGCACCACTCTATCAAGTCAATTCCATCCTCAATGCCACATAGGGTCCTGGATACTGCCAAAGTTCCAGCGATCATGGACTCACTCCAGACAGCAAGATGGGAGATACAGAAAAAGACAAAGGGGCACCGTTTCCAATTGGGTGAAGTCCTTCTATGGCATCTACCCAGCGTTGCATACAAAACTGCCGTCTATATACCAT
The DNA here is from genome assembly GCF_002837175.3 of Physeter macrocephalus. NCBI lineage: Eukaryota > Metazoa > Chordata > Mammalia > Artiodactyla > Physeteridae > Physeter > Physeter macrocephalus. The sequence continues at coordinate 13,427,015 of NC_041231.1, forward strand.
TGTCCAAAAGAGTCTCAGGGTAAACCTCACTGCCAGAAAAGACTTCTGAAAAATGTAGTCTTTTAGTTGCGTACACTGTCACCCCAAATAAAACTGAGTTTTATCACTAAGGAAATAGAAGGAATAGAGAGAGAGTGGCCGTCGCCTGCCACAACCTTGAAGGATGGATGAGAGTCGGCCATGTGTGTCTGTAGGCCAGGGACCTGAGAAGTAGATACAGGTGACAATTTAAGTCAACTGTTTACAAGGCAAAGAAGACCATCAACAGTCAATAATTCCCGAATAGGTATTCACCATAGTGGAGCACAGGTGATAATGTTGGAAGTACACTTCCATTAGGATTAGCTTATAAATAACCCCTACACTGTACTCCTATTTCTGTGAAAACATTCCAGGCACTAAATTGGCGTGCTTCTAATGGCATGACCTCTATAATTCTTCTGCTATGAACATCCATGAAAGTTCGCTAAAAGTGTTCAGCCTTCTGCCACCCAAGACTCTTTTTAAAAAATGGTTTACTATGGACAAGTTTAATTATATATATATATATATATTTTTTTTTCTTTTTAATTGTTCTCCCGACTTCAACTTAAAGACAACTTGGCGATAATTTAGTCAAGTTCCTTGTTGTCTTCAGCCATAATATTCCTTCATGGATTGGAAAGAGAGCTCCCTTAACCTTCTCCACGTTGAGCAATTAAGAATTTACAGTTCTGGATTTTGCCACTACTAATGCCAAGAAAACACCGAAAGCTATAAACTATCATCCCAAATGAAGGATCCATTAGATTTGTTTACATAATGATCAGCCCATGCATCCTGCAGCAATGAGCTATGGGTGTTGGTGCCTGGTTTCCAGCAGTCAGACTTAAGTCATGTTTATATTCATGCATAGAAAATAAAATAGAAACAAAAGATAATTTCCCTGCTACAATGTCAAGCAAAGGTATGAAGACACATTTTATTTCCTACAGGGAATGGATATACTCTTAAAAAAGTCACAAATCTTAAATGGTCTCAAGGAGATCAATAACTAAGTAATGCTTTGAAAGCTGAAGAACTATGATGGCAGGTAGAGAGTTTTTTCTGTTTCTATTCAAATATTTGTCTTTTTCTTTTATATCTGCCAGATTTGTTAAGCAAAGGACCCCGTGCATTAATTCTGACATTTTTCTAGTCTTCCCGTAGCCATCTTTCACCTTTATCTCTCTAACATTATATTGTGTGTGCTTTCTACTTAAAAGAATCTTATTTATCCAGGCTGCCTCTATTATACCTCAGACAAAAGAGTTCACTTTTCATTCTGATCTTAATCTATTGCCACAGTAAAATCAATAATTATATTAAGGAACATTGACATCTCTGTTTCTGACACAATTCACCTAAAACTTTCCAAATTTGAAAACTGGCCATTGCGGTTTGACAAACAATATTGGAAGTAAAACAAATGTGAGAAAATTCCAAGCTAGTTTGTCTCAGGTTTTGAAATAAAATATTTGTACATATCCTATGTGTGTGTGTGTATGTTTGTATGTATAGTATAATATTTACTACCTTATTATTTACTATTTTATTATTATTTACTATTTTATACTGTACCTTTTCATATCGTTTACTATTATTTACTATGTATATTATTAATGACAAATGCTACATATATATAACTTAAAGGATATGTCTTCCTAGTTAGTATAAGAAAATAAACCTAAAAACTTTACACTCTAAGGAATATTTTAAGTAAAAGCTTTTCTAGAGAATACTAATAGTGGAAGGAAGCCATGAACAAAATATAAAGACCACCCACAGAATGCGAGAAAATACTTACAAATAATGAGAATGACAAGGGATTAATCTCCAAAATATACAAGCAGCTCATGCAGTTCAATATCAAAAAAACAAACAACCCAATCAAAAAATGGGCAGAATATCTAAATAGACATTTCTCCAAAGAAGACATACAGATGGCCAAAAAGCACATGAAAAGATGCTCAGTATTGCTAAGTATTAGAGAAATGCAAATCAAAACTATAGTGAGGTATAACCTCACACCGGTCAGAATGGCCATCATCAAAAAGTCTACAAACAATAAATGCTGGAGAGGGTGTGGAGAAAAGGGAACCCTCTTGCACTGTTGGTGGGAATGTAAATTGGTACAGCCACTATGGAGAACAGAATGGAGGTTCCTTAAAAAACTAAAAATAGAGCTACTATATGATCCAGAAATCCCACTCCTGGGGATATATCTGGAGAAAACCATAATTCAAAAATATACATGCACCCCAATGTTCACTGCAGCACTGTTTACAACAGCCAAGACATGGAAGCAAGCTAAATTTCCAACAACAGATGAATGGATAAAGAAGAGGTGGTATATACATACAACGGAATATTACTCAGCCATAAAAAAGAATGAAATAATGCCATTTGCAGTAACAGGGATGGACTTAGAGATTATCACACTAAGTGAACTAAGTCAGACCAAGACAAATATCATATGATATCACTTATACATGGAATCTAAAAAAAAAATGAACAAATGAACTTATTTACAAAACAGAAGCACACTCACAGATATAGAAAACAAACTTATGGTTACCAAAAGCAGAAGGTGTGGAGGTAAATTAGGAGTTTCGGATTAACATATACATATTACTCTACATAAAAGAGATAATCAACAAGGACATATACTGTATAGCACAGGAAACGCTAAACAATATTCTGTAATAACCCACCTGGGAGAAGAATCTGAGAAAGAACGGATATATGTATATGTATAACAATCACTTTGGCATACACCAGAAACTAACACAACATACTCCAATATAAAATAAACCAACATACTCCAACATAAAATAAAAATTTAAAAAAAAATAATGCTAATAATGAAGTAGGAGGTAACCACCTTGAGTTTAACAGTTATTGGTGATATTATGAATGCTGGATCATTAACTCTAATTTGTATGAGATGATTGTTGTTAGATTTGGATGCTCTAATCCATTTTCTTTGTAGTGATGGTGAATCTAGCCACAGTGACGGGTTTGATCCTCTCTCTGATCAGTTCTGTTCACTGAACACTTCACTGGAGCCATCCTGTGGAAGATATTAGGGACACAAAGAGATGTGATCTCTCTTTAGGGGAGACAGAGCTGTGACATTGTAAAAATATAGTAAAGATGGCTGCTGTCTCAAAATACAAAAAGGAGAGTATCTCTCCAAATACCTCCTTCAGAGTGTTGGAAAATAAGTGGTACCACTTTTTAGTGAAGTGATGAACTGTTTTAAGAGAAGCATCATGCCAATTTGGAGTAGTTTGCAGCTTCTGACCACTGCCTACCTTTGCAAAACTCCTCTGAAGCAGAAGGTTTAGATAACTGAGGATTTGTCAACCTGTTAAAAGAGGTCTTTGTGCATCTTGCTCCCAATATTTCAGAGATGAGGTGTCCAAAAGCATTTTTTAACAAACTACAAGTTCTCTGGCTATGAGAAAAAAAATGGAAGGAAGTCTGAGAGGGAAGAGAGAGAGAAAGTGGAAAATGGAGAGCTTAACAATGGATAAATAAACAAAGACTGAGAAAAAGAGAATTGGAAGAGGGAGAAAAAGAGACAGAGAAGGAGGGGAGTAACCCAAACAGTTTCTTAAGAAGTCAATAACTTTTATCTTGGGTTGTTTAACATTTGGTGGATTAAGGATCCTTTCAAAATCCTTTCATGTCCCCAATTAGACAGTAATTAACTCAGCTCCCCTCCAAACCTCACATAGTCCTAGAAACAGTGAAAGGTTATATATGAAAATACTGGCAAACAAGATGCTCAGGCATTTGCAAGCCTGATCATTCTTTCAACTACCAAGCCATGCCCCCTTCAAAGTCAATAAACCATCAGGCTTCATATGTGACTAGTGGTTTCTCACAGCCATTTAAAATAAACTATGCTGTCTAAAGCAAGGCAATTAAGCATCCAGGGAAATTTTCAATTCACTGCTCTCTGAGTGTTGCACATTTGACCTCCACTGACTACTTAAAAATGGGAGTTTGAGTGCAAAGTTACAGTAATAGATGGCACTTTCAAAATGGTAATTTCACATCTTAACAAGGTACCTGAGGGCCAGCCTATTTTGAGATAGAAACCACTGAGCCCATCATTAGTCAAGTTCACTTAAGGTTAGACTCAATTTGAACCACCTGAGTAACCTTCCCAAATAGCACATTTCCCAACCAGCCAGCACCTTGGAGCTATTTCCAGTCTGATTTTGGCTCCCAGGCTGTCCTGAGCCTATTTGCTTTGCAGCAAAGAGATTCTGTTTTTCTATTCTTCTGTTTCCTGACCCTGCACGGAACAATTTATAATTAGGAAACCATCTGAGGGGAAGGTGACAATTCAGTTGTCAAGTGTCATGGATAAACCCCATTTCCATCCACACAAGCAAGGCAAGCCTCTCTCACCCTCAAAACAGATACGGAGGGCATGCTGTCATTAGCTGGTTCACTGTCCTGAGAAGGAAGCAGTCACAGAGATAACAGCAGCTACAAAAAACAGAAAATGTGAACAAAGAGAGAACTCTCTCACTGTAAATATTTTCACTGCCAACCAGTCTCTAATATGGTATGAAGTGATGTGAAAGCCACTTCACAAAGTGCCCCTTATAAGGCTAACTCAAAGCTGTCACGATAGCGTGCTGAACGTAGCCCAACGGGCATTCAGAGATAAATGAGAGCCAGGGTTCAAAAGGCAGAAAATAAACAGACGTGTAGCTTTTGGTGGGAATGTCTATACAGCCCAGCCTCAGTATGAGATTTCAGCTCAGAATGGATAAAGGAGACGTTATAACCTTCCTATCTTTAGTCATTTGGATACAAGCTTTAAAAATCTGTTAGCCAAAGAGATTTTTTTTTAATCTCAAATTATTTTTGCCCACCATGGGCAATCTTTGTTCCATGTATGCTCTGTGAAAAGCCTAGAGAGTGAAGCATGTATGCAAGGATTGGGAAGGGGCCAAAAATAAGGGAAATACTGTAAGTAAAAAAGAATATTAATTTTAGGCTAGCATAGTATGTCTCAGATACACAAAGCAATGCTAGAGTAGTCTGTGGGACTATAGCCTAGGTATGTCTAATTATTGCCTTAAATATTCTCTTTCTTGGATCCATTTTCTTTCTCGTCACAATAGTTCCTTTTGAGGAGAAACAGCCCCGGATAGAAATCAGTTTGTGAACAAATGTCGGAACCGCCTCCCTGTTATTAAAGTGAAGTAGAGTTGGCATAATCCAAAAAGTTGAAAACAAGCTAAATTTTGCTTCTATCCATCCTGAAAAATTAATGAATATTTTATCAATTATTAGATAATTTAATCAAAATTATTCTTGGCCAGCCAGGTTCCAAATCTTGTCTCCAATATGGTTCCCCTGCCAAGTCTCGATTTTTCCATATTTCTGGATTATCTATAGCTCTCCTTTTAAAAGTAAAAGGTCCTGCATTACGACAATACTTCAAATCTAAGCTTTCTATACTTCACTTGTAACTTTCCTGGAATTGGGGTGCTTCTTCAATCATGACGTTGTCAAAATCAAGGTGTACTCTTACGGGTCAGAGTTATAAGTTCTGATTTAATAACACCCTTTACTTCAACCATACCCTTAAAACACCATAAAAACAACTGTATCCATGGCAGCTCCATCACAGCTGATTATGTATTACACTACAGGATAAGCAGTAGCAGATTAGGGGTGACGAGAAAGGGGAGAAATAGATGCAAAATTGGTAGATTAGAAGAGGCAATAGGCCAAGACAAGGATAGCACATGAGGGAATAGGATCAGGTCCAGGACACGATCCATTCCGCAAGGACAAGGAATATACAGAAAATAGAACTGAGTGAAATGGAGACCCCCAAACTCACGGGCAGTGAGGCAGGACTGCGAACTGATCTACAGGAACTGATGACTAGATCAAAGGCCCAGCAGACAAGCCCTAAGTGGCTGAGAAAGATTTTATCGGTGAGGCAAAGGCATTGATGTTGTTCTTTTAAAGACAAAGGCAGGTCCAGGAAGCAATCATCTCTGAGGATGCTGACCAAATTATTGAGAGGCCTCCACTAGACTGAGCAGTGAGGGAGTCAGAAAGACAATCCCTAGGGTAGTATATTCCAGAACAATGAGGCATCCCACTTCCTTAAGAAGAGCGCATAATGGACATTCAGGTACGGTGACTGATTGCCACTGTTTAAATACGCCAACTCCCCTAAGTCACCGGTCATCCTCATCTAAGTGAAAGGAAGAACAGAGAATGTGTTTAAAAATTCTTGGCAAACAGTCCTGCGATGATAAACAGAAGTGAATTTGAATAGAGAAGGAGGAAGAAAGATGAAAAGAACACACGATGGGCAAATCATTTGTGTGAATTGTGCATTCACCACTGACATATTCAAGCGGGACTGATGAACCTAGGGGCAGGGCAGGAATAAAGACGCAGACGTAGACAACGGACTTGAGGGCACAGGGGGAAGGGGAAGCTGGGAGGAAGTGAGAGAGCAGCATTGACGTATATACTCTACCAAATGTAAAACTGATAGCTAGTGGGAAGCAGCCGCATAGCACAGGGGGATCAGCTCGGTGCTTTGTGACCACCTAGAGGGGTGGGATAGGGAGGGTGGGAGGGAGGGAGCCGCAAGAGGGAGGGGATATGGGGAGATATGTATACGTATAGCTGATTCACTTTGTCGTACAGCAGAAACTAACATACCATTGTAAAGCATTTGTACTCCAATAAAGATGTGAAAAAAAAAAAAAAAAAACCCCAAGAAAACCAGATGAGATGTTTCTGATTGTAGTGATTCCAATTTACCAATTTCACTTTGAGCAAGGGTGCATAATTTCCATGTTTCTCAACAGGGAAGATGGAACCCTTTCAAAAATTCCCAGGGATGCTTTTTTATAGCTAGCGAATTGTTCCTACTGCCGATATTCAAGGTTAAATAGATGCCCCTCCCCATGATAAAGTCCTTGCTAAGAGCTTATTAGTTGCTTTCGCTCTTTGATTTATCTTAGACTTAAAGGCTAACTATTATTTTTGAAAAGTAATTTGTATCTAATGGCAGGTTTCTACCCTGACAGATGTTTGCTAAATAACATGTACTAGATGCAGAAAAATGTTCTTTTACCATCTTCAGTCATAGAAAATGTCAGCACTGAAATATCTTTTGCTCGCAACTATTTTCAAAGCAGAAAAAAACTTAGATGATTACTGTACAGGTAAGTCAGTCACAGTTTTCAAAGCATTTTACCACCATTTTCTGCAAAAGCCATCTTGGTGAAATATGTAATTTTACTAAATTATTTTATACAGTTTGAAGAGCTAATCATATTAAACCACAGATAACGATATTTTGATTAATTCTCAATATGTGTCTTAACAGTCATTTTGTCTTTCAGAGCAAGGGTTCCTGTTTTTAAATATGTATTTTGGCAACTTACAAATTTATTACATATAGTATTCAGCACATTTAAAATAATTTCTTAGTCTGTACAATGTATGTATTTTGTTCTTTATGGCTTATTACTTCTTTAGTCAGGATAAAGAGCTTCATATTTTGGGCAAAATGTAGTAAATATAAGATTGTACTGCAGAAATGCCTGCCAAGACATGTGCAGATGGGCTGCTACACCTCACCTTCCCAACCAGGTATACCCACAGCTACTCATGATACATTTCTCATCAAGCTTGGGTTTGGTCACCACGTATTGGTATCATTTTCAGCATTATCCATAAATTCCACCTCTTCTCCCTCACTCATCTTTACACTATAGTAGCTCCAGTGCCCTTATATCCATAGATGTCCAATGTATATTCAGTTGCTCTATGAGGATGGAGTATCCTCTCACTGGGACTGAGTGGGAGATTGAAAAGAATCACAAGTAGGAGGCAGAGTGGATCATATCGGAGCCTTTGTTGTAAGGATATCTGAGAAAGTGAATCCATACCTGAATATTTTCAACAGACGGAATGTTTTTATCCCTCTCCCCCCATATGTTGAAATCCTAACCCCAAAGTAATGGTTTGAGGAGTTTGGGCTTTTGAGAGTAATTAGGTCATGAAAGCAGAGCCCTGGTGAATGGGGTTAGTGCCTTTAAGAAAGAGACCCCGAAAGGTCCCTTGTCCCATCCATCATGTGGTGACACAGTGAGGAGATGGCCATCTATGAACCAGGAAGCAAGCCCCTGCCACACACCAATCTGCCAGCACCTCGATCTTGAACTTAGCCTCCAAAACTGTGAGAAATAAATTTTTGTTTTTTTTAAGTCACCTAGTCCATGGTATTCTCTTACGGCAGCCTGAACTAAGCTGATACTTAAATACACCAGAATGGGGCACACGTTTAAGAAAGACTGCATCATAAAGACTTTAAGAAGGTAGTCACACATTCATCAACAAATCTACTTTGTGACGGGCAAAGTAATGTAGACATCATTCTTTAAAATGGATGAATGGATGGATGGGTGGATGACAAAAACCACACAAGAAATCTAAAACTAGAGCAAAAGTCAAACGGTCCAGCTTCCTATATGTGTAGCTGGAGCTCATGGTCATTTAGTCACCTCCTTTTAATGAAATCTGTCATAAGGTACCTTGAGTTCCTAGGCCAAGTCCAAAAGAAAGTCACTGGCAGGGGCGGAAGGGCCTTATGGTCATACTCTTTCACCTAGAGTTCAACTCAGAAAATATTTACTGAGCTCTGTGTGTGTCCGGAACCCTGCTAGGGCTTGGAGCATGTAATGGCTAATGAGCTTAATGTGTGGATTTGGAGAGAGAAGGAAAAAAAAAGTCACAATAATGGAGCATGACAAGTGTTGAGATCCATTAAGTGCGGGATGTTAATGGGGCCACAATGAAGGGCAAATAAACTGTGACGAAGCTTAGTGACAGTTTCAGATTCTCTGCTGCTGGAGTTTCATCATTCCAACTGTCCTAACAAAGAACCACTCTTTTTCTAGAAAGTTATAAAGGTAACCTTATTGAGGTCTAAGTATACAACTGGCTCCAGGCATGTAGACTACTATGAGAGTTTCAAGGTTATTGATCCAATAAATACTTCTGATCCAAGAAGTTGATGGATTTGAGGTTTTGGTTGGTTTTAGAAATAGACAAAAGCCTTTGATCCACACATGTGGCTGAAAATGTTTTGCATATTTAACGTGAAATATATATATATCTAGGAACACATATGTGTATTATAAGTATTGTAAATATATGTACATACACACATGTATATATACATACATATATATGTATATTTGTAATATTGACAATACATCTAAATACATGCAGTAGAATCCAGGTATTATCTTATAAAATTTGCTCATGGAGTTAATTGTTGGACAGATCTTATCATGGTCCCACAAAACTATAACTGTCTGATAGAAAATATTTAGTACCTCAGGCTAATAGTCACTTCTATAGCAAGAGCACCGCACTGTGTAATCCTCTGGGAAACACTAAAATTAACACGGACTAACCGTGATGGAGCATGAATATCAAAAAATCTTCCCAGCTTTTTATGTTAGGTATATTAAGGTGAAATGTGACAACTACCTACCATTCAAGTATGGATTGGGGAGCTTGAGAGCTCAGATATGCAGAACTCTAGTCACCTAGAGAAAAATCTTAATTCTTCCACACTTGACCCAGAGGGTTTTTTTTCTCATGATAGGCTTTCTGGTACAGGAATATTTCAGTCACGGTGTATATTGGCTTTATCCAGCTTTTTCAGTTTGGTTACCCCCTTCTTCTGATTTTTCACCTGAGCCAAAAATCTCAAAGGTCTTCAGTGTTCTTAAATATTATTAGAGACATTTGTGCTTGTTTATGTTCTCTCTCAGTCTCCTGGGATTTATTTGCAAGATTGTGAAAAAAAAGTCATCATTTGGTACCTTAATGAAAGATTGTCCTCCCTAGAAACCTCACAAGGAAAAGAAGTATTAAATCAAAACAAAACAAATGTCATGTAAACACCTTTTACAATGGGAAGAAATGCGCTGTGTAAATGAGACCTCCCCATCATGGTGAAATGTGAGCCAAAGTCATCTTCTAAAGTACTGACTTGATTTTGCTCTACTTGGAATACATCTAATCTGAATTCATCTATAAAATAATGAAACTGTTCCTGATTCGAATTGTTAACAGTGGAAAAGCTGACAGAAAAAATTAGGCTACTCCTTTAATATACAGCATTTTCCATTACATGAGCGACTTACAAGGAAATATCCATTCCCAGATTATAGATGTTAAAGCACATTTCAAATGATCCACCTAGAATATCCACTTTGTACGTCAAATATCTAATAACGGTAAAAAGAGCAAAGTATACTTGAGAGTCAATTGGTTTTCTTCTCTCCAAGCACCTTGCAAGGTTTCCAAGATACATGCACCACTGGTCTAATCGTGTCTGTGACATCTCAGGAAGGCACCATGGACCGCTGTCCCCAGGAGAGAACAGCTTCTTCATACCTAGCAGGTGTACAAGTTCACAGAACATGTTTAATAAAATCATCATGTAATGTTTGTCAAGGGACCCATTTTGAAGGGTTTGGGGGAGGTAAAAAGAAATGATGGACGCAATCCATCCCTAAAAATGTGAATGTATTATCTGGAAAAACGATACCAGAGAATTTTAAAGAAAATGTGGGAAGATGTGAGGCAAGAGCATATATAGCACTGGGGTGCCAGAATGATACGACTCGTCACACACACGCACACACATGCACATACACAGTTTCTAATAAGGGACGGCACTGTTATTTCCTCTTTTCAGTTACTGTTAACAAAGAGAAAAGAAAAAGATCAGGCATTTTGATTGGGACTTGTTCCTTCCACCCTGAATCATGTGATGGAGGAGATCCCAGGGGAAAACCTCAACACAGCACCATAATGAACACTGTGATTCTTTTCCTTGCAAGGCTGGTGGTGTTCCTCCACCTCCTCAACTGGACTGCAAGCTCCTTCAAGACGGGGACTGATTTCTCTCTGTATCCCTAGAGGTGATCAGGTTGCCTGGCAGGTGTGGGGTCACCCTCGCTGCTAGCCCACCTACTCCTAATTCCTTCTTACAGTTTCACCTTTACATGCAAAACCTCAAATTGCCAGAGCCAAAGCTTTATTCTCTCACTTGGGTTCAAGCCCTAAACTTATATATTAAGTGGTCAAATATTGCTGCGTAGGGCAAATTATCCATTTCCACAAGCACAAGCCATTGAAATTTTGAATACTTACGAGGAACCCATTTATTTTCCAATTTCTTTTCCAAAAGGTACCCAAAGTATGAGTAATGGGTTGTGTTGATGAAATTGTTTTACAGCAAAATAAACCTTGTCATTATTTAAAAAGAAGAAATAAAATAGAGAATCTTCTGAAAAAGGGAGGTTTAGATTTTCCTCCCGATGACCAAAATCTGTAAAGCACAATAACTAGTGTATAGAATTATTTTTTCTTGGGACCATTCCAAGTCATTGCTTTTCTATTTGATCCAGAAGCTACTGCCTTCTTGTAAGGGCAAAGTAATCATATCACTTATTTACAAACACAGTGGCAGTTCACTCTTAAAATAAGGGTATAAATAGAGACAGACAGGAAGAGACAGTGGGGAAGTAAATTCCAGAGTCAGATCACTGGATGCAAATCTGTGGTTTTCCACTTATCAGATGTGTTTCTTTGTGCCCCAGTATCCTCACCTGCATAGAGGCCATGATGACAGGTTGTATATATTCAAGGAAGTAAATATAAGTCAAGCGTCTAATGGTGCCTAACAAATAGCAAAGCCTTGGATCAATGCTAGTTGAACCTCAGTTATTGCTGTGATTCCGGATTTTCAGTTTACGGTAAAACTGGCAGCCCCTAGAGTAAAGTGACCAATCAGACAATTGTTGTGGTGGTCACCAAAGAACAGCTACTCATTCTAAATGGCAGGAATTATTTTTGCTACCATTACCGCACTCTGTTGGTACTGTCTTTGAGTATCCCCATCAAACACAAAGAAGCATGCACCAGTGGAATATGCTGATAAAAAGTCTAGGAGAACAATACTCACAAATTTTAAGATCTTTAAATCCTTACTTCTCAAGTTTGCAGTTTTCTTGCCCGGAGCCTTGCATAATAGTCCTTTGGAAGAATCTAAGTATTGAGTGGCCGTGATCAGACACTTAAAAGTCAATGTATAAACAACATAATTTCCTGGTCCTTGTTTTGTGCTCAAATGAAGTCATGTCAGGTTATTAATTTACAAGCGTTAGATGTTTCTAGGAGGTTGAAAGATTCACTTCAATCCTGGCGATATACATTACTGATTCAAGTTTTCTCTTACCAACCTTTCCATTTGTTCAGAATAATCAGGACTGTTTCTGGAATGGGGCAGATGCACTGTATTCTGTTCCGGGCTCTCTCTTGAGTAGTCAGAGCAGGCATCATTTAACTAGATGATCTGAATGACACTGTTACATCGACCTGTCCTGAGCAACTTCCCATCCCAGTCTCTAGGAAAGACCAACACTTGTAACAGATCAGCCCTTCCGTCAGAATGGAAAACACATGAGGTTACCGTCCACTCACCTTTCATAGACCCTAACATGAGAAAAGCGCTCTTAGAAATATTCTTCACCGACCGTCTATAAGCTCACTGTTGGCATGAGGGGAAGGAGATGTCTAAAATCTGAAGATGGTAGGGTTCTGCTTGCAACCACACGGTAGAAAGGGGACTTGAGAGAGAGGCTGACATTCACTGAGCAACGAGAACACTTCAGGCACTGGCTCAGTTGCTTGGCACACGTTGCCTTGAACACTCCTTACAGAACTTCAGCAAGTCTGTTAATGCTAGTTTTACAGATATGGAAACCACAGGACAGAAAAGTTAAGCGATTTATTTGCACAAGGATGAGAGCAAGAAGCTGAAGCAGACTGTGAACCAACACTGTCCTATCCTCAAGTCCATGATTCCTGAAATCCAACACGGTGATTAAGATCACATGCTTTGTCATCTGAAAGAGTTAGGTTCAAGTCACCTCTGGGCCACGTCCTAGCTGTGTGACTTTCGATCAATGACACAGACCCTCTGTGACTCAGCATCACATCTGTGCATTGCGGAGATGAGAGTAAATAACAGAGTAATAAAGACGACTCACGCTAAGCTCCTTCTCTCAGCACCTGGCACACAGTCAGTGCCCATCAAGTGGCGGCTTTCAGCACCTCATCCATCCTCCTTCTCATGAGCAGCCAATTACAGAGAGGCAAAGGGAAACAGCATGCCACCATCAGGAGAGGGCCAAACACAAGATGGGGGCGGTGATGCTATCCACCCAGGCCTGAGATCAGCAGTGAGTAGGTCACCCTGAGATAGTCATTGGAAACTGATGAAACTTGGTCCAACTCTGATTCTGACTTTTTCCGCAAATCCTCAGTGTTTCACTCACAACTGACTATATAATTAGTGATACACTCAGAGCTCACCCAAAGCGCACAGTTTACACCTGCCAAGAACACAAGTTCTGGGGTGATTCCAACAGAACCAGGTAAGTCTGGCAGGGGTGGTTATCAATTGGCTCTTTTTGTTTATACCAAAACAAATTGATTAGCTTGATTGATCCTATTTGTGGTCTTATTAGAGGAAAGGGGAGAAATCCTTCTTTTCTTTTGCAGAAGGAGACTGCATTTTCTAGGTGTGCGCATCTTATTTTATTTTATGAATTAATTTATACAAAGTAAATTAGTCAATTTTATTTATACACAATTTTATTTATATAAAAACTTTATTCTTCTGGATTTTAGAACAAAGCTCCTGAGTCTATCAGGGGGCAATCAAATGAGAATGTATAAACCAGAGCTTAAGAACTCTGGCCACATACTGGAGAATAGGTTTTAGTAGTATATTAACTTCTTCTTCTTATTGTTGTTGTTATTCTTATTATCAACAAAAAAGCCTTTGAAGTGAGGTATGTGAAAGAACTGGACATCTTCAGAATGGGCTGCATTTGCGTGATGACCTTGTTGCTCACTGAGCTATTAAAGTTTAACAGCGAGACAGCGATTTCCACTTCTAGCAGTTATGTGCTAGTGTTCACATCTGAACTTAAGTAACCCAAGCACTATAAAAAAAAAGTCTGACCTTCCGAATGTTTTTCCAAAATTTCAAGTTTTACTTCCAGTAAGTTGGACTCTTATATTTGCTATGACACAGCTGATGAGAAAAGATTCTGGTGCTCTACTTGCCTAAGAGACAACGTGCACAGTTGCTAAATTCAAGGCACTTGGAATAAGACAGATGTGGGTTGGAAATCCAACTCTGAAGATGTAGCACATCTTTGGGAAGGTACTTAATCCATAAAAGGAGGATAATAAGATATTTGATAGAGATGTTAGCATTAAAAATAATATATATAAAACCACTTATCAGGATACCAGAGGAATATTAAGCTCTCAAATGTCAACTGCTATTTTCCCTTTAGTCATCATCATGGGCCAACAGACTATTAAGAGCTGTCACAGGATCCTAGTGATGGCTTTTGAATTGGGGGTGGGAGAGATACTGTAACTCCTCACATCTAACACCATCCACTGTAAGATGCACCATTGCATTTTTAATATACCACTAAGAACAACAATAATATAAAATGCTACAAATAGGTTGTGACACATGTTCTTATCACTTAGAATTATTTTGCATGTATATAAAGACATTTCACATTTACTGAAATACATTTCAGTCACAATTTTTTCACGCATGCTCTAGAGTGTAAAACAATGAAGTGGTTAAGATATTTCTAAATGGATAAAGAAGATGTGGTATATGTATACAATGGAATATTACTCAGCCACAGAAAAGAAGGAAATAATGTGATTTGCAGTGACGTGGAGGGACGTAGAGATTGTCATACTTAGTGAAATAAGTCAGAAAAAGACAAATATATCACTTATATGTGGAATCTAAAAAAAAATGGTACAAATGAAGTTATTGACAAAACAGAAATGGAGTCACAGATGTAGAAAACTTATGGTTACCAAGAGGGAAAAGGGAGGGGAGGGATAAATTGGGAGACTGGGATTGACTTACACTCACTACTATATATAAAATAGATAACTAATTAGAACCTACTGTATAGCACAGGGAACTCTACTCATTAATCTGTAATAACCTATATGGGGAAAAGAATTTTAAAAGCAGTGGATATATAAATATATAAATATACATGTATAACTGATTCACTTTGCTGTATGTGGAAACTAACACAATATTTTAAGTCAACTATACTCCAATAAAAATTAATTAAAAAAAAAAAACTCCATCACATTCAAGATCCAACTCTTCTCTATCACTTTTCCCCTGGGAAACATCAATGCCTGTGCTCTATCATATTCTACAGAATTTTCATCTCAGCTTGTTTTTTAAGTGTTGATGCTAGCACTCTCTTTCCTGACCAAACTCAGTTCTGCCCCTTTCTCTAGTGAGTCAGATGCCACTGGAAAGGAGGGGGCTTCTGTTCAAAGTCTGTAGGAAGTTGCATTCCTATTGTTTGATGTGTTACCAGCAGTCCCGCTGAATCAGTCACACCAGTCACTGGTGACTTTGACATTTCTCTCTTCTACTTGAGAAATGGAACAATTTCTCTGGCCTTTGGTGGCACTGCTTAGCATGTGGCACCAACATACGTAGCACCAGGCATGCACATAACTCAACTGAGCTGATGACAGCCAGAGCTCAGCCTGGGTGTGAGCACACGAAGGCAGGCAACTGAGTGACTGCTGCCACCTACCAGGCTAATGGTGGCTGTAATTTAGCAGCAATAGTATGACACATCTCAATGTCAGAGATTTTTAAAAAGTCAAAAATGCATTTTAAACATGATAAAACATGAAATCTCAATTGCCAAACTATTAGGGCGAGCACATTCCCTTCCATAAAAATGACCAGATCCCTTCTATTATCTATTTGTGAATGAACTGCATAACCCTTGCTTTCTCTGAGATCTGCTCTTCGCCCCAAACACTATTAACAACTTCAGTAAACCTCCTGCGTTTTGCCCTCCTGCCAACTTAAATTTCAACTTCACCGATGTTCGTCCCTTGCCAAAAATACTGGGCAAATTGAGAAATACACTTTTTTATAGAAAGTCAACCTCAGGCTTAACTTTAAAAAGCCCTGAAATGGGGCTTTCTGGAGGGCTGATAATCTACTGTGCTTCTTGATCCACGGTGCTGTTTACATAGGTAAGCTCACTTTGGAAAAAAAAAAAACTGAGCTGTGTACCAGTCTTAATTTTACAGCTCAGTGAGTTTTTCACACAGTGAAAACCACTATGTAGCTATGATATACACACTTTTCTGCATACATAGTATAATTAGAAGTTAAAAATAAAACAAAAATTAAAAATGCCCTGAAATATTCTGAAGAAAAATAGAGAGGAAAATATACAGCAATAATCGAATATATACTACAAGTCGAATCTTGTTTTACTATCCAATAACAATAGATCTAGTTACAACTATAGTGATTCTTCAAACTGAACCTCTTGCTCCGCCAAATCTGTCAGTTAGGGGCAAGGCCATCTCTTAGCCACTCATGTTAGAAATGGGTTCCTGATATTTCCTTCCATTCTCTCTCTCTCCTCCCTGTCTTGAATCAATTACCAAGTCTCCCTGATTTTACTTCATAAATGCATCTTGACTTGGTCCACTGACGCTTATCCTTAGTACCAGGCCCTAACAGCTTCCTGCCTGGACCTCTATAATATAATAACCTTTGAAGCAACTCTGGCCTCTAGTCTTGTCTCCTTTCAAGCCATTTTGTCACCATGTATCCTGAAGGAATCCATTCAAATGCATGTCAGGCCATGTGTCTTCCCTGCTTCAAATTCTCCTTTGGGGACCCATCCACGGGGCAGGCTCAGCACTGAGCAGGAGGTACGAGAACCTTTATGAGGCCATGGTCAACCACTGCAACTATCTCCACGTCACACCCTGCCTTGCATGTTAACCTCAAAGAGATGTAAAGCCCCCTACACCAGGCCATTTCTCTATCCTGTGGCTCTGCTCAAGCTGCTGCATTGACTTGAAATAGGATTCTTTTCCCCACCCCAACTTCTCTCCCCATCCCCAGCCCCATCCCTTCTTCTCCAAGCTCACTGCTTATACTTCAACTTGTATCTCAGACATCATCTTTTGCAAGAATCTGTCCAGGACTCCCTCCACCCATGCTGTGTTGAATGTTCCTCACCTGTGTTGACTTTCAGAGTGTGGGTACACTTCTCCTATAGATCCTGTCATTCCTTGTTGTTGCTTATTTATACTTCCTTCTCCCCTCCAGAATAGTCAACAAATACCTCTATACATGTTGTTCATTCTCACTCTCAACCTAGCATCTGGCACTTAGTAGGTGATCTGTTAACGTTTTATGAACTGAAATGAACACCAAAAGACTCACTGAAATGCGAGGGTGACTCTAGCAAGAATTTAATTGCCATAACTAACCTGAGGCTAAGTAAGCTAATATAATTAGCTCACTCTACGTGTTTATGAGATTTTTGGCATGTTTCTTACTCATTTCTACAAATCGGTATTATATTTTACATTAGCGTTTCCTACAAGGAATACTACATAATCAACACTCATATAATATGAATTGGTTGAACATCTTGCATCGAAGTCTTTAAAATTTTTCTCCGTAATCAAAACCTCTTGGAAATTTAGGTAGTGTGTTAAATTACTTGGCCACTAAATGATTTTCCATAGTCAATGGATTTAAGTTTTATAGCGTCAATGTTTTACAATAAATAATGAGATTTAGTCTCCAGGGTGGAAAAGCCTCATGTCCCACAGAACTTTTTTTTTTTTTTTTTAAATACTGCTATTTATAGTCAGAGTAGCAGTGAAACGCATTTGTAGATAAAACAGTTTGGCTTTGATTTTTGTTCACCTAATCTAAGGGAAGCTAAATAGGTTTAATTTTAAAGTGGGAGATAAAAACATGAAAAAAGAAAAATCCATTCTACATGAGAAGATTGTGTTTATAATGGGATCATGGAGACACTCCTCACACCAGTGGGTAGGATGGGGAAATTGTCATAATTGCTTGAAATGGTGTTGCCTTTCTCTAAATTGGTATTACCTACATCCATTTCCCAAAAGATCGAAGAAATATACAGATGGAAGTTTTCCTTTTATTGGCAAGTGAATTGATTCATTTGTAGAGCAAGCCTTTATTTTTAGCACATGAAACTGAATATAGCAGATGAGATGAAAAAGAGTCCAACCTCCTCGTTGGTGAACTGAAACAGCAGAGGAGAATGGTAGAGAACGCCCTAACAGCATCAATATATGGGCCACTGCTTGTCTATTCCTGAGCAGTACGTTCAGGGTAGTGATTCTTTTCCCTGTAGATAACCACATCTCAGCAAAATATAGCTAACAAAATAGCTAAACATAAAAACTTGTGAGGTTGACTTTAAATTCTTCTTGTGGACTGTAGTTTGGTAGAGTGGCGGGGGGCAACGCTTCATCAGAGATGGCACAGAATTTGGTCAAATCAACAGCCTTACAGCAACATTATAACAACAACATAAATTGTACAGTTAAAACAGAGAATAATCTTTGGCTTCTGATTTTTTTTTAGTATTTATCTCTCCTCATAGCTTTTCTTGCTGATCAAAGTAACCACTTCCTTGAACTCATTCAGGAAAAGGAATATAAGCAGGCAGCTTCCTCCTTATTCTATATCAGCCCGTCTTGTCCTCAGGGCGTGGCCATAGACGTATACCTGGGGGTCTGTCTACTCGGACCTTCCTCATTTATCAGTCCCTGAGATAATTTTCTAAATTTAAACAAAAATAAACCTTAATATTACTCTTGGGGAAAATATACTTTATGCAACTTCCAACTGCATTCTACCTCTGAGATAAATCTGCTTATGAATTCTGCTACTATGTATGTTGAATCATATCACAGGGTAGAAACTTGGGGAGATTTCTCTACTTTGAAACCAAGTACCTAACATGACTGCAACCTCCTTCTGAGGAAAAACAACTTGGTATAATCCTTCCACAGAAGTGGTCTGTTTTGTGTGGCATGTGATTCTATTATTTTGGCTCTAACCGACTGGACCAGGAAACTACTTCCTTGCCCGCAGTAGCTGTCGGAGCCCAGTGGCCTCTATCTACCGGGCTTTAGAAATCCAACGGGGAGAGTCCGTAATGGATGAGGGCCAACTGCACCGATCTTTCCTCTGCTGTTACCACAAACATGAGACAGAGAAAAGACAGTACCATAATAGAGACACAGAGATCTCAAGGGGATAAGAAAGAAAAAAAAAATCAGAAAAGTAGAACGGCTGAGTCCGAGGTGCAGGAAAGTTACAGTAGAAGCAACACCTGCTTCTAAACGGAAGACAAGATCACTGGTTCCTCAGAGCCAGAGGAGCAGGTCTACAATCTATAACAAATCAGCAATGTTCCAGTTTCTCACAGAGCCTGGTCATACCTGTTCCCAGACTCCTTCATAACCCCCATCACTTAAGGTCACCTGACCACATCACTCCTTTTTTGCAGCCAGAGAGAGCCTAACACGGTTCCCGTACATGGTTGCTGACAGTCCATTTTTACTCTGAGATAGAGACTGTAGAAGACTCGATGGTTTGCTGAACGCTATATCAAGCAGCACTTACTTAATAAAGTTAAACCAGCTCCAATCACTGTACAAATACCATTTCCACTAAAAAAGGCACTGCCCGAGCAAACAACCCTACTGCTTGGAACGGTTAATAACAAGTGGAAAATAACTGTCCCCAAAAGGCTCAAATGGACCTCTTTTCTACCCGTATACAAATCGTTGCTCTCTATGCCCACCTTGCTTTCAGTGTCAAGCATCCTATAATACTCAAAAACCTGTCCTGTCTTTATCTTTTATTCCAGTTCTTTGAAATTGAATCTCTGGCAATCTCCTGCCACTTACACTAGCATAGTAACGTGCCAAGTAACTCCTAACTTGCCAAACCTATTTTTTAAATTTTTTATTGAAATAGAGTTGATTTACAATGTTGTGTTAGTTTCAAGTATACAGCAAAGAGATTCAGTTATACCTATATATACTTTTTTACATTGTCTTCCATTATAGGTTATTACAAGATATTGAGTATACTTTCCTGTGCTATACAGTAGGTCCTTGTTGGTTACCTATTTTATACATAGTAGTGTGCATATTTTAATCCAAAACCTAGTTTTTATCTCTTTAGTTTCCATCTTGCCTGCCCTTTACATAGCATGGTAAAGATGACCACCCTTTCTGCTCTGAAACTCTCCAAAAACTGTTAACTTCTTGCAGACATGTCTTGCCAACCTATTTGCAACTAAGTGCATTCTGAACTAAACTTTACCGACAACAATTTTATTGGTATCTCTTTCTAAAATATAAAACCTCAAAGCTACTGGCTCTACTGGAGCTTAGAGCCCAGCATCTGTTACATAGTATTTATGGGTGATCAGTGCTATTTCACAGGTTGTTATTCCAGGGTTGAACTCTGCTGTGGCACATGCCTTGTCTAGTATACGTCTTTGTTATACCACTCAGGACAAAATACATTGACATGTACTTTGACATGGTAATTGACATGTTTGTTATCCTTGGGAAGCTCCTCCTTAAAGAGCATTCACCCACATAATAGATTTGTGGGACAGGACCACTTGGGAGAACTGGCGTACACTTTACTATAAAATCTATTACATGAATATTCAGTCAGCGAACATTTACTAAGCTCCTGCTAGGCACCAGACATGCATCTAACTGCTAAGAGAACTAGACTGTATCCTCCAGGAGTAAATAGGAACAAGGCATGTCTGTTTAGCTCTCTACCATTTGCACAGTGCCTAGGAGAACACATCTCTAATCGAATGGGCACTCAGTAATACTCTGTTAAATGAACGAAAATAAATCCGACATGATCTGAGTCTGTCTTGTCTCCTCAGCATGAAGTCAGGCTATCATGTCCTTCACTCTGTATGTCACAGACCCATGGGTCTTATGTCAGTTTAAAAAGGTAACTTCTTCCTAGCTCGAGGCCTTAACGATGGTTTGTTTTGGTCACCATTACATCCCTAGCAAACCACCAGACTTTGCACTAAACATTCAATCATTTGTTCAGGGAAAAGAGTGATTTCCTCTAGACATTTGCTGAATATTATCTCAGGCAGACAGTATTGGTATGGACTTGCTCACCTGTCAGTTATACACAATCTATCTCCTCGCAGCCATTCAGTAAAGGCGTAAACAGAAAACAATATGTTTGCTTTAGTCCAGATCACCATTCCAATTTCCTTCCACAAATAGTTTGTCAAGTGTCTAAGTGTAGCAGTGTCTAAAAAGTGTCTAAAAGCAGCAGTGACAAAGGCAGGTGGAACTAGGTCACTAGCAGAAATCAAACGGGGTCCAAGTGCCAGAACTAAAATGGACCTAGTGCCAAATTAATCCAATTGTAGCCTTTGCTTCAGCTGGATCATCCCGTGTTTGTTCTAACTCAGCTGTTGCCATTATTCATTTGTTGATTACTGGCCATTCTTGGAAATGCACAGGCATCCCATTCATTTGGAGCTTTGTTTTCCTGAAAATTATCGCCCACATTTGGATGTTGTTTTTTGATAGCTGCCTAACAGAAATGTCCAAGAAGTTTGAAAATTCAGGCATTTGATGAAAAAAGAAATGGACCACAAGTAGGGTCAGTAAGGAATCTGAATGGCTTCAAAAAGGAACAAAAAGAAGAAAAATATCTTAATTACTATATTCAAGTTGTTACCGACCTTCTCCAATTTCTCTTCCTATTTTTCTCAGAAATTTAAATTTTGTAGAAAACACACAATCCTTCTATTTTAGATTTAAATCACCATTTTTAGTTTAAAAGCATGTCACGTGGTGAATATTCGTTGAGTGAATGAATGAACAAAAAAGCAAACGAACTGAGTGAAGTAGGAATGAGTTGAATGGGCAACATAAAGCTTACGTACATTTTCCAAATAAGGTTTATGAGAAGTTAATAATTTTCCAGGCAGAACTGCACTATGTAATTTGAATTACGGGAGAAAATACCACTAAATGCCACTATAAATTCCAAATGGGGGACATTTGAAATCAAATTCAAGTTATTCCAATATTAATAGTGGTTTTAACATATTACTGTGCATATTTAATAGTAATCAAAATTCTCTGTTTCAGAATCTCAAATACTATATACAGAAAATCATTTAAGTTTATTCCCCCCACTCCATTATAAATTTTTGCCCTAAATTTATAATTCCACTTATCTTACAAAATACTTGAAGGAATTTAAAGCAAAGCAACGAAAAGAAGGTACAGTAGATGTGGTAACGGACAAAATCAATGAATGACATTTATCCACATTTCCAAGATCTCAAAAAAATTTTTTTTTAATAAGTAAGAAAGGGAATAGTTTGCACAATGTAAATCTCTGAAAGACTTAAGAGAGAGCTTGTTAATCCCTAACACTGGAGATGTCTAGTCAATTTAGTCAATTGAACTAGGCTGGAGAAACCACCAAAAACCACAGAGAATGATCCAACTTTTCTAAAGATAACTCCTACAGGAGGGATTTGGGAAACTTGCTATAATAAGCCTTGGGTCATTTTGCCACCAGTTGTGCTGTGAAACGCGACAGAGAGAGAGTTAAGAGCCAACAGAGTGACCTCAAAGGAGGCAAAGCTGCCACCAGGTCTTTCAAACTTGGCAGCTGGATCCCTAGATAGATGGTTACAGATGTAGGACATCAGTGATTTTCATTCATTGTGGATAACCAAAGCCCTGCCACAAATGTGCCCACTAATTCTAGGCCAACAACCCATTCCTTGACCATCCTGAACTATGGGAAGTCTTCAGTTTCTATATATGTTAAGCTTCTTATTTTCATTACAGCATCAGTGTGAAGAATATTAAATCATATGTTAGGATTTAAAATCTGAATATTTCAGAAATATGGAAAATATATAAGTGCTTATTGGTAATCTCTTATGCCTACTTGAGAAGACTACTTTGGAAGAATAAGATAATGACTTCATGCATAGGGAACAAACTATGAAACCATAAACTATTAAATGAAGGTACTTACAACAATATCTGGAACATAAGGTCATACATATATTATATGACATATTTTTAAATTTTTTTATTTTTATTTGTGCTAAAATACAACAAAATTTATCATCTTAACAAAATTTTTAAGTGTACATTTCAGTGGTAAGTATATTCACACTGTTGTGCAACCAATGTCTAGAAGTCTTCTCATCTTGAAACTAACACTCTGTACTCATTAAACAAAAACTCTCCATTCCCTGCTCCCCACAACCCCTGGCAACCACCATTCTACCTCCTGTCTCTATGAAATTGACTAAGTACTTAATTTAATTAGAATCATAGGTTACCTTTTTTTTAATGTCTGGATTATTTTGCTTAGCATAATGTACTCAAAGTCAATCCATGTTGTAGCATGTGTCACAATCTCCTCCCTTTTAAGACTGAATAACATTCTATTCTATGTATATACCACATTTTGTTTATCCATTTATCTGTTGATAGATACTAGAGTTGCCTCCCCTTTTCGCCTATTGTGAATAATGCTGCTATGAACATGGGCGTAAAGGTATCTCTTCAAGAACTAACCTGCTTTCAATCTACCTGGATACATGTCCATAAGTGGAATTGCTGAAACATACGATAGTTGTATTTTTTTTTTTGGCTGCATTGGGTCTTCGTTGTTACGAGCAGGCTTTCTCTAGCTGTGGTGAGCGGGAGCTATTCTTCGTTGCTGTGCGTGGTTTTCTCATTGTGGTGGCTTCTCTTGTTGTGTAGCACAGGCTCTACGCACGCGGGCTTCGGTAGGTGTGGCGTGCGGCCTCAGTAGTTGTGGCTCACGGGCTCTAGAGCGCAGGCTCTGTAGTTGTGGCACACGGGCTTAGTTGCTGCATGCCATGTGGGATCTTCCCAGACCAGGGCTCGAACCTGTGTCCCCTACATTGGCAGGCGGATTCTTAACCACTGCGCCACCAGGGAAGCCCTGTATTTTTAACTTTTTGAGGAACCATACAATTTTCCATACTGGCTACATCATTTTAACATTCCCACCAGTGTGGCCCCTTTAGTATCTCTTGTGGTGGAGGAAGCTATTCAGCCAGTCTTCAGTTCTATTTCAGCAGGAATTACTTCATATGTAGCAGTATATTTGGTGTGTCTGTGGGAGGAGGTAAGTGCAGGGTCTTCCTATGCTGCCATCTTGGACCCAACATCCTATATTATATTCATTAAAGTTCTGGACTTTGGACCAGACAGACATGGCTTTGAATCTTAAATATGCCAAATTTTAAGTATTTAACATTGGGTGAGCCTAAGATGCTCCATCTGTTAAATAGGGAAAACCACAGCTCCTACCTCATAAGATTAATTAAATTAATAGTTTTCACAGGGCTTGAAAACTAATAATGAGCATGTTGATGTTGGTAGCATCTAATAATATGGGTGCTCACTGAAGGCCAGATCGGCAGGATGCAAAACATTAAAAAAGGCTTAGAAAAAATGTTAGCAATTATTATTATTTGGTATAAAAACAAGGTACAAGTAATTTAGCTAATAATAAGCAGCTACATGCAATAAAGTGTTAGCGGAGTCAATACCATGACTGAGAAAGTAGGTTCTGCAAACATACTGCCTGCTGCATGTCTGTAAATATGTATGTCTCCCTGTTTTCATGTCTTACATTGTCTAGGAGGTACTTTTGGCATAATCAATCATCAGAAAGACCACCAATTCCTAGTAACTGGCAACTAACCTTCCTAAAATTCAAAGGATGGTAAAATAGTCTTACTTTACTCTTCCCTCTGGAAGCCTTTCAATCCAACTTATATTCATTGAATGGGCAAGAAACAAATTGGATAGCTTTGTGATGTGAAGTCACCAAGATCTGATAGTTGTCTTTGCGGTGGTAGTCAATGGAACATGATTCACAGAGTAACATTTTATAAACAGAAAAAAAATTGAAAACCAAACAGATTATGGAAGCGGCGTGTATTATTCAGCTCCAACTGCCATAACAAAATACCATGCACTCGGTGGCTAAAACAAAAGAAATCTATTTCCTCTCAGTTGTGGAGGCTGGAAGTCTGAGATCAGGGTGCCAGTATGTTCAAGTTCTGATGAGAGCTCTCTTCCTACCTTGCAGACAGACACCATCTCACTGTACCCTCACATGGCAGAGAGAGAAAGAGCAAGCTCTCTGGTGTCTCTTCATATAAGGGCACTTATCTCACTATAAAGTCCCCACCCTTTTGACCTCATCTAAACCTAATTACCTCCCAAAGGCCACATCTCCAAATACCAACACACTGGGGATTAGGACCTCAACATATGAATTCTAGAGATACAATTTAATCCAGAGTATACCTATAGGAGAATTTATGAAGCTAGACAAGTTAAGAACCTAATGTTGGAATTCAAAACACCTGTAGCAACAAATCATAACGGTGCACTGACTGGGTATATTGAAAACATTGGAACAAATTTAATTTGATGGGCTCTAGATTTCAAGAAGTTATTATAATGAGATTCATGTCTCAGAAATGAAGAAAAGGAAAAAGAAAAAAAAACCAAGGCTAATGAGCAGCACACAAACATGGTGTAAAAAAGATATGCAATTAAATTTAAAACATATTTGATTGAGGAGGCATGGAATAGAAAGCTGGATACTGAGAGAAAATGTGACCTGCTTTACCCCTGTTCCCTAGAGGAATGCATTGTTCTAGGACTACTCATCATGGACTCCAGAGGGACAGGCTCCAGGCCACTGAATGCTTAAGGGCAATCATGAGCTTGCCTCTGTTTAGACCTTTGCCTCTCTGTTTTTTCTTCTTAAATTTCCTTCAGTTGTTTTTGATCTCACTTTGATTTATTAGTATCTTTTTTTCCCTGCCTAAAGATCTTCTCATTCTCAAAAAAAGTTTGATTTACTTAAAAAAAAAAAATAACTGAACATGGAATTATTTTACTTGCTAACATGCAAAGCTGAATGAAGCTTGAGTTGGCAGGCATCAACTATAGGAGGACTGTGCTGAGTTTATCCATTCTCCCCACAAGAGCACTTTAAGAATGTTCAGAAGATAAATAAATGAGCTAACAGGCTAACTGCATGGCACATGTTAGTAAGTAGTTAGCAACCAATCTCTAGAAGGACTAAGTTATAAGTATCCTCATAAGGCTGGTTCGGTTGCAACTGTAAATCCAAGAATCCATTTCCTTCATTAAAAGGAATATGCATAAAATGTCTGAAGCATCCATGATAATGGCAGGACCTGAAGAGAAAAAGCCCTAGGAGATCTCAAAAACTGGAATTAGAGTGTGATTCACTACGGAGATACTGCACATTGACAAGTTCAGTCTCTAGGTTAGAGTTTCAGGAACGAATTGCATAACAACATTAATTGCAACAGATTTATACAATTTAATCCTTGACAGCTGTTAAGGAATTGTCAGATAACAAAGCTGAGGCTTAAAGATATTCACTTTCAAAAACATTATTTCAGTAGTGGAAGACTACTCACTTGGGTTGCACAAAAGTCTCCACAGGTAACAATTACTGCATATGGTCAAAATATTAAGGAAAAACGATGTGACTATACTAGAGTGACTACCACCAGATAGAAACTGGAGAGTTTCTGGAAGAAAAGAACTACACTGGTTGAGGTCATCTGTCCAAATGGTTTATCACCTGGGGACACTGCCCAGATTATACGGAGAAACATCTAGAGGTGTCAGAAAATGGAAGTCAAAATTGCCAGAATGCCTGGAAAATGAGGAGGAAGAAAGATTCCTGGAAAGGAGGGAATGCATTACAGTTGAAAAAGCTCCCCAGTCTGCATAGCTTTATAACATAAGGAAAAGGAGAAAGAAACCAGATTATGGAAGTGAATTTAAGAAAAGATAAGAATTTAGACAAACAGAACCCAATGTTGGAACCCAAATATCTGTAGTGACCAGGCCAAAAAGGTACAATGTCCAGGTGTGTTGAAAACATCGGCCACAGCAATCTTATTTTGGCAAGTTCAAATCCTTTCTGACCCCTGAGCTAAATTTGTGTGGACTAAACTTCAAAAAATCCCAGCAGAAAGCAATAGCTGACAGTTTGAAAAAGCTGAGCAGAGATTTCAGCTTCTGCCCTCTATAGGAGAGACAGAATTGAGAGTTTGAATCCTAATAAATACAAGAGGATTGGCAAACACTTCAGAATCACACCTTAGGGACAAGGGCTAGGGGCTCGTTCTCAGACCAAAAGACAAAGCTGAAACAATATGTGAAACGAAACCTCCGTAAGTTCAAGTGAATTGTCCAGGACTGTTAACAGCATACGAGAACAAAAGCCAATATTCTTAAAAGAAGAACGATAAAATCCAGAGTCCATACAACATACATATTTTTAAAATTTCCAGTATAATTTTTAAATCAGAAATCCAAATAAATATAAAAATATGATCTACAGTCAAGAGAAAAAAAATCAGTAGAAACAGGCCCCCAAATTACCTAGTTGTTGGAATTAACAAGGAAAGTATTTAGAGGAGCTATTAAAAATCTATTTAAAATTTAAAAGGAAACATGGTCAAATGAGGAATCTTGGCAGAGGGAAGGAAACTATATGAAATAACCACATACAAATTCTAGAATGAAAAAAAAATCACAGTATGTGAAATAAAAATTTACTGGACTGGCTTAAACCGAACACGGCCAAGGAAAGGGTCCTTGAACTGGAAGACCAATAAACAGACTTTATCTAATGTGAAGAAAGAAAAGACCAAAAGACTGAAAAAACAAAAAGAGGAAAGCCTTAGTGACCCATGGGAAAAAACTAAAATCATCAGACATATGTGCAATTGGAGCCTCAGGAAGAAAGGAGCGAGAGAATGGCATAGAAAACATATTTAAAGAAATACTAGCCAAATATTTCCCAAATAGTTAAGGAAAACACCTTAAGCTACAGATCCAGGAAGTTCAACAAACTACAAGCATGATGAATAAAAAGGAAATCACACCTAGGTACATCATATTCAAAATGCTACAAACCAAAAATAAAAAGAAAATCTCAAAAACAGCCAGAGAAAAACAGCACATTATATAGAAATGAACAGTGAGTTTTGAAGAAACACTGACTTCCCTTCGGACAATGGTAGCCAGAGAACAATAAACATTGTTAACGTGCTGAAAAAAATGAACTTTTAACTGAAATCCCACATTCAGAAAAAAAAAAAAAAAAGCATCCATATGAAGGCAAAACAAACACAAACAACAGTAACAACAACCAAAATAAAACATTATCAGGCAAACAAAAGCTAAGATGGTTGGCAACAGAACTGCATACAAGAAATGCAAGTTTTTTCAGGCTGAACACAACAGAAATGGTAAATATGTGAGTAAAGAAAGACTATTTTTATTTAGTTGCTGCAAAAGATAACTAAATGTCTAATGTAAAAATTTTAACATTGTGGTATGGGATATACAATATATGTAGATGTGAAATAGTTTGCAGAAATTTCACAAGGAGGGGGCAAGTTAAATGAATGTAAAATTTTGCAATTCTCAGCTTTTATGTGAATTTATACAATACTATCTCTAAATGGACTGATAAATTAAGGATGCAGACTGTTATTCATAAAAATATCACTAAAAAACATACAAAAATTTATAGCCAAAAGCCATGAAAACAATCCAATAAATATTTAATTAACCCAAGAGAAGGTGTGAAAGGAGGAAAGTGGAATTAAAAAAAGAAGAGATAGAATCAATATACTATGAAAATAGTAGATTCAACCGTATCAATGATTACATTACATGTAACTGTACTTACCATTCAACTGAACGGAGTACAAAATACAGTTACAATCATATAATGTCTATAAGACCTGCACTTTAAACATACGACAGTAAGAAATGGAAAAAGATAAATCATGCAAAAAGTAAGCACAAGAAAGCTAATAGGCTATCTTCATATCTGACAAGTCTTCAAACAGAGGAATGCAAATTAAAAACAAAGTAAGATACAAATATATATCAATCAGAACGGCTAAAATTTAAAAGACTGGCAACATCAAAATTTGAAGTAGCTATGGAACAATTGGAACTCTCACTATTTGTTGGAATAAAAAATGGTACAACTACTTTGGATGAAAGTTTGGGAGGATTTTTTTTTTGTTTTTGTTTTTTTTAAGATAAAGTTAAACATAATGCTACCCTATAGCCTAGTAATTCCACTCCTAATTATTTACCCAGAAGAATGAAAATACTGTCCACAAAAAGACTTGTACAAGGACATTCATAATGGCTTTTATCACAATAACTCAAAACTGGCAACAACATAAATGTCCGTCAACTGGAGAATGAGTAAACAAATTGTGGTCTATCTGTAAGATGGAATACAACTCAGCAATGGAAAGGAACAAACTACCAAGACACACAACAATACAGATGAATCTCAAAAACCTATACTAAGCAAAGTAGGTCTGATGCAAAAGAGTGCATAGTATATTATTACCTTTATCTAAATTTCAAGAACAGGCAAAACAAATCTATTGTAATAAAAATCAAAATATGATTTGCCTTTGGCATAAGGATTGGTCAGAAGACACAAAGAAGCTTTTTGTGTTGATGGAGATTTTCTAAATCTTGATAGGAGAAGTGGTTCCCTATCTTAGTAAGAGAAATGTTTACGTGGAAATAGAAATTTATCAAAACTCGTACTCTTAACATCTGAGAATTTCACTTTATGTATATTTTTGTTCAATGAGAAAAATCTCATTTCCAAATGATGATAAAACAAATTTAAAAACTTACCTAAATTCAACTCTCATGCTTTTTTTTCACTATTGCACACTGCACTTGTTAACACTAAACTGAGCCAGGGATTTTAGACTATGATTTAGGTTAGTATTTTTGGCTTATGAAAATATTTCCTATTTCTGTTTTTGTAACAGCAACATCTTCCCTTTGTACAATTTTCTTTCTGTAGGGAGAAAAAAAAAAAAGAAGTGATCCCTTGGGAAGCTGTGTCAAGTTCTTTAAACCTGCAGGGGTATCATTTAACAAAGTTGCAGGAAATGCCTGAACTTCAGTTCCAGAGGGACATTCCCATATAACCAAGGATGCAGTCCATGAAACACCAAGTTATTTTCTAAAGCTGATATTTCAAGAGTCATCTAGAAGAAATGAAAAGTACACAAAAATATAAAAGTTCATGAAGTCAGCATATTATAAAAATTTAGGTTCTTTAACTCTGTTCCATTCTCCTACTGCATTTTTATATCTACACGGAAAATTTGAGTCAATGCCTATGACTTTCTATGGAGAAAGTAAAGAATTTTCTTTTCCTTTTGTAATTAAACTTGTGACCTTTTCTGGGCTCAATGTCTCTTCATTCCTTGTATATGTAGTCATTCATTCAATCATAACAGGTATTAAACTATTATTATAAAAGAATATTAAGTCTGAAACAAGTTCAAGCACAAACAAGATACAGTTCCCGGCCTTACCAAACTCACAGTCTAATAACATTTAAGGATAATTAAAAAGATAATGCTAAATAATAGCATTATTAATAGCACTTTCTAATAAGTGCTGGAATAAAGAAAGGCCCATGATTTCTCAAAGGGAGAAATAAAGCACTGTGCAACTAACACGCATGCATGTCAAGTCTCATGTCTTCCTTAAATGGAATATGCATCATATGTATAGCCCATCACCCTAAGGAGCTCAAACAGATGGCAACACCTTCTTGCAGTACAAACAACGTTGTTACCCATCTCAGATGTTTGTTCATTTGTTTTTTTAATGGCACCTAAAAATATTTCTTAATATCTTTCTCTGCCAGAGCTATAATTGTAGTCTCACTGAAGAGTAAAACTGAAAATGAAGGACATAATTTCACCTTGAAGTTCTTCTTGAGCTAATGTCTTCCCTGCTGTTTAGTGGACCAAATAAATACATGGGACATGTAATATAAAAAATTAACTCACAAACGAGAAAAAAAGATCATATCTGATTCTAAATTTTAGGATTGGTGGACATTTCTTAAAGACGTTATCATTGGTTTAATAGGTCAGAAGTAAACCTAGAAAACACAAGTTTATCCATGGAATTATTTTATGTAATATGAAACAGTAAATTAGATGTTCAAGGTAGTCTAATCCATCCTACTCTAGATTTAGATTTTACTCTTATTATTTTAACATGAGAAGGACTCGACAAATAACTATCTACTAGATTTGGAATTCATCCAGTCAGTCAAAGTGCTATGGATTACATTTCCTGACATATCATTTCAACATTCATGACACACAAAGTTGAATCACTAGAAGACAGAAACAGCTGTTACTAGGGAAATAAGGGAACTCTGTAAAGAAGTTAAAAATCATTCTCAATAATCAGTTTCAATTCTGGAAATTAACAGCTGCTTTGAAAACACAAAATCCATACACTTCAGGCTTCATTTTGCTTTTGTCCCTTTGCCATTTTAATGTTTGTCATCAGGGTATAATAACTGCGAATACACAATACATCGGGCTTTCATCAGTTACCCATCTCCTCAAAGAGATTCAGTGGTTTCCTATGGACTTCTACAAGCCATACATATGGCAAATTCAAAGAATGCTGGCTAATGATTAAAAGAGAAAAAAGTTCTAAGAAGAAAGGGGTGATTACAAATGTTAAATGAGCTAGAGGAGTCAAGGAGTTTTACATGTAGACCAGGCCACGGGACTTGCTAACGGAGAAGTTCTGGTGACCTCTCACAGAAGTTCTCAGTAGTGTAAAGAGTGTGGAGACCAAACTAGCAAGCACTGATGAAGGAAAGGATGCAGTGGAGAGTATTCTATTTATTCATAATATTTAGTAAAGTGAACAGGAGATTCTTTATGCCAGGTACCCTAATTCTTTCATATTTCATACCACTCCACTGACACTTTATTGTTAGTGGATGCGTTCAATGCTGTCCTCAAGGTTTCACTGAGTGAAGGACACTGAGACACCGCACTCTAGGAAGAAGAAATGTTTTAGGGACTGTTTATAGTTTTCCATAAAACACTCCTTCCAGGCCAATGTTGTCAGAGCAGTTAATCTGATTGGAAAAAGAGACTAGCATCCAAAGGTTCATATTTTTTACCAGGGTGGATTGTTACTTCACTGGAACACACAGCAGTAGCCATTTTCTGGTTGTTTCACATCCCCTTAGACATGACAATGTGTAGGTAGGTACAAGGCTCACTTTGATTATCAGTCTAAATGGTGAGGGGGATAGGGTTCCCAATGTCTGGGTTAGGTCTGTCTACCATTCTCCTTTATCTGTTACTGGGTAAGTGATCAAGTTGGCTTTGTCCTGCAAGCATGGTGGCTTCAATATAAGAGCGAAGTTGTGGTAACACTCCATTAGGGCCCACATGCATATTGTATTCTCATTTGTTCCACATTCGAGTCTTTTGTGTTTATTATTCATCAGTTACAATTCAGATGGAAGGAAAGGTAATAGAAAGATGCTCCACAACTCTAAATATTGACTTGTTTTTGCCTTCATTTCCCAAATATACAACAATTTTGATTACAAGTATCTGCAGTATAATAAATAATGTATCTGGTCTTTGCCCCTGGCTCCAAGCAAAAGCTTTAAAAACCCTTAGCATTTCCTGGATGATAAAAGCATCTTTGTTATGCTAATGAATGACTAGCGGTAGGCCCCTTGGCAGTTTCAGAATGGAGGTTCATCAACAGAAAGATCAACGATATGAGAAAAACATTAGGACTTTGGACCATCCCAACCTCCTGGGAAGGAGACAGGGGCTGGAGATTAGTTTAATCCTGTGGCCAATAATTTATTCAGTTACACCTGTGCAAAGAAACTCCAGTAAAATCTCTGAACATCAAGGCTCAGTGGAGCTTCCTGGTTGGTGAACACATTGATGTGCGTGGAGGGTGATGCACCCTGATGCCAGAGGAAGAGAGCATGGAAGTTCTGTGCTCCCTTCCAGCCCTCACTGTATGTGTACCCTTTATAATAAAACTGTAATCATTGAGTATAGCTCTGTCTTGAGTTCTGAGTCGTCCTAGCAAATTGAACCTGATGGGGTTGTGGTATTTATTTTATTTATTGCCAGTTTCTCAGAAGTGTGGGTGTCCTGGAGACCCTCCACCTGCTGCTGGCAACTCAAGGAAGAGCAGCCTTGTGGAAGACTGAGTCCTCAATGAGGTCCGTGCTCACTTCCGGTGGTTAGCATCAGAATTGGATTGCTGTACCTCTAGCTGATGTTGGCCAGTGAGGTTGATATAGAATAGAACCTTAAGAAGCCAGCTGGATTGAGGTAGCTTGAGGATAGAGGAGGCTGTGATATTTTTGTAGGCATAATAAAAGAAGTTTATATAGAAGATACTTGAAATATATCCATAAAAATAACTGATACACAGAACTATAAAGTTAATATATTATTTTCAAGAGTCTTGGTTTCAAGAAATAGAAACAAAGCATATGTGTGCATGTGTACATATAAACACAATACACACACAAGAACTCACAATCCTGTACGTGTGTGTGTATATATATATGCAACTACATGTATACACACATACATACACCCATACATATACATACATAGAATAGTCATACACACACACACACATACACACATATTCTCAAAGGGTAGAGGACATCGATTAAGTAGTTTTTCTAGGAATGGCCGGAAAGCCAGAAAGCAGGTTTAAAAATTGGTCAGAACCTTGTCAAAATAGGAATAAATCAATATCATAAGGAAATAACACCTTTTGCTAGAATCACCACCAGCATAGGACACAAACGCCTGTCACTATAACCACAACTGTCCTTGCAAATTGGTTGGTACTGCTAAAAATGAGTTCAGCACTGTGGTTTTGATTCATGAGCTTGCAATTCAAAGCCTAGGATTAAATGAGCCTCTTGGGCTGAGCCTGAACTCAGGTCCACAAATTGCGAAGGTCTTCAACCAAAAAGCAAGGAAAGCACTTCTGGCTTCTTTGGTGGAAGTCAGACTTTGCCTTCCAGCAAGACTCAAGTGGTTTAGAATTCCCTAAACATAAATCAGTGTTTATTTGCCAAACACACAAAAATTTACAAATCCTCATTTATTAAAGCAGTTTTTAAAGTTCAATTAACCGTTGGAATTGATAGCTTCTGAATCCAAAGTTCTCTAGAAAACCAACCCCTTGAAAGTCCCCAATTCTCCACCTTTGTCCCACACACTTTCAATATTTTTTCATGGACATTTTCAAACGTATATCAAAGTTTAAATTTTTTTTTTTTTTACAGCGAACACCCATATGTCCATTATCAGTTTCTACTATTGGCATTTTACTATATTGCTTATCACAAGCTTACCCCTTTATTCATCCATCAATCTAAGTTATTTTTCATGTATTTCAGAGTAACTTGTAAACATCAGTACACTTACCTCTAAATACTTCAAAATGCACATAAGTAACAAGTGTTCAATATTTTTTAAAATTTATGTAAGATTCATATACTCTAAAGCACAAATCTCGAGTGACGTTTGAGTTTTGACAAATGTATTCACCTGTGTGATCCAAGAGATATATATAGCATTACAATCACACTAATATTATAATCCTGTCCCCATAGCTCCAGAAACAATTATTATTATGATTTTTTTTCCACCATACTTTAGTTTTACCTATTTTAGAACTTGATACAGAAAGGAATTATACACTATTTATTCTTTTTAGGTAAGATTTTTTTTTTACTGGTATTATTGGTTTTTAATAAGTCTGCTACTTTTCCTTGAGAAAATGAGTATCTTAGAGGGTCAAAAGAGAAGTTGGTAAAGAAAATGAACCAGCAGCCAAAAAACAAATATGGCTAACTAGACACACAAGAGAGAATTTCCTCTGACAAAATGCTGACCCCATTCATTATGACATCTTCTATTTTTATCTCGTCTCTGTATTCCATGAAGATAATATAGAATATATTCTATATGAAATATGAAAAGTACTTATCCCAGATAAAATAGAAAGCACTGACTTATTATTAAAGCAATCAGTGGAAAAGAATGTTGTTTTGCATCTCCCAAAGTCCCAGGCTCCCCAGAATGTGTGCACTCAGTGTGAATAAGTTTTTATTGTACAAAAGAAATAGTCAAAGCAAGGGGAGAAAAAGCAAAATGACAGACATTAAACTTGATCATCTCTTGAAGAAAGGGCATCGGTTTGGTGATAAATTCCTCACTGAGGAAGGCTTTGAAATAGAAAGAGGGTAGTCTCAAATTAATGAGTTTATAGATGAAGTCAAACCACTTAGTAATCCAAGCACAAGAGTAGAGTCTGGGGACTCATTGTTTCCATTTCTCTATCTGTCAGATAATTAAAGTTATTTACCTTCTTTTGAGAGGTTTAGGGACAATTAATTAATTTCTTGAAGTAGGTTGAAGGTGAATCCTTTTCCTTTCAGCAAGTCTCTTCCTTCCGTTTACTAGATAGGGCATTACCATAAATCAAGAGTAGAGACCGAGAGATTCTACCAGGGCAACCCAAGAGCATATTACAGCGGATGGACAGGTAACTGAAGCAACAGGGATGTGCCAGACGTTCCAGATTAAAAAAAAAAAAAAAAAAAAAAGATTTGCTTCCCATTGAAGTACTACTTTTCTATCTTATTCATTAAACATGAATAAATGTCCCTTCTGTGCTAAACACAGCAATGTATTCATTAATTAGGGGATCCTTGATTAAATAAAGATCTAATATATATATATATATATATATATATATATATATATATATATATATATATATGAATTTTTTGGCTGCGTTGGGTCTTCGTTGCTGCTTGCAGGCTTTCAAGGCTTTCTCCAGTTGCGGTGCACGGGCTTCTCATTGCAATGGCTTCTCTTGTTGCGGAACACGGGCTCTAGGCATGCGAGCTTCAGTAGTTGTGGCACACGGGCTCAGTAGTTGTGGTGCACAGGCTTAGTTGCTCCGGGGCACGTGGGATCTTCCCGGACCAGGGCTTGAACCTGTGTCTGCTGCATTGGCAGGTGGATTCTTAACCACTGCATCACCAGGGAAGTCCCATGATCTAGTATTTTTAACATTTATTCTATACTAGACTACATGCAAAATTACTTACATGTATGAACTCATTTAATTTCCAAAAGGTATAGTGTTTCTAATACATTTTATTATTTCCATCTTGCAAATTATGAAATAGAGCCTCAGCAAGTTTAATTATTTTGCCCCAATTTATATAGCTAAGAAGTAGCAGAGCCAAAATATAAGCTCTACAGCCTAAAGTTTTAATTACACTGCCTACAAAAGCTATTTAAAGTTTTTCCATGTGATAATTAAGTTTAGGCAAAAGTATAGCCCAGATGGGAGTCCATCTGGTACAAGGAAAAGAGTATTATATCTGGGAGACAGGCAACATATTTCAAGCCCAGTTCTGCCATTACCTATCTCTTTGGTCTTGGTCAACTTAATTCTTAGTTTTCTACCTGCAAACTAAGAAAAATGGCCTAGGAGATTTCCTAAGTCTTTCCTTATTCTGGGTCATCCTTCTTAAGACAAAAGCCATTTCCTACATGAAATAGTATTATGTCATAATCTGGCCTAACCCTGGTATGCATAAAGTAATTTGTATGGTCAATTATGTCGGCTGGATGTAGAGAACTGAATAAGATAATCTGCCACACTTGTTCTTTGTTTTAAGGAATTGTGCTTTTCTTAGCCTGCTTCACCTGTCTACAGAGCCATCTCCACTATCTGACATTAAATTAGTTATCTATTAGTTATTTTTTGGCTGTCTATTCCCCTGGACTAAAAGCTCTTTGAGGGCAATGGTCTTAGTATTTATACTATCTCCTGCTGTATCTCTAGCATCTAGAATAGTGACCAGTAAACATTTACTAAGCAGTTGTTGAATGAATAAGTGAATGAAAGATAATGATTAAAGAACTCAATTTCAAGATAAACTGTCTAATTAGTATAGAGCAAGAAAAAAATATATATAAATACTTTTTTCAAACTCCTGCACTTGGGCTAATAGTTTCTTCTCTGTTTGTTAGTTTCTAACCACATTACTTTAAATGGGATAACACAGGCAACAACATCTATAATAGCCCCTGGTTCACGGTAGGTGCTCAATAGCAGATCCTTGAAGCTTAGCATAAAACTCTACCTGGTTCCAATATCCTAAATTTTAAAAAGCAAAACAACTAACTGATCAAAGAGTATAAGAATTCCCTCTTATCTCCCAATACACGCATACACATACACACACACACACACACACACACACATATATATACACATACACACACCCATGCCATCAACTCAGTATTATTTAACTTCTCTATTTTTCTCTGTCTATATGACTTTGGAAAGTCAATTAACCAAACTGGACCTTAGTTGCCTCACTGGAAAATGAAAAATATTCTAATCTCCTCAAGTTTTCAAGTGAGAGAGAGTAAATGGCAACGTTCTATGTTTCCCTCCTAAATCAGAGTTTAAAAAATCAGTAATTTCTTTAAGCTTAATATTGGGAGAAAGTACTAGAGGGCCTACCTTTCTGCTTAGCCCCAAATATTCCAGCGGGGCTGCTATAAACATGACTGCCACCTTTCTCACAAACATTAACCTAATCTTCAGACTTGGACATAGTAATTATCAGAGCCCTGAAAGCTACTTCAGGATCCCAAGTGATTCATGAAGGTAGTGGATGCCCCCCTTCAAAGAAGAGTATCACAGCTGAAAACATCAATACAAATAATAAGGAATAGGACCTAATGTTTGAATGCTCACTAAGTGTCAGTCAAAATTCAACCATTTAGCACAGATTATCTTACTGGAATCTTCCAATAAACCCTTTTAGAGAAAAACAAACGTAAGTACAAAATGATCGTCAATTGTCCAAAAACACAGAACTAGGAAGTCATGAATCCCAGATTGAACCATGAAGTTGTAACTAAAACCTCTGCTCTTAGTACTATGAATGGAACAACAAATGTGTCTAATTTAAGATCAACTAAGAAACTATATCTATTAAGCATTCTGTCCTGAAGGTGGCTAACTAGCCATGGAGAACATCTGATTCAGGCACTTGTAACTAGATACTGATCTGCTCCATCATCATCCTATCGATTCCTTTACTCTATGGCTTAAAAGAAACTTTATTCAATACATTCTTCCATTTTACAAAGGAGAAAACTGAAGTTCCAAGTAGCAAAGCGACACCATGAGACTACTCAGGGGTTGATCATTGCAATATCGGTCAGGAAAGACCTTTCCTACATTGTGCTAAGGCAAAAACCTTACACTGAGTACAAAGTATTATAAGTAGCTACTGGATCATTCAGAGCTTCTAAAATTATTGTGAGTTGTTAAACTCAGCCTGTACCACACTGTCAAAAACACTCACTCTTGACATTAAAGGCCTGACTTTAATTAAGTTATTTATATAGGTTTTACTCCAAATGTGTTTGTCGAAAAGGCAGAACATATCAAAAACAAATTGTGAGATTTTGCTATTCGCTACTGCATCTCTCCTCCTGCACATAAATGATTTAATGAGATAATGGGGCTCTAGATGGGCATGCAACCCAAAAGGGACCAGACGCTGCCAAAAAGTTCATTTCTTGATGACTGTAGCAAAGGGAATGTTTCAAAACATTCTAGCAGCAACACACCAGGAG
Source organism: Physeter macrocephalus (assembly GCF_002837175.3). Taxonomy (NCBI): domain Eukaryota; kingdom Metazoa; phylum Chordata; class Mammalia; order Artiodactyla; family Physeteridae; genus Physeter; species Physeter macrocephalus. The sequence continues at coordinate 13,465,789 of NC_041231.1, forward strand.
GCACTTCATAATGGGTTTTGCAGCCATTTATAATGTATTTTATGTGTTGTGTTTGACGAAAATAATAAACATCTTCTATCAAATGGCAGAAATAATGTCTTGTGCTACCTACTGTGGTATCTTTTTATGTCGCTACAGGGACCGAGAGGATGTTTAAGTCCCAAAAGGTGCCTTTAGTTATCAGCGTTTAACGCATTCCTTGGCTACTCCATCACAGGTACCTTTTGGCAGGTCACTGCTGGACCCATGGATAGATCCTTTTGATACTTATGAAACTGTAAAATTCCTCTACCTCTCTGCAGAGCTGAAGAATTTCTATCAATTAATTGGCACACAATGCAAATTCCACAGGATGTTTCAGAATAGGAAACATACAACGTCAGTATCTTGGGACAAACAAATAATTACAAGTACATTTAGTATGTTAATCATGTAGAGTCAAATTTTAATGTTCATCTCAATGGGTCTTCATTATTCTAATATGATTCTTAATGGCCATTTTCTTAAGTTGTTGTTTGAAAAAGCTCTGTACTATCCCATAATGGTTTAGGATTTTTTTTAAAGAAGCTAAATCATTTTCTTAAGCACTTCAAAGGCTCATTGCTAACCTTGAGTTAGCAGCTACTACATGATAGAGGATCACTTTCTTAACCTTAGAATTTCTTCTCTTTGTTTTTTACTGTATTAACTATCGCTAGTTGTCAGTGTGAGCTCCTTAGGGATGGCAGAAGAGTTCTCTGCCTATGGGCTAATAAAATCCAATATTTTATTTTTGGCTTGGAATACTACCAAGTCTCATGGTCACACTAATAACCTATAATGGAAGAGAATGTAAAAAAAGAATATATATATATATATGCACACACACACACGTGTGTGAGTATAACTGAATCACTTTGCTGTACACCTGAAACTAACATATTGTAAATCAACTATATTTCAACGAAATTTTTTTTAATTTTTAAAATAAAATAAAATAAATCAATATTAGGAAAAAAGTTTAATTCCCTATTGACATGATAAGAATAATTATACAATATCAATGAATTAACCAGTTATCAGAGCTGAGTGTCAGTTGGTCAAAGTCTCCAGTCTTCAGGGGGTGGAGACCTCAAGCAGCATCACAGTTGGGAGCAGTCTTGCATTTTGAACAAATACCATGTTCTGGAAACCCTTTCTAGTTTCCTACATCTGCCCCCTGTCCCATTCCCAAGGCCACTTCACTTAAGCCAAGATTACACTCATAGAGCCTCCTAACAGCTCTCCACATCCACTGAGCTCTCCCCAGGACCATCCTTCGGACCATCTTCCTTAGTGGCTGCACATTGTTCACACACACAAAAACAACTTAAACCCTCAGGGCAACATTGCCATACACAAATTCCACTCATCACATGCCTATCCATTAACAAAAGCAAAGTTCTATACTCCTTAAAGTTCATTTCTTTTAAATGCAATATTAATTTAAGCATTTGGCTTTGTCTTCCATCATTGCTCTAGTCAGGCCTCTCTCTCAGCACCCCTTGAAATGCAGTTATTTCCCAGCTTTATTTTTTGTATCTTCCCCTTTCTTGGACATTTCAAACACAAGGGCTTCAAAGATGTAGTTTCCAAATTCTCAAACAAAACTTAAAAGTCAATTCATAGCGTCACCTCACTCCTGAATGTCTATGTCATTCAGTGCTTAGATCAACTATCTTGCTGCTCAGTCACTGACTGCCTTCAATTATAATTTTCCTGGCTATAAATTCCCCCCAGACTCTGCTTAAACAAGAGAAACAATATATACAATCCTTCTGGCTTTCTCACAGCTCATAGTCAGCATTACTTGAATGAATACTAGTCCATGAGAATGAGTATGTTTGGAGAACTGTGAAAACAACACAGACAGCCTTCAAAAGAAATGAATACACAAAACACTCTATTATGTGGAACCCACAGCTGATTCAAGAAAATTACATAATATCATACCTTTGTCATTGATTTTATGACTTGATGTTTTCTTTATAATATTTCTTTATCCTATTTTCTCTTCTATAGATTTTATGCTATCCCTGGCACTACTGAATTCTGTGAGGCATTAGGTGAATACTTTGAAATAAAGTAACTCTAGCAAATGAAATTGGAATTTCCCAAAAGATATATATTTTACCAAAACCACTAGAAAACTGAGAGGGTGTACCAAAAGTAATGAAAAGTTCATACACAATTTCTGTAATTGGCATTTCCTTTTGGTTGGGGAAAGCTGGCCTTTTCCTTCTGAGTGAGAGCAATAATGAACTGGCCACCGTGTAAGTTCTTGCTTTTAAGAGCTCAGCAGTACGTGCACACAAATGCATCTTCTCAGGATGTTATTTTCACCAAATAATGAGTGTTTAGAAAAGTCTTAACTAAGTTCTTTTAAAAATCCCTGTTCCATGCTCTACTTGTGGCTCTAAGAAGTAGTTTCCAGCTCTCCAATCTTTGGATTAAAGGATGTGGGGATGGGGGAGAGAATCACAGGAACCACCTTGGGCACTGCTACTGGAACCACTGGCGCTCCTATGGGATGAGAAGTCAGTGAAACTGTGGGATCCAGCATGGCTTGGGTGACTTTGAGAGGTGGAAAGAATGAATAAAGGGATTCTCTCAACGGCCCACGTTCAGAATTTAAACGTGGAAGCTATAATCGTGACTTTTCCGAGGCCACGTACTGGCCTTGCTGCTCCGTATCAACACTGGCACAACTGCAGCCATTAAACACAACTCAAAGCCCCACTTATTCTAGGTAAACACCATTTACAACGTACCGTTTCTGCCATTTTTTAATTCCTTGTAAAGTCTCTAATTCTTGACTTCATAATCCATTTTAGATTCCTACTGAAAGATTTTTTGAAGACTCTCTTAGCTTCTCCTTCAAGATATATTTCAGGCAATGTCCTTCCTGGCAATCAGTTCCGTACACTTCCCAGATTTTGGCAACCATGAAGGAAGGACAGGCTGCCTTTTTCTTCCTGCATGAGGCCCCTCTGTACAGAAGCTCAGGCTTATGTCCCAGGAGTGGGGAAAGGGTGCTGAACCCTTAGCAAATGGACTGAGTAATGGGAATAATGGTTAACTTCTATGGACCACCTACAGGTTTACTGCTAGTTACTCCACATTAATCTTCTCAGTATGACCATTACCTAGGGGTTGTCATTATTATTTTAACAGATAATGAAAAGTGAGGTTCAAAAATGCTAAATACTTTGCCCAGGGACACACAGTTATTAAGCAGTGGAGAACCCAGGTCTGCCCGACTACAAAGCGTAAGGCTTATTCAACTGTTGTGCCCAGGACGCCATGCTGTACCTCTGAGAAGGGTTAGCCAATGGGGCCAAATAGTACAGTGCTTTTATGTCGATATGAACGAAGTCATTTAATACTGATGTAGTCCTTTAATTCCCACAACCTTCGGAACAGGCAGGCAAGGTATCATTTCTCTGTTACAGATAATGAAATTAATGTTGGAAACCCTAACGCTACAGACTCCTTGTACTGCCTCTGTGACGCCTCTTCTCTAGGGAGCTTTCAGCTCTGAGATCATTCATTCACTCACTTAATCCCTTTCATCTCTGTACTCAGGGCATTAGAGTATTGACTTACAATCATAGTATTTAAAATTTAGGTGCTTCGGGTCACCTTATCAGGACTAAAAATATTGAAAAATCACCGTTTTTCTTTCCCCTCAGTTGTCCTGCTCAGGTCCCTAGATCCTGAAAGTTTTCTTCTCTCGTCTGTAAACAAGCTTGCCTTTGTCTTAACTATCAATTGGAAAAAGGTCATGATGGCTATAAATAATCTTTTAGTTAGGGTGAACAAATTGAGTCTATTCCAACATAGAAGATATGCAATCGCTTAGCAGAGAGCTTGGCCCACATCAGATAGAACCATCAGTCGCATCCAAAAACTTAATGAAATTAAGAGAACTGTTTACTTGGAGGAGAGAAGGGATACGTTCCACAAAGTTTAACCTCCCAAGAAGGTTATTTCATCTAGAAGACTTAGGAAAAACTCTCTTGAAAAACGAAATCTCTTAATCATTAAATTGCTCTCTTAGGCATAAGAAGAAAACGCGTACCTGACAATCAGATATTTGGGAGTGATTTTTTAAGTGGCCCTTAAACTTACAAATCAGAGTTTTCCACTTTCTTCTATTACTTTCATTCTGGCCTTTTGTAATGTCTTCCTTTATTTAACACTCATCGCCTCATCCAGGAAATGTGCCTGTTTCATGTCCTTATTTATTTTCAGAAGAAAGACCCAGCATAGCAGCTACGCCAACTGAAACTGTAATTGGTTGCAGAAATAAGAGCCTGGGCTCCTTCATTTGACCACAGCCGGCAGCCAGAGGGCAGCCTCCCTGTGAAGCAAAGTTCCGTCCTGAGTTCTTGAGCCTGGATATCCTCTTCCTATTCTTTTGTCTTTTTCTTACACAAGCCTAACAAGACAGGACAAAAATGAGGCCAACCCCTTATTCCCTTCAGTTCACTGGCAATTGCTAGGCCCTTTGCACCTTTCTGTTCTAAGTGGCTACTCGGTTCCCCAGCAGCTTCTTATTTTGAGAAATGAACAAAGCACTGAGTAGGAGAGTAACATCCAGTTGCCAACCCCCAGCCCTTCCAATCAACAGTTATCTGCACGAAAGTCACCAGGGTATTTAGGCAACTATCACAAAGGATAGGAAATACTTCTTTGGAAATACTTTCCTTCCTTTATATATCTCTCGCTTTTACCTTCTAAAAACCCAATGTTCTCATGTATTCCTCTACTTTAACAAAAGTCCCGAATGCTCAAATCCAATCTAGCTTGACTGACCTGTGTTTAAGAAGAACATGAACTTGTGTTCCTAAAGGGCTTTAAAAATTTTAAGGTATACATTTATAAACACATATAGATTTATACACACATACACACACACATCATCACATGCACATTTATTTATCTTGATAAAGCACCACTTTGGATAGTCATACTAGATAAATTCAAAACCCAAGCAACCGCAAAATGCAAGACATCTATTCTATAGATTCAGCATGGTTCCAATGAGCATAACTGGGACCAGTCAGTTAAAGTTAAAAAGGATGCACTGGTTCAATATAAAAATCTGTCTAATAAATAGGATGCTTATGAGGTAGATTTCCCCATCACTACAAACAGTAAGGGAGAAGTCTTACAAACTATATACCAGGAATACAGAAGAAGGTATTTGGAGAAGATAGGCCTAGATCGTCTGGTAGGGTGTCTTACATTGCTAAGATTCTATAATCTATCTGGATTTTTCCAATAACTGATGTAATTAGAGCTGAGCTTTTCACTACATTTGAAGAAGGAGTTTAACAGCAATAGACCCAAACTCTACAGTGGTGAAGCTAAAACTCAGTTCCAATTTCATATGTTTCTCCAACAATATCACATATCCTTTTACTACTTTGCCCAGGAAAAACCGACATATTCACTGTTCAACTGAATGTTAGAAAGAAAACACAACGCTTTTAAAGATAACTAATTCTATGTTTGTCCTCCCAAGGGACATTTGTTTTTTAAAAAGGAACATAACCATGAAAACTACACATAAAGAGAGAGAAAATGTGGAGAGCAATAACGAAACACCATCTGCCCCAGGAAAGAAATCACTCAAATTTTAAACAGATCTTTTCGCTATGATCTCAAATTTAATAAAATTTTTAAAAAATGTATTTAGCCACCTCAACTGTATATAATAGGCACACATGCACATGATATGTATATATATCTATGATAGACATATACATATGATAGATTCCTACTTTTATTTATTTAGCTAAGGTTGTACTTTTTAAATATATAGATATATTTATATATTATATATAACTTTATTGTGTCTATAAATAGATTTATATGTTTATTACTTCCCTGAAGATTCATGAAATATTTTATTTTATTTTAAATATTTACTTGTGCCTTCAACATTATCCTCTTTGTTTTTACTACAGTGTGTGTTGTAATACATTTTCCTGAAGTAAATTATCTTTCATTCGTGTTGTTGATACGATTTTTATTCAATTTGAGCATAATACCATTCCTGAAAATTTTATCAAGGTAAAACATGGAATTCTATAATAGAATACATCATTTTTTGTAACCAGCCCATAAGTGTATAATAATTATTGCTACAAGATAACTACTTACTACTTTGTAAAGTGAATTTGAAGACATGTTTAAAATGACATGAAATACCTATAATTGTGAGGTAATATTGTCATATGTACATGTCAAATCTATGTTAATTTTCTTTCTAACTTTTCTTGGTTCTTGCTACATAACCTGCGTAAGTATCCAAAATGAGCATTGATTTGGGTAATTTCAGGCTACTTTGTACTCTCTAAACAGTGTGTTATTCTTCTAAATAAATAAATCAAGAGGGAGCCTTACATTATGGGAGAGTTTGTAAGGAATGTAATATAATATATGACCCTCTTTACTTCAGGGGTTATTATTAGAAATATTATTATTTTAAAACCTCATCTGACATATTGGCATTATGATATGTATAAAACAGTAGAAAATGTCCACAGCCCCTTATCTGCACTAGACACTTTCCAGCACAAACAGCAGAGGTGAGCATCTTGTCATCTCACTTCAAAAACAAAACACCCCTGCTATAGCCCTTGTTCATGTTTCCAGCTAAACTTGAAACTGAACCTTTGCATGTCCAGAGAGGAGACCACGGGAGGTGTGTGCAAAACACACCCATCAGTTAAAACATTTTCACAAACATCACTTCTGAGTCTCACCACACACTGAATGACAGGACAGAGTCATCTAACAAAGCCAGACCAGCATCACGGAGGAGAGAGTCTTTGCAATGCATGAACCAGAATGGCAGCTGCATGTCCAAGTAGCTAATCTCAAGGTGAAATAGCTCTGAGCTAAGCCAGATGTGAATGGAAAAGTTACAGGGCACAGAGAAATGCAGTTGCAGAGCCCATGAGGGTAACCGGAAACTATGAACGCCCACAATCACACAGAGCTAGCAATTATTAGACACATACAGATTAAAGGATCTTTCATCAAAGAATCAATTTCAGCAAACTTTTGACTCAGGAAGGAACTTTATTCTTACCAACTCAGCGCCAAGTCATTACGACTCAAAGTCTGCCATGACAATTTTTTTTTTTTTTTTTTTTTTTTTTTTGCGGTACGCAGGCCTCTCACTGTTGCGGCCTCTCCCGTTGCGG
>NC_041231.1:13473056-13510056 GCF_002837175.3 Physeter macrocephalus
CAGGCTCAGCGGCCATGGCTCACGGGCCCAGCCGCTCCGCGGCATGTGGGATCCTCCCGGACCGGGGCACGAACCCGTGTCCCCTGCGTCGGCAGGCGGACTCTCAACCACTGCGCCACCAGGGAAGCCCTGCCACCACAATTTTTGTCACATACTTTATCTTAATTATGCACACCACACATTGTTTTAGATCTGATTCATGAATTTGCATCTTTAAAGTATGCGGACATTTCTATTGGGTTTGAATAGCCTTTAATGACTTTAAACAACTCAACAAGATCCATGTTTCAAGATTGGGTCGTTTCCACATCTAGAGGACAAGGTAGATATTTTGGCCATCGACACAGCTCCTCAGAAAGAGGCTTAAAGAACAGCTGAAGCCTCCCCAAGGATTTTTAACTTAATAGTTACCACCCAGTATGCCAACCACTCAACTCCTTCTTAGGGACTCAGCAAAAAAGCTAGTTGATAAACAACAGGACCTATTGTATAGCACAGGGAACTATACTCAATATCTTGTAATAACCTATAATGGGAAAGAAACTGAAAAAGAATATGTGTGTGTGTGTGTGTGCGTGTGTGTGTGCGTGCGTGTGTGTGTGTGTGTGTGTAATTGAATCACTTTGCTGTACACTTGAAACTAAGACAACATTGTAAATTCACTATACTTCAATTGAAAAAATTTGTGTGTGTGTGCGTGTGTGTGTGTGTGTGTAATTGAATCACTTTGCTGTACACTTGAAACTAAGACAACATTGTAAATTCACTATACTTCAATCGAAAAAATTTTTTTAGAAAACCTTGTTGAAGTTAATCTTTGTTCAATTTTCAAGACACCTAGAAGAGTTAGCTCTAAAGTTTATTCTGGTTTCCAACACTTTCTTTTAAGTTTGCCAATTTGGAAACTCTGGAGCATCAAAATATATTAGAACCATAATTCAGGACAGAGCTATGCAACTACAGTTGTTTACAAATAGGTAGATAACTGCCATTGCTTTAGATTCTTAATTCTGTAACAGGGTTAAATAAAACTAATTATTCCATTATAAATTCATGCATATGGTTAGTTAAAAAATAAAAACATTCAATTCCTTCAACATCAAGAAAATCTACTGCATTGTAAACAAAGGGGGAATTTGGATAACATGATACATAATTTGGGTATGTGAATTTTGTAAAAGAAGAAATTACATATCAGTATCGAATATAACTTTGAGTCTGGGCTGTTCAAAATTAAATTGATTGGTGCAAATTAGGCCTAGCAGATTCTGAACAGGACTGATATAAAACAGATTTCACAGACTATTAATATCCTTGGTAGTAACTACCTAAAAATGCCACACTATGGACTTCTAAAGCAACCCAGCCACTCAGCAAGCTATTAAATCAGATACAGAGTACTACCCGAGGATACGAAATGTTCATGACACCTTTGTCTTTCAAAGTAGTAATGGTATGATTTTCATTTCTGGGCTCATTAAAACATACTTAGTTATTTAAAAGATTCTATTAGGTGATCCACAGCATATGACAAGTGGAAGGAATTCTTCTTGGGAGAAATTTAAGAATTCACTTTTCTTTTTGAGCTAATTTTAAAACTGCTGCCCTAGATAGTTCTTTAATCTCTGCAGGTCCTCTTCTAGCTTCACTTCTTGAATTAAAAAATTCCAGACTAGCAATATATCGGTCTCCACATAACAACTTAAACAGATTTATTAAGAGAAACAGAACTCCAGGCTTGAATATCCAACTTCCTACTCAACAAGCCTACCCGAATGCCTAACAGACACACTGAAATGAGTACAGCCAGAACTCAAGTGATGCTTGTTCCAAACGTTCCTCCCAGGGTCTTCCCTCAGCATGTGGTGACTCCATTCCACCAGTTTCTTAGCTCAAAAAACCACGATTACCCATTTCTCACATATACTTTGCATAAAATCATCTGTCCACCCAATTAGCTTTACCTGCAACGTATAACAGGAATCTGACCACTTTTTTTTTTCTTTTACTGTTTTAAACGTATTAGTGTCCAAGAACAATGGTTCTCCATTATTGCTGAGCACAAGTATTTCCTGGAAGGCTTCTTACAACACAGACTCCTGGGCCCCACCAACCTCTAGAGCCTCTAAAATTCAGAAAGTGGGACCCAGGTGATGTTGATGCTGCTCCAGGAAACACCCTGGAGAAAGACTGTCTTAGACTAAATTCCCATTACGTCTTGCCTGGTCTATTTCACAGACACATCTCTGGTTTCCCTTTTCAGCCCTCGTTCTGCCAGGTTTTCCCTCAAGAAAGTAGCCCAGATGATCTGCTTTAAATCTAAGTCAAATTATGTGACTCTTCTTCTTAAAATCCACCCATGACTCGTATCTCAGTCAGAGAGAAATCTAGAGTCTCTATAATGACCTAGATTACAGATCATTATATAGCACTGGGGTCCCCGCCTACCTCTCAAACACTGAATCCTCTCCAGCTGTACTGGAAGATGCTCCAGGAACATCCAAACACGTTCCCATCTCAATGCTGCTCAGTTTGCTGGCAGTTGTGCCTGCAATACTCACCCTCCACATTTTGGCAGGATACTCTCGCTGCGAATGTTCAAATGGCACCCTACCAGAACGGTTTTCCTATTTCCTCTTAGCACGCCCAGAGAATGTATTTAAAATTTAGTAAATGTATTTAATTATTTTGTATCTGTCTCCCCCTATGAAAATATAAGTAATCACAAGAGGAAAGATACGGCCCATTTTGTTTATCGCTGTATTCTCAGCATCTGGAAGAGTATCTTCTTACACACATTATGGGATCAATCCGTAAAAAACAATAAATGGATATAGGCCTAGAAAAGGAGTGATGGATTAACATAAGATTATTTACTGTGCTTTGTATCAGGCACCATGATGGACACTTACTTTATGGCATCATTTACATCCTTACAAGCACTGTGTACTGTAGCTGTTTTTATAAACAGTACTAAGAGGACAAGAGGAGGACTCAGAGGAGATACATAATTACCTTAAATAACACAGGTATGAGTTGGGGCCTAGGATTCGGAGTCAAGTCTTTGTGCCTCTGCAGCTTAGATTATGCTTTTTTCATTGAACTAGATTAATTCATTTGGTAAATATTTTGAGTGTCAATATGTCAATATTTATCGAGGTATAGGGCACTTAAGGATAGTAATAAAAAGAAGAAGGAGAAGGAGAACCTTCCTGGCGTCCGTGCACTTTGCAGGCCAGCCCACCACTTCTGTGAGCATGTTTGTAATAAACCCGGCGTGATGGTTAACTTTATGGGTCAACTTGACTGGGCCATGCACCCAGCTATGTAGTCACACATCATTATGGATGTTTCTGTGAAGGTTCTTTTTGAACGAGAGCAACATTTAAATCAGGAGACTTTGAGGAAAGCAGAAGGCCCTCCATAACATGGGTGGGCCGCATCCAATCAGGTGAAGGCCTGGACCAGAACAAAAACTGAGCTCCCCCAAGTTACGAATGATATTTCCAAAACAAAATGTACACAGTGAGGAGACAGAGGACCAAGTGTGACAAAGGGAAACTCTGGTGTTACAAAGTCCACAGGAAAAGTGTTTCGTGAGGCGAAAAATATTTAGCAGTGTCAAAAATACGGAGTGACTTAATACGATTCGGCTTTGACCTTGAAAACACCAAAGGGTTCGGTGACCACATTTTTTGATGGAGTTTTATGGATAAAAGGGCAGTATGGAGAAGTTAATGGAGGGAGTGGGAGGGGAAGACAGACACACTATAAACACCAGAACACAGATGATAAAGGGACAGCATAGCGATGTCGATGTCGCTGAGCAGCTCTTTTTAGAGGCTCGGCTGCAACCGAGTAGAAAGAATTCGGGCGGCTGTGTTAAGGAAATCCACCACTCTTTGTTCCACATAAATGCCATTTGTTAAGTAAACTCTGGCATCAGACTTTCTAGCTTTAAGAACAAACAAACAGACATTTTTTGAGATCTTCCTCCATGTCATCTATCAACTCTACCACACGCAAGCAACAACAACAACAAAATCTCAGGATTCCAAGAGGACTAAAAAAATGCCAACAGGTGATAAGCCTAGATTGTCCCATTCACAGAAACCACTGACTAACTCATTAGTGAAAGCACAGGTATGTTACTGGTTAAACACTCTGCAGTGACCCTAGTAGGCTGTAGCCCCTATCACTCCAGGCCTAAATCCTCCTCATCATTCAAGGGCAAGTGCATATAATACCCTCCTAAATCCCACCAGACTCTAAGTTCTCTGAGAAATCCTAACACAGTCACTGTGAGCAAACATCAAGGGAGTGATTATTTCAGCCCGAGCCTTATGGGAAGTCCTTTAAGAGATCATCTCGGTTAACCACAACTTGACAGTCTTAGTTAGTAGATCCTCTCACCACCACCATTATCTATCCCAGTTTTTCAAACTAGAATGTGCCACCTAATACCCTGAGGACCTTGTTCAAATGCAGATTCTGTAACTACAGACCATGCACAAGGCCTGAGATTCTGCATTTCTAACTAGTTCCTAGGTGACACCTACCGGCATCTCAGAGACACTAAACCAAGGCTCGGAGCCTTTATATAACTGGCACGTTTCCACACACCTGGCATAGATTCTGGAGTTCATCACCCAGCATGATTCCAAAGCCTGCACTCTTCAGCAGGGTTCAGTACGCTGCAGCCCACAGGCAGGACTGGAACACAGCCAGGCCCCACTGTTGAAGTGTTACCTGTGGCAGTGTTTGCTGATGCTACAGATGGCAGAGTTGAGTTGCCCGTGACCAAGACAACGTGGTCTGCAAAACCTAAAATATTTACTATGAGACCCTTTTTCGAAAAAGTTTTCCAACTCCTGCTCTTGATCATTGCCCTCTGTCATATTAATTATTAATTTCCTAAATTCTCAGAGCTGGATATATAGTGTTTTGAAACAAATGGTTACGATCCATTCAGCTTGAAAAACTAGCTCCCATCCACCGCTTCGTATCATTTTACGTGCAACTCTTACGATACAGAATTTTCTACTTCTTGATATATGTATCTAATACCTGTATGATCACACCCTAGAACAGTGGTCTTTACAGTGGGGTACACTTGCCTAAGGAATGTTCCAGATGGCCCACTGGGGTACGAAAAGAAAACAATGGACCTTCTACTTGAATTTATTTTGTCTTATTCTATTTAAATTTGTATATTCGTATATGCTTTAGGATTATCCCTAATGTGTATTACAGTGACCTTCTCAATAAATCCTGAATGAGTAACTGACCCAAATTTACACTCTAGCCCTGCCCAGCAGAGGGCCCTGTACATATCAGGTACACAGTAAATTTTTACAAAGTACTCATTCATTTAGCAAAGTTTTCTTTTTAATTTTTACGTTAAAATCCTAGATGTGATTACTTTCATTAAGGTTTCAGAATCTGGAATGGAGGGAGATCACCAGAAAATAAAAAGTTATTTTGAAGCATGGAAGGGAAAATTCTATCTTCCAGGCGTGTGGCACAGAGAATTGCTGAAACAGGTTGGCAAGGGTACCAGAATGTTCAGTGAAAGACTCTCTGTAGAATATTCTGTGAAAGGTATGTGGCAATTCGGGCCTTCGAAGAAGGAAGTTTTGCAGTGGGAAAAGAGATAAAGAGGACACCATGCATGTGGACTTGAAGGAGGGTAGAAAATGTACAGAAGTCAAAGGGAAGAAAGACCTCAAAGATGATCCTGGCAAAAGAGCACATGAGGTTGAAATCCCCGAAGGCAGCAGCTAAGGCTGCCTCCTTACTGCTCAAAATCCTCCCCTGACCGCTTTGGGTTGGGACATTCTGGGCACTGAGCACCAGGGCCTTCCCTAGGACAGCTGTCACTCTCTGAGTGCCCCAGTCCTCATTCTAAGGCATCAGTTTTCACTGTAAACTACTGCAGAAGATGGATCTGAGTCCCGTCCAGACTCCAAATTCTTTGCCAATTCTTTTTGCGTGAATCCCTGACAGGAACCCTTTTCATCTCATTTGCCTCTTTCCCCTGGGATCAAATTACAAAAACAGACTGGCTTGAAGGAGGCTCTGCCAGAAGAGGAGTTTCTGCCTCAGTTCTCATCCTCAGACCACGAGGCTCACTCACTGCAGTGAGAGGCAACGAGAATGCTGATAAGCAGTTCTTGGTTTTCAGTCTTATGGTAGCATCTTTAGTGAGCTTCGATTAAAAACGGACCACTTGCAAAACACAGTGTTAGAAGCTAGCTAATATGCTCCTGCTTTTAAATTTGGTAACAATCTTACTAGGTAGATATTAAATGCATTGAAAGAATAATGGAAATTAATTGAAACCAGGATGGTCTTTCCATTGGTGGGACTCAAATGATACACCATAAATCATCAGTGTTTTGGTTTTAATTTTTCCAAAATGTTATCGATCATTACTTGTAGAACACACTAAAAATAAAGTCCTAGAAACATGAAATGAAAAAATGTATAAAATAAAATTTGGCTTTTTTAGTATTATTGTACTCAAAAGACAAAGTTACTGTCAAATTGTCAGGACAGTTTTGAAGTCTTTTTAATTGAAGTTGATTTACAATATTGTGTTTCAGGTGTACATTAAAGTGATTTGGTTATACCTATGTATGTATTTATATTCTTTTTTTTTTTTTTTTTGCGGTACGCGGGCCTCTCACTGTCGCGGAGCACAGGCTCCGGACGCGCAGGCTCAGCGGCCATGGGTCACGGGCCCCGCCGCTGCGCGGCAAGTGGGATCTTCCCGGACCGGGGCGCGAACCCGCGTCCCCTGCATCGGCAGGCGGACTCGCAACCACTGCGCCACCACGGAAGCCCTACATTCTTTTTTTATTCTACTCCATTATAAGTTTTACAAGATATTGAATACAGTTCCCTGTGCTACACAGTAAATCTTTGCTGTTTATGTTTTATATATAATGGTGTGTATCTGTTAATCCAGTACTCCTAATTTATCCCACCCCTCTCCCCCTTCTCCTTTGATAACCCTAAGTCGTTTTCTATGTCTGTGAGTGTTTCTGTTTTGCAATTAAGTTATTTGTACTATTTTTTAGATTCCACACGTAAGTGATATCATATAATATTTTTCTTTCTCTGACTTACTTCACTTAGTACAATAATCTTTAGGTCCAGAAGTGCTGATTCTTAAGTGTCATACTTACATTGCCACATAACAGTAGCAAGCACAGCTAGCAGAAGTCCACAGACGGCACTTTGAGCAGTGCCCCCTGCATCCCGCGGATCTGAGCGCGGCGCTCACACGCCACAGCAGACAAAGAACGTCCCCACCCTTAGCTCCTACTGCTTGCCTCTCTGCGCCTTGTGATTCAAGCAAAATTATTTTAACCCCGTGCTGACGTTGACAGGACTTACTGGATCTGAATGCAAGCTCTACCACTTACCACTAGCGCAAGCTGATGCAAGGGCTTCGAACTCTAAGCCTCACTTCCTTCTGGCTACAAAACTGGGATAACGATAGAACAAACTCCGTAGCATTATTTCGAAGACCAAATGATTCAGTGCATGTAATATGCTTAGAATACAGTTTAGTACATTGGAAACACTCAGAATGTGTTTATTGTTACTCCTAACAATAATTATAACAAGTTATCCTCATCCTTCTCCTCGTGTCATATGTATTGCCTTTCAGTGCTGTTTTACACGTTAACATTATCGAGGGATCTTTCTCTTTAAATCCTCACAATTTTGTATTCTTACTTTATCTTTCTGATTTAGAAATCCAACAATAAGGGAACATTTATGGAATGTTCAATCTCAATGACATTTCCGTCTCACCTCCCTCAGGGCCCCTACCCAGCTCTTGTCTAAGGCCGGACACATTCTCTATTTCTCCCGTTCTTTACAGACGAGGGCAAGAAACCATGACTGCGTCTTCTTCATCTTAATCAGGTGTACCTAACCTATCCTAAACCTAGTCAGAGCTCAATAAATACTTGTTGAAGTGAAGTCCCAATAACCAGTCAAAGCTGGAAATCTTAGCATAAACTATCTACAAGGGACTAACATATAATTTTGACAGAACTCATGAACAAGTGTCTTTGCATTAGATGAACATGACCTTGTTTCTTTTTCTATAATGAACCCTTAGCCTATCCCATAGTCATTAGGGAATCAAAGATTTCTTGAAGTTTGACCTGCCTATCAACTATTAGAGGAAGATTACAATAGCTTTGTCATTCAAATAAAAAAGATGGCCTACTTCTCTGTAATACAAAGGTCTAGCGCTGCCTTGAATCAAGGGGCTTAATCAAACACTTCTCATGTATACCTTCCAGCTCCAAGGGTTCAATGGAGTACATGACCCATTATTTTCAAACTGTATTGCCATTAGCTAACCAGCACCCATTTTGACAGGGCAACAGGTGTAGCACAAAGAAGCCGCATTTTGAGATACAACAGGCAATGTATTCAGTGTGTTTTCTTCATATCTCAGATCCATTTAACTATTTTAACACCATATCGATCTAAAAGGATCCTTACCACATCGGTCATGCATTTTGTATATTTGTCATTAAAAGTAAAATAGTGATTCTTAACTATTTGTTACATGGAAACCAAGAAACATATAAGATAAAAATTTTCTGTAGTCCTTGCTATCAAATACATCTCATTAACTACCCTAAAGTTTACTTAATAGAGGAGCCATCAATCTCCCCTTATGAACACTTAAATCCTTCTTACAGGTCCCCCGCAAATCGGCAGGAAAGCCCTCACATTGAGGAGGTGAGTTCAGTATCATAATCTAAATTTAGTCAGTCTTTAGCCAGGGTGATATGATTCAACAAACCAGCAGACCCTCAAACAAAAGGACACATTTTGAAATTCCAAGACTATCATTATCTCTCACAGTTTCTAGACACACAGTGTTAGGGGACATTTTTCACCTTTAGTAACTTGAGGTGAGACCTTTAGATATGACATAATCCAGCAGATAAATGAACACACAGACAATAACTTACCAAAACTATTTAAGGGTTCAAGGGCTTATAGAAGCCCCTCTATGACAGATGCTTTTTCTGGCTCCACTGTGAGAGTTTAGGGTCATTAACAAAGCAGGAGGGGAAGGGATTATACACCAGAGCCACATACAAGAGATACTGCTGGTTATTTCCAAACAGAAATCTCACCCAGACAGAGAGTGAGCATCTGACTGCCGCTGAGAGTGATCCAGGACCACCAGCGGGAGCAAACCCTACGATACAATGTGAATCTACCCATGAAAGGGGAAGACAGACTTCTTCGTTTCCTGGCAGTTGTCAAGGTAACAGTGGGACGGAATTTAATGTTTCACTCAAGTACTTTTGTTGGTTCTCTGAGATTAAGAGATACTGAGTAAATATTAAGTATTATTATAAATCAGTAGTAATGCTTCTGCAGGTTTCACGTGACCAAATGGAATGCATTCCCAGAGGAATTCGACACTAACTTCCTACATCAGCTAACTGCAGAGGCAGTTTCTTTAGTCACTGACTGATACCAAAAATACAATCATTGTCAAAACAGTAAATTTGGTGTGACTCCGAATCAATAAAAATTGTACATACTTAATGCAAAGGACCTGGTCTTACTACAAGATTCGTTCTTGTTTCATGGTTCCTTTTGTGACACATCTTTCTAGCCTCAGTGCGGGAACAAGAGTTTTTCACCTATTTCTTAGACATAGCGCACGCTAATGCAAAGGCAGTGAGCCATGAAACCATCCCAGCACTTGAGGAGAAAACACCAAGAAACCTAAGCAGGCTTAGAAAGTAGAGGAAAGTGTTTCCTCACCTCTGGAATGGTTAGAGTATTTTTCCTCCTTAATAAGAAGGACAGAAGCAGGAAGTTTTGTCCAGATGAAACTTGTTGGGTCTCTCAAGTCCTAGATGTTCCTTTGAGAGGTGTTAAAAGTTATTTTAACAGTGACAGAAAAATGCCACCTATTTGATTCCCATCAACTCTTTTCTGGCCTTTTTTCCCCTAAGACTGAAATGCTCTACTCCAAAGTGGAAAGCATCTTAAAAACAAATACCCAGGCATAGATAAATGGGTCTAGGTAAGAAGCAAACAGAAAAAAAAAAAAAAAAATCCACCATCCCCTGCTAACCTTTACTCAAATGGGACCCACTGACTCTTTCGTCACTGCAGAATGTGAAGCTGAATTTTTTCAGTTTTTTCTGAAAAAAACTAAATTTTCAGTTTTTTCACTGTGACTTTTTTGTGGAGAAGGAACATTCTGTCTCACCAGGAGATCTAAAATGGAAAACCCTCCAAACTCTTGAAATAAGTCTTGGACAATAATTTTAAAAGGCAAATTAAAGAAATAAGTCATTTTAGTGATGTTAAACCAGCTGACAATTCACAAGCCCAGTGTCACACTAGGACTCCTAGAAAAAAGAAAAAATATATATATATATATTTAAATCAGTAGTCTTCTCTTTGATGTGCAAAATTTTCATTAGCAATGTCTGTATTTCTCAGTTCTTCCACCTCTCAATCATTTAAACTTGCATTCTCACAACACTAAAAAGGAATTATGAGCAACTGTCTGTACTAAGTCACTCAGAAGCTCTCTCAAGGTACAAATTACTGTGGGAAAAGAGGAAGAACAGGGAGAAAAATCAGCTTGATGTCCATTATATTCCCACAGTTTCTGTTGGGTTTTCTTAAAATTTTTTGTTATGTGTCTGACTATTTCCGTCAAACCAAAGGAACACATCTTACTTGAAAAACAATTTATGTACTTCCATTGGAATAGTATTTATACACCACTGTATTTTTCTGCAGCATTAACTATTAAATTAACATATATTAATTGCAAATTAGTTCGCTTTTTTAGTATTCATTTGAAATTTATACAAATCTTTATTCCATAAGGAGAGAGTGTTAAGCATCTGGGGTGGATTTACATTCTACACGGTCTAAAGCAGGTTATTTTTCCTCTTCCTCATCTACCTGGGGAATTATAAACATAATACAGTTTGGAAACTGTTACTCTGAAAGTTAACCATTTTGTAAAACATTTATTGACCAGCTGTTCTTTTCCAATGTTGGATTAGACTTTGAAGATACAAATATTTTTTTGAGATGTGAGAAAGTACGCTCTTCCTCCATCTTCCATACATTTCCCCAAAGGAGACTTAGCTCATCTTCCCAAAAGAAAATACTGTGGTTTAATCTACACCACTCACCCTCAGTATTTGCTCCTCCTTCTCTGTGGAAAAGTGAATCATTTGATTGGTATGAGCGCAAAGTACTTGGAATGTACTGGGCTGTCACTGTAGCGGAAAATTTGTGTCTCAAAACCAGATCAGGGTCTACCATGTTGCTCTCCTACTTTGTCAGCTTCTTGGATCCATAAACGTGTTTTATTTGAAAACTGTTCCCCCATAAATGAGCTTTTGGCCAGTTTGTCAATTACTCTACCTAGACACCCACTCACAGAGGTTTGCAACCAGGAACACCAAATTTCCCTCGCCACCACGTGTGGATGTGTGGTCCACATACGCCAATGAAGTTTCCCTAAAAATCACATATACCCAATGGAAGAAAAACTACCTTTTTACTGCAGTGCCTACTTTCGGCACATTAGACAGTCTCACTTCCCATTCAGTACTTAATTCCCATCTTGCTCTATACCTTTGGAAGCTGACCTCTACGGCCTGCACCAACTGGGTTTTCTTACATTCAGTTGGGTTGGGCTCATGGGAGGTACCTGAAGATTAGAGGGAATGAAGAAAGTGGCTGGAATGTCTATTTTCCCAGTTCTCTCCCCCTGGGCTGCAGGTTGGCAGTGGCTGTGTTTTTCTACTGAAGGCCACAGCTACAGTTTGGTAGCCCTCTCTTGTAACTGCAGTACTGGATGGTTCTGGTAACCCACCCTACCATTTATTCCTTCAGCCCAGGCCTGCAAGCATTCTCCTCCACACCACCACGGAGTGCCCCACCATCCCTAGTAGCCATCTCTTAACCCGCCTGAAACCTGCAAATAGCTGCCTCATTTAAGTCTCTTTAATCATCACTTTGACTATACCATTTCTTTCCTGCAAAGTATATATACATATATATATGTCTGGAATATATCATATTCTAGATATATCATATGTCATATGATATATATCTATATATACCATATGTATATATATCATGACACTATGAAAATGAGCCTTAGTCTGAAAATGCCCACTTCATCTACCTTATAGAGAAAGCCTGCATTCAAACTAAAATCCACTGAGAGAACTCCAGCTAAGAGATGGAGAAAAAGCGATGAATACCTAAAAACTGTTTTTTTAGGCATGGCTACAAGTGCGCCTAAAATCAGCAAAACCCCTGAGCATTTCAGTTATATGATTTCATACATTTCCATTTTCTTTGAGGTAGTTTTCGATTGGGTTTTTGACACTGGCAACTGAAAAGAATGTAATGGAATGTATACACTGCTGAGAACCTTCATGCTCTGCAACATCAATAATAATTATATGGTTTATGAGTAAAGGAGGTTTGACAGCAAAGCCTTCAAAACCTGTACAACTACAACTCTGTGTCTCACTCACCAGCAAAAATAATCCTAATAAAAATACTATCTCATTTTTAAAAAGACACACTACACTTTCCATATAAATAAGCCAAGGTAAGCAATGTTGCACAAAACACTCAAGATAGAGTATATGATCAAAACCGGTCCTTGGAGAAGACCATGAAGTGCATGCGTATCCAAGACAGTAGAACAGTGCTCCACAGTTTACTGTAACCACCTGTGCTAGTGTACTTTCTGTTTAACTACTGTTACTGGATGGCAAAAATCCTTAATGGACTGGGGAAAAAAAAGTGTATAAATCAAGGTGACTTCCATATGATGCTGACATCCTTGTCCTATTTATAAGTAACATATGGGTTAATTCACATCACAGTAGCATGTGTTGTACCAGAATAGACTGTAGGTCTACACAGCTATCATTTTTTTCTTTTGCTCAGTTGTTCCACCAGTGATCTAGAAAGATGTATACTTTGCATTTATTTTATCAGTAATTACTTCTAAGTATTTTAAAAAACACACCTGAATTTGTTTTTCATTTCCATGCAATCTCCCAGTCTCAGATGATTTGTCATAGAAGACTTGTTTCAGCATCACAGATGCAGTATCTTTATGCACCATGAATTAAAAGACATCTAAAGTGTTCTCCTATTTCTTATAATAACCACATCACAGGGTGGCAGTTGTTCTAAATAGGCTGGGGTGTGGGTTAAACTGCTCTTTTATTTTAAGTGAAAGATAATATATTCATAATATATTTCGGTAGTCAGTACTATAGTTAAGTGTAACTGAGGTAAATACTACAAGTTGAGATATCCCGGCACAAACTGGCTGGTAGTTCACCGAACATTTTTCCTTTCTTTCTAGGCACACAGCTAGATTATGGTCCCCAGGCTTACATGCAATCAGGTATGACCTTATGATTAAATTCTGACCAGTGGACTTTGGACATAAATAATGTATTATCTCTCCAGACTTGAACCATGGGTGCCTCTTCCTGGTCCACACTTCTCGTTTCCCCTTCTGTCTTTCCTGCCTGCTGATAACCAGAGTATTCTTGGGAGCCGTACGTTAAAGAGGGCAGACCCTCTGTCAGCTTAGACCCATGAATGACTGGGTGGATAAGAGGTTCTGAACATATGTACCCACCACTTTTTATTCTACGTGAGTTAGAAACCAATTCTCATTGCTTTAAATCACAGAGACTTCCAGGTTCAGCTGTTACAGAAGCTTATGGTGCCTTAACTAATACGTGCAGCTTCTATTGGACTTCATTAGGTTCTCATTCAAAAACTGCAAACTCAGATGGAGAGCAAAAAGGTAACTTCAAAAAGTTTTTGTGTTAATTTGCAAGTAATCCAGCACTTAAACTGCATAAGGAACAGTCTGGGGTCTTTCCCAGAAGGGAGTTTCAGCTACATGCCAATGGGTTTCTTTTTTTCAGTTGATGTGTTTTAACCAAGACATTTTTGGTTGAAAGAATCATAAACCTACCCAAATTACTTCACATAAAAAGGAATCATTTTAAGGTACACAGAGTCTTACTAAATTTACGGAGACTGAACTTTGTGCGAAGAAATTAGGATATGTCAGGAACTGAGGAATCTATTGCATCTGGGGTGCAGCTAGTGTTTTGTTTTGTTTTCCTGCTGTTTCTGCATGTTCAACCCATCCTTTCTCTAGCCACTACCTTTCCCTGCTTACCCATCAGGATTATGGTCTCACATGGATGGCGTAGGGGAATAAGATTTTGCCACCCCAAAATGTGTTTCTTTGGCATGAGGGTTATTTTAGGCTGATTATTTTAAGAAACAGAAGACTAAGAAGATTTTCTTTTTACCTTCCCCTTAACTGCCGAAAGGAATTTAGATAAAGGGCCTGTCCCAGGAAGGGAACTATAAGAGGTAACTGCGGGCATATATCTCGAGTAAACTCTAATTCGAAAAGATACATGGCTCTCAATGTCCATAGCAGCACTGTTTACACTAGCCAAGACATGGAAGCAACCTAAGTGTCCATCGATAGATGAATGGATAAAGAAGATGTGGTACATATATACAATGGAATATTACTCAGCCATTAAAAAGAATGAAATAACACCGTTTACACCAACATGGATGGACCTGGGATGATCATACTAAGAGAAGTCAGACAGAGAAAGACAAGTATCTTCTTATATCACTTATATGTGGAATCTAAAAAAAATGATACAAATGAACATATTTACAAAACAGAAGTAGTCTCACAGACATAGAAGACAAACTCATGGTTACCAAAGGGGAAAGGGGGTAGGGAACAATTAGAAGTTAGGGATTAAAATATACACACTACTGTATATAGAAAATAGATAAACAATAAGAACCCACTCTATAGCATAGGGAACTATACTCAATATATGTAATAACCTATAATGGAAAAAAATCTATAAAAGCATATATATATGTGTTGTATATATATACACAATATACATAGATATATGAATGACTGTGCTGTACACCTGAAACTAACACAACATTGTAAATCAACTATATTTCAATTTTAAAAAACAAGAAAAAATGTGAGCTGGGTCTGGTAGACCGAGGGGCACTTGGCAAGGCCTGCTTGTTTGAAGTCCCCTCTCTACCGCACTGTCTCTGCACAGCATGGCAAACCTCTGTTTACCAAACATTTGCTTTTCCCGTCTCCCTGTCAATTGTCTTCCTTCCCTTTGAAGTCCCAGAACCCTTACTCACTTCTCCTTAGCTCAGGATGGCATATAAACTGCAATTGTCTGACTGCCTGTGGGTTTCGTATTCTTATGAGGTCCCTGCACAAGCGTAATTAAATTTGTTTTTCTCCCGTTAATCTGTCATGTTAATTTGATTATTAGACCAGCTAAAGAACCTACAATGGTAGAAGGAAAGATTTTTCCTTGCTGACAATGGCCACCAACCCAACGTTTACCAACACAGAACAGCATTCTCTGAGTTCAAATTCTTGATGGAAGGAAAGTGAATGGCTATGAATGGATCTAAAACATGAAGATGATCTGCGATTCAGTGAGCCCTGTATACCAAGCCTTAATCAGATCTTAACTGTCCTCGGATTAGTGATCTGTTACTCTCCAGACCAACTGGTCTGGGCAGGAGAGGGCTGGGCTACAAGTCCATACACATACATCAGGGAGTGTGTGTAAGATAAGGAACACTAGATGTGCGTAGAACGAAATGGCAGGCTGATAAGTTAAATTTTGTTTCTGCTACTTTGTGAAGGGGAGGTAGGGAGCAAATGCTTCAAAGTGCTCTTTTCTCAGTCTGGCTTTCTGGTGTTTATCATGGCTCCCCAGGACACCAACAGAAATCGGATGGTCCCTCAGACAATCATTACTTTTTTCACTTACAGTTTTAGGATAGTTTTTCAAGGGACAGTGCAAAGCATAAGCTATTCCTCTTATAGAGCTATTCCCTTATGAAGAGGCAGATAAAATAAATATTTTGTAAAATTCCATCTCTTATGCACTAGGCTTGACAGCCGTTACCTAAATTTTTAAGTTTGTTAATGATAACCATCTAATATTGATAGACGTTGTCTGTTTTTATATAGATTAATAAGTTCATTGAATTTAGATGTGGGAATACAGGATTAGACAAATATGCCAAAAGTCAACTTTGTATGTGGAATCTTCTACCGCTATTATCATTCGCAAATTATGCCTTGGGCTGACCCATTATCTGGGTCACATTTCTTCAAAATGGCACATGCTCTGGATTGATTGGCACAATTAAAGGTAGTGAATTACACTACACATCTTATATTTCTTTGCATTTATTCTAAAACAGTGTAATGTTGTAAGTATAGTACTTACTGTAATTTATTTTAATTCTCTCTTCTTAGAATGAAACTCTGCAGCCCTACTCTGACTAAAATGATACAGTATCTTCTTCGTGTCCATTGAACATATATATACATTATGTACGTTCAATGACATACACATATGTTCAATATATACTCAATATAATGCTTTCTCCTGTCCACTAACTACCCATCTCCTGACTCCCATGCTTTTTCTCCCTCATCTTCTAAGATCCTTCTAAGCTGCTTGATTCTTACCATGTTAATTTCTGCAAGAGTTCGGGTACCATTCTCCTTCCTGGAAGATCCTTTTAACATACTATATAGGTAACAATGGGGGAAATGTGCTACTTTGTGTTTTAAAAGGGAGTTCAAATCCCAGCTCTTACATTTACTCTTAGTTTGAAAGACATTTACTTAACTTCCTCGAGCTTCAGCTGCCTTGCTTCAAAACTCAATGGTAGAAACAATTTTCCTGGTTTTTTGGGGAGGGACAGTAAATGAGACTTGTACATGCAAAGCACCCCGTATAATAGTTCTTGTTCATTTCTTTCCCTGTCAAATCGTGTTTATACCATCCAGCGTTCGGATCAAATGTCACTCGTTCTCATTAAATCGATGCTTTATCATTTTCTTTGCTGAGGTGTCTAATTTATGTGCAGTCCTAGTTGTTCGCATCAAGGAAGATCGAGACATAAAACTTTTATTATTTCCTGTCATAATTCCAAGGTCCTACTTGGGAGGTAGTGTAGTGTGGTGACTAACAATGACCAGCTCCAAGTTGGAACATCAGCTTACTATCTGTAGAGACTTACACAAGTTACTTTAAGTCTCCGCCTCTCCTATATTCATCTGTAAATGAGGGTAACGGTAGTGACATTTTCTACGAAAATTAAATGTGTTAGTTATATGTTATAAACTTTGAACAGTATCTGACACATAGCTAAAGCTCTAATAATGCTGCCTATTATTATTGTTACTGTTAGAAATATTATTATTACCATGTTTTATAGCCAACAGTCACTCTATAAGTACCAAAGAACAATTCAACCAATATAAAAGGAATGTATCCATGTCATGTTGAATTTTCACACACAGCCTTATGAGATTTACCTTACATACCCCAAATCCTAATATGAAGCATGTGATTTTTCAGGAGTCTGCCCTGATATAAATCTTAATATTTTTATGAAAACACATCACAAAATGGCTGTACTAACATGACAGTGAATTCCAAATAAAGCTTAAAGGGCATTATATTACATTCACAGAAATAGGTTGGGAGAAGGCTTATGGATTTGACGGCAATGTGTTCTATAAATCAGTCACCCAGCATGACAGTAGGCACACTGTGAAAGGGGATGATACATCTCATGTGAGATGGGAAAACTGCTTGCGAGATAAACAATGATATGTGTTATAAACATACGCTTCAAAGACATTGCCTTTATCTTTCCCGATAAGATTTTTTTTCTTTCCTACTTTTCACAATAGAAATAAGGCTATTTCTTCACTTACAGACACAGGGAAATATATCTAGGCAGTAAAGAAATAAGCATATTATTTTTATTTGACATGATTAATCCAAAAAGGCATTTTTGAGTCACTGTAATGTCAGTGGCTGTATCGAATATACACCTCAACTGGAGGGACTTAACATAACAAAGGTTTGTTGATCATCCTTGTAACAGTTCATTAAGGATGCTCCTGATTCATGGGTGGCTCTCTTCCCCAAAGTGATCGCTTCTACTGTGTGACTGGCGACTCCTACAACCACAGATTCCTCTGTACTCAGTCAACAAAGAAAGAAAGGGAAGGTAGAAAAGGCACATCTGTGTCCTGCCATCTTGCCCCCACAACACTACATCCTTCCACTCTTACTCAGGAGACAAAAACTAGTCATATATAGTCCCACCCAAATGCAAGGATGCTGAGATGGTGACAGTGGTAGCAGCTGTAAAGTTAGTACCATCCGGACAGCCATTCCCAATGGTTTTATAGCACACCACAGCAAGGGAGCTGGAATGTTGGTACCCTGGTCCCCTACCAGACTTAGATCAGCTAAACACTCTAAAGGAAGACACTTGTAGTTTTGAACCCAACGGCCTTGCCAATTATTTAAAGGTAATAAAAGGACAGAAATAAAGTGCAAGTGGAAGGGACTCCTAAGAAACTTTGTTCCACCTTCTTAGAGCTGTCCTTCTTTCTCTCAAATAATTGTGGGATAAAGAGAAAGATCTGAGGCTGGATTTTTCCAAGCATATGTACACTCTGTCCACTTCTAAGAAAAGAAAACTATTTTAGCAAGATTTAGGTTACATTTTGAGAACTCTAGCCATCTTCTAGGGAATATTTAACACTAGTCATGATCAACAGAGCTAAAATAGACAAACCTCTTAATCTTTGGAGATGTCCTTTTTCTTATCTCATGGTGAAAAAAAGTAAAGACTTTTCCAGTTACAGTAATCTGTGAATTCAACAGTGGTTGGGAATGAAGAAGAAGGAGAGATTGTACAGAAGTAGTCTATAGTCACTCTTTAGACCCATTTCATCAATATGAAATATTTTGCTTTGGAACATTCAAAAATTAACCTCAGTCTCTCAGTCCTCTTTGGATTAACTCTGTCCTACTTAAATTATATAATAATGAAATTCCAGTAAATGTACTTAAACCAAATAAATGACAACGTTGCCAACAATCAAAACTGCAGGGTCATAAGCACCTAGAAGCATAAAGACATGATGGAGAACAAAACAAAACAAAAACTCAGTGGAACCAAAGAGAGCCAAGCCTTTCCAAACCTAACATTTAATATTAATCAATGTAAGATCCTAAATTAACCAATTCACATGGAAGAAAAAGCTATTAATATAATGCTTCTGTTGACCACTTCTAAATGTAAAATGCATAGAACATAAATCTATAAATAACAAATTATTTAGTTGACACCTTCTAGAGTTACTTTATAGACATTTTTAGAGCTAGTTACCTAGAACTACAGGTAGCCTAAAGAAAGAGCACTGGATATGATCAATCATCTCACAAAGGCCAAAACGCTCAACATCTGGATTTCAATAAAAGGGGACCTAAATTTACAAAATATAGAATGCCTGATGTGGTTATACTCATAGAAGTTAAGGTCCGAGTGATTGGCTCTACTTCAAATGAGACTATCACCATATGCCCAGAAAATTTAATTAGGTCACAGAAGAGGAACTAACCAAATATTAATGGAAGGTCTAGAAACTGAAAGTCACATACTATACAAAACATATCCTATCCAGATATTTGATGAATCCATGGCCTTACTATTTATCATTCATTTACCTGAGCAGATCAATTGGCTAAAAAGAAATTAATCAGTAGAAGATAGAGTGCAGTGGAGATGGAGGTCAACCTAATAATGAGGATGTGGTCTATTGTGATACAGTGATGCATTGAATTATGAATTACACTGCACATCCTAAAATCGTGTTGAGCCTCAATTTCTCCAGCTGGAAAATTCAAATTGGAAAAAAAAATTAGCGATCAGTTCATCTTACTCCAACATCCCAGTATTCTAAAGCAGACATGCTGTAGGTCATATATTCTCTAGAAATAGCAGTGTTTTTTCTTTGTGAAATGTAATGACTTGCCACAATTCAATCATGAACAAGAAAATGCTTGATTTGTTAGACAGAAAGCTCTTGGGCATTTTTACCTGCAATGTGAATGAGAATTAATTATTTAGGGAAAAGGTGATTCAGTGTATCAAAAAATAGTAAAATAAAATCTAAAGAAGAAATTTAAATCACCCATATTTCTACCACCTAGAGATAACCACTGCATTACTTTTGTACTATACTAACTTTGACTAGGTTACTTGAAATGAAGGATCATCTATAAAACAAAAGATATGTATAAATACAGGGGTAAACAGATTTCAGAGGTAATACAACTATTGTAATTAAAAGAACTTCTCAAACATTCCCTTAAGCGCTTGAGAAACATTTATTTGCATAAAAACAACCCATATGTTAATTGAAAATCATTCCAATCTACTAATTCAAACAAGTTTCTTAGGGATCTATCAGAGACAACACTTACTTTGTCAGTCTAACTTTTCATACCAAATGGTTTTGAAATGAAACAAATTTCTTTTAAGATTTTCATTAATTCACACATTTATACAGACTTCCAAAGTCCAAACTGGTATATTTAATTGTAGTGTAGGATGATTTAGAAAATTAAATCAGATAAGGAAAAGAAAATGACATTTTCAAAATCTTGTATCTAAGAAGGACATCTATGAGGTCTACAGTAAAAGCAAGCACTAAATTATAATATTAATATAATTTAACAATTCAAATTCAAGGTAATGACGTAACAAAATATTATACTAATTTTAAAAGAAAATAATTAAGATTTCTGTCTCTTTGTTATCCCACTATTTGAAAAGAGGTGCAAGATTTTAAAAATATCTGGATGGTATATCTAATAAATAGAGGTAACATGGCACGCAGAGTTTTCTTTGCAGACCCCATAATGACTGGGCTGGGGTGGGAAACAAATCCCAGAGAAATAAGAAGTCATCTTCCAGAGTTGCTTCGAGAGCTGATCTAGTCCCGAGTTGCTTCTCACTTGAACAACTGGACATATTTATTCCAAGATGAGTAGCAGTGGGAACTTATTTAACAAAGACTAATGATTCTCCTGATCAACAATGAGAGGGCCACAAGTGTGTGTAAATGCAGAATACATATATTTAAGTTCTTGATTTTAATGTGTAAATGTGACAGTCATTAAGTACAAATTCAACAAAGTGGTCTTCCACCTATAAAATAAATGATTTAAATAAGGATGCAACCAGCTTGTTTGGCAACCTCAGAGTAATTACTGGCATTAAAAATGGTTATGAGGGACTTCCCTGGTGGTCCAGTTGTAAAGAATCCGTCTTGCAATGTGGGGGATGTGGGCTCAATCCCTGGTCAGGGAACTAGGATCCCACATGCTACAAGGCAACTAAGTCCAGACGCCTCAACTAGAGAGCCTCCATGCCACAAACTACAGAGCCCATGTGCTCTGGAACCCATGTGCCACAGCTACACAGCCCACATGCCCTGGAACCTGTGTGCCACAACCAAAGAGAGAAAACCTGCATGGCACAACTAGGGAGAAGCCTGTATACCACAACAAAGAGCCCACGTGCTGCAGTGAAAAGATCCCACATGTCTCAACGAAGATCTCGCATGCTGCAACTAAAACTCACACAGCCAAAAAAAAAAAGAAAAGAAAAGAAACTTTTTTAAAAAATGGTTTTGAAAAATAGCTAATGACAAGCAACAACCCTCCCCAACTGGAAGGGAGGGAGGGAGGGAAAAAGAAAAGCCAATATATTATTTGGTATCATAACTATAATATTATACTAGAGAATGAATTAAAACATCATTCAAATACTAGAGAAGATTTGTATTTGGTCCAAGCAAGAAACAAATGAACAAAAAAGGAAAAGGCAAAAAGAGTGATTGATATCAAACCAATAATTGAATTTTACTTTGGGGTCATGATGGGATAGCAGAGACCAGATTTATACTTTATATGCTCACCTTAAGCAACAAGAAAAATGGAATATATATTTATAATTCATATGAATACATGTGAAAATAAATATTTTTATGAGTATATATACATATGCATATAATACAAATGTATTCATACCCCATATATTGGGTTGGCCAAAAAATTCGTTCAGGGTTTTCCTGAAGGAATTTTTGGCCAACCCATATATACATACACATGTATGGTGTATGAAGCAAACGTCAAAAAAAGCAAATGGCTTTCAAGTAGCTGTGCACCAGAACAAAATCCTACACTAAAGAATACATCTGGCAACAAACAAACTATGCAATGTCCAGCAGCAATCACAATTTTAAAAATTAAAAAAAAAAGTAAAGCTCAAATTCACTACATTTGCAGAATACAAAATTAATACACAAAAATCAGTTGTGTGTCTATACACTAATAATAAACTATCAAAAAGAGAAATTAAGAAAAAATCTTATTTACAATTGAATCAAAGGGAATAAAATACCTACAAAGAAATTTAACCAAGGAGATGAAAGATTTGTATACTGAAAACTATAAGATAATGATGAAACTGAAGAAGACACAAATAAATGGAAAGATGTTCCATGCACATGGACTGGAAGTATTAATATTGTAAATATTTCCACAGTATACAAAGAAATCTATAGATTCAATGCAATATCTATCAAAATTCCAATGACATTTTTCACAGGAATAAAAGAAACTATCCTAAAATTTATATGAACCACAGAAGACTCCAAAGAGCCAAAGCAACCTTGAGACACAAGGACAAAGCTGGAGGCATCAACTCCCCTGATTTCAAACTATACTGCAAGGCTAGAGTAATCAAAATAGTATGATATTGGCATAAAAACAGACATACTGACCAATGGAACAGAATAGAGAGCCCAGAAATAATCCCATACATATATGGTCAATTATGCCGTGGGGGAAGTATAATCTCTTCAATAAATGGTACTGGGAAAACTGGACAGCCACATTGAAAAAAAAAATGAAACTGGACCCCTACTGTTACACCATACACAAAAATCAACTCAAAATGGATTAAAGACATGCACGTAAGACCTATAACCACAAACCTCCTAGATAAAAACATAGGCAATAAGTTGACATAGGTCTTAGCACTGAAATTTTAGAGCTGACTCCAAAAGAAAGGCAACAAAGGAAAAAAAAAGTCAACAAGTGGGACTACATCGAATTTAAAAGCTTCTGCACAGCAAAGGAAACCATCAACAAAATGCAAAGGCAACCTATGCAATGGGAGACAATCTCGAAAAATCATATACATATTTTCCTTGCCTTACAATGGGGTATATCCCAATAAACCCATAATAAGTTGAAAATAGCCTAAGTCAAAAATACACTTGATACATCTAACCTACCAAACATTTTAGCTTAGCCTCGCCTATCTTAAACGTCCTCAGAACACTTACATTAGTCTACAGGTGGGCAATATTATCTAATACAAAGATTATTACACAATACAGAGTTGGATATCTCATGTAATTTATTGAACACTGTGCTAAAAGTGAAAAGCATACAGAATGGCTGTAATTGTGTCAGTTGTTTACCCTGGTGCTCGTGGGGCTGACTGGGACCTGAAGCTTGCTTCTGCTTCCCAGCATCATAAAAGAGTATCACATTGCATACCACTGGCCAGGAAAAGACAAAAATTCAAAAAGTACGGTTTCTACTCAATGCATATTGCTTTCTTACCATCATAAGTCAAAGTGTCATAAGGTGAACCATCATAAGTAGGGAACCATCTGTACCTGATAAGGAGTTAATATCCAAAATATATACAGAACTCATACAGCTCAATAACAAAAACAATTCCAAATTTAAAAATGGGCAGAATCAACATTTTACCAAAGATGACACCCAAATGGCCAACAGGTATATGAAAAGGTGCTCAATATTCATGAGAGAAATGCAAATCAAAACCACAATGAGGTATCACCTCACAACTGTTAGAATGGCTATCTTCAATAAGACAAGTGTTACTGAGGACACAGAGAAAAGGGAACCCTTGTGAACTTTTGGTGGGAATGTAAATTGGTGTGGCCACCAGGGAAAACATTATGAAAGTTCCTCAAAAAATTAAAAATACTTACAACTACCATATGACCCAGCAATCCCACTTCTGAGTAGTACCTCCAACGGAAATGACAACTGGATATTGAAGAGATCTGCACTCCTATGCTCATTACAGCATTATTCACAGTAGTCAAGATATGGAAACAACCTAAGCGTCCATCAATAAATCAATGGATAAAGAATATGTAAGATATATATTTTACAGCAATTAGAAAGAAAAAATCTTGCCATTTAGTACAACACAGATGGACCATTAGGGAATCAGGCTAAGTGAAATAAGCTAGACAGAGAAAGACAAATACTGAGTGGTATCATTCATAGTATCCCTTATATACAGAACCTAAAAAAAAAAAAAAGTGTAACTCACTGAAACAGAAAGTAGACAAGTGGTTACCAGCAGCTGGGGATGGGGGAAATAGGTACAAGTTGGTAAAAGGAATCAAACTTTCATCTATAAGATGAGTAAGTTCTGAGGATCTTACATAAACATGGTGACAATAGTTAATAACACTTTATTTTGTAACTGAAATTTGCTAAGAGAGTATACTAACATGTTCTCACAAAAACCAAACAAAACATAAATATGAGAGATGATGAATGTGTTGATTAACTTGATGGGAGAATTCTTTTACTACATATATTAAATTGCTATGAAGTACAGTTTAAATATCTTATACTTTTATTTGCCAATTATACCAAAAAAAAGTTGAAATTTTTAAAAAAGCCTGATTAAAAAATGGGCCAAAGACCTTACCAGACACCCCACCAAAGAAGATTTATAGATGGCAATTAAGCATATGAAAAGATACTCCACATCATATGTCATCAGGGAAATGTAAATTAAAACAACAATGAGATATCACTACATACTTATTAGTGTGTGACAAAAATCTGGAACACTTATAGCACCATCAGGGAAATGTAAATTAAAACAACGAGATATCACTACATACTTATTAGTGTGTGACAAAAATCTGGAACACTTATAGCACCAAATGCTGGGAGTATTTGGATGAACTGCAGGACCTCTCATTCATTGCTAGTGGGAATGCAAAATGGTAGGCACACTTTGGAAGGCAGTTTGGTGGTTTCTTACAAAACTAAACATACTTTTACTATATGATCCAGTAACTGCACTCCTTGGTATTTACCCAAAGAAGCTGAATGTGTGTGTCCACACGAAAACTTGCACGAGAATGTTTATAGCAGCATTATTCATAACTACCAAAATGTAGAAGCAACCAATATGTCCTTTAGTAGGTAAATAGATAAATAAATTGTGGTACATCTAGACAACAGAATATTTGACGCTAAAAAGAAATGAACTAAAGGCCATGATAAATATGGAGGAAGCTTAAATGCATATTACTAAGTGATAGAAACCAATCTGAAATGGCTAATTCCAACTGCATGCCATTCTGAAAAATGTAAAACTGTGAAGACAGCAGAAAGATATATGAATGGCAAATAAGAATATGAAAAGATTCTTAACACAACTAAGCCTTAAGAAGATGCAAATTAAAACTACAATGAAATACCATTACACACCAACTAGAACGACGAAAATTAAAAAAAGAAAAAGCAAGCGTCACTGAGGATACAGAGAAACTAACTCATATGTTGCTGGTTGGAATGCAAAATGACATAGCCACTTTGGAAAACAGATTAGCAGTTTCTTGTAAAGGTACATAAGCACTTAAAATAAAACCCAGCAATACATGACTAGGTATTTACCCAAGAGAAATTAAGACATATGTCCACTTAAAGATTTGTTCAAAAGCCTTTATAATAGCTTTATTCTTAATATCCAACTGGGAAGAACCCAAATGCCCAGCAAGTAGTGAATACATAAACCACAAACTATGGTGTATCTCAACAATGCAATACTACTTAGCAGTACAAAGAAACCACCTTCTAATACTTGCAATTGCATGGATGGATATTGAAAGTATTAAACTGAATGAAAGAAGCCAGACAAAAAGATTACACACTGTTTGATTTCATTTATGGAGAAGGCAAAACTGCAACAAGAGAAAGGAGACCAGTGGTTACTAGGGTCTGTCGGTGGGGGAGGGAATTGAATTCAGAGGAGGACAACAAAGAAATTTAGAGGATGATGGAAAAGTTCTATATTTTGATTGTGATGGGGATTTGGATTTTCAAATCTTACAGAATTATACAATAAAGTTGGTGACTTTTGTATGTAAATTATACTTCAATTAAACTAATGAAAATAGAAGAAAAAAATCAATGTCTGAAAGCTAATCTTAAATACTTAAATTTGGACAATCCTCAAAGAGTCCAGTAAGTAAACTATTATATGAAACTTTTTTTTTTCGTACTCTTGTTAAGCAGAGAACTGAGCAGGATGGATAAACAGTTTTGACCAGCATGGTACCTCAGGTAATGAAGATGCCAAATTGAAAATCAAGGCAGGGGGAAGAGTCAAGGTGGCAGTGTGGGAAGATGCAGAGTTAGCGTCTCCCAACAACTAGGGTGCCTGCCAGCCGCTGGTGGGGGACGCTGACCCCCAAGGAGATAGGAGGAACCCCAGAGTGAACTGGTAGGATGTAAGGGGACCGATGGGGGAGGAGAAGTGGAGGCCAGACAAGATCGGTGTCCCTGAGGCCAGGGATATCAGGAGAGGAAGGCGGGAGGAGCCCTCCAGGAGGAGCAGGAGAGGAGTAGAGGGCGACTGCCCCACCTACTGGGGACGGGGAGCCTGCTGAGCTCCCAGGCTGATCCCCCACCCTGCAAAGCCCCCTCCAGACCACGTGGGTCCTTGAGGGCATAGGAGGGAGGCCAGGGAGATGAGGAGAGGCAGGCGGAGGGGGGGGGGTGGCTGCAGGAGGAGCAGGAGAGGAGAGGAGGGCATTTGCCCCGCCCACGCAAGCCCAGGAAGCCTGCTGGGCTCCTAGGTGAGGTCCCCTGCACTCTGAGACCAGGGATGGGGGGCATGCCTGGAACCCTTCTGTTCCTTGAGCTTAAGCTCCACCTCCCACAGCCCCCAGGGCCATTTCCAGCCCTGTGGGTCCTGAGCATTGGCCCCCACCCACCGCCCAAACCTCACCCTGGCTTAGGCCCTGCTCTCCACAGCCAAGGCCTTTCCCCACCCCTCCCCACCCTACACTTTTTTTTTTTCTTTTCCCTCCTCCTCTTTTTTACTACTGTGGTACTGATGTACCTTCCAATTGTTGATTCATCTATATTTTTATTTTTACATTCTTTCTAGGTTCCTAGTCTAATTTTATTTTTTACTTTGTTAATGTTCTTTTTTTTTTTTTTTATGCCACCCCACATGGCTTGTGGGATCTTGATTCGTGAGCCTGGGGTCGGGTGGAAACTCTTCGATGGGAGCTCTGAGTCTGAACCACTGGACTAACAGAGAAACTCAGAACCCAGGGACTATTCATTGGAGTGAGGTCTCACAGAGTTCCTCATCTCAGCACCAAGACCCAGCTCTACCCAAGAGCTTACAAACTCCAGCGTTGGAAACATTGGGCCAAACGACCAGTAAAACAGGAACACAATACCACTAATTAAAAAAAAAAAAAAAAAAAAAGAGACATCCAAAAAATGTCACAGATGTAGGAGCAAGATAAAAACCTACAAGACCAAATAAATGAAGAGGAAACAGGCAATCTACCTGAAAAAGAATTCAGAGTAATGATAGTAAAGACGATCCAGAATCTTGGAAATAGGATGGAAGCATGAACTGAGAAAATACAAGAAATGTTTAACAAAGATCTAGAAGAACTGAAGAACAAACAAACAGAGATGAACAACACAAAAACTGAAATGAAAAATACACTAGAAGGAATCAATAGCAGAATAACTGAGGCAGAAGAACGGATAAGTGACCTGGAAACCTAATAATGAGGATGTGGTCTATTGTGATACAGTGATGCATTGAATTATGAATTACACTGCACATCCTAAAATCGTGTTGAGCCTCAATTTCTCCAGCTGGAAAATTCAAATTGGAAAAAAAAATTAGCGATCAGTTCATCTTACTCCAACATCCCAGTATTC
The DNA here is from genome assembly GCF_002837175.3 of Physeter macrocephalus. Classification (NCBI taxonomy): domain Eukaryota; kingdom Metazoa; phylum Chordata; class Mammalia; order Artiodactyla; family Physeteridae; genus Physeter; species Physeter macrocephalus. Next base: position 13,501,166 of record NC_041231.1, read on the forward strand.
TAAAGCAGACATGCTGTAGGTCATATATTCTCTAGAAATAGCAGTGTTTTTTCTTTGTGAAATGTAATGACTTGCCACAATTCAATCATGAACAAGAAAATGCTTGATTTGTTAGACAGAAAGCTCTTGGGCATTTTTACCTGCAATGTGAATGAGAATTAATTATTTAGGGAAAAGGTGATTCAGTGTATCAAAAAATAGTAAAATAAAATCTAAAGAAGAAATTTAAATCACCCATATTTCTACCACCTAGAGATAACCACTGCATTACTTTTGTACTATACTAACTTTGACTAGGTTACTTGAAATGAAGGATCATCTATAAAACAAAAGATATGTATAAATACAGGGGTAAACAGATTTCAGAGGTAATACAACTATTGTAATTAAAAGAACTTCTCAAACATTCCCTTAAGCGCTTGAGAAACATTTATTTGCATAAAAACAACCCATATGTTAATTGAAAATCATTCCAATCTACTAATTCAAACAAGTTTCTTAGGGATCTATCAGAGACAACACTTACTTTGTCAGTCTAACTTTTCATACCAAATGGTTTTGAAATGAAACAAATTTCTTTTAAGATTTTCATTAATTCACACATTTATACAGACTTCCAAAGTCCAAACTGGTATATTTAATTGTAGTGTAGGATGATTTAGAAAATTAAATCAGATAAGGAAAAGAAAATGACATTTTCAAAATCTTGTATCTAAGAAGGACATCTATGAGGTCTACAGTAAAAGCAAGCACTAAATTATAATATTAATATAATTTAACAATTCAAATTCAAGGTAATGACGTAACAAAATATTATACTAATTTTAAAAGAAAATAATTAAGATTTCTGTCTCTTTGTTATCCCACTATTTGAAAAGAGGTGCAAGATTTTAAAAATATCTGGATGGTATATCTAATAAATAGAGGTAACATGGCACGCAGAGTTTTCTTTGCAGACCCCATAATGACTGGGCTGGGGTGGGAAACAAATCCCAGAGAAATAAGAAGTCATCTTCCAGAGTTGCTTCGAGAGCTGATCTAGTCCCGAGTTGCTTCTCACTTGAACAACTGGACATATTTATTCCAAGATGAGTAGCAGTGGGAACTTATTTAACAAAGACTAATGATTCTCCTGATCAACAATGAGAGGGCCACAAGTGTGTGTAAATGCAGAATACATATATTTAAGTTCTTGATTTTAATGTGTAAATGTGACAGTCATTAAGTACAAATTCAACAAAGTGGTCTTCCACCTATAAAATAAATGATTTAAATAAGGATGCAACCAGCTTGTTTGGCAACCTCAGAGTAATTACTGGCATTAAAAATGGTTATGAGGGACTTCCCTGGTGGTCCAGTTGTAAAGAATCCGTCTTGCAATGTGGGGGATGTGGGCTCAATCCCTGGTCAGGGAACTAGGATCCCACATGCTACAAGGCAACTAAGTCCAGACGCCTCAACTAGAGAGCCTCCATGCCACAAACTACAGAGCCCATGTGCTCTGGAACCCATGTGCCACAGCTACACAGCCCACATGCCCTGGAACCTGTGTGCCACAACCAAAGAGAGAAAACCTGCATGGCACAACTAGGGAGAAGCCTGTATACCACAACAAAGAGCCCACGTGCTGCAGTGAAAAGATCCCACATGTCTCAACGAAGATCTCGCATGCTGCAACTAAAACTCACACAGCCAAAAAAAAAAAGAAAAGAAAAGAAACTTTTTTAAAAAATGGTTTTGAAAAATAGCTAATGACAAGCAACAACCCTCCCCAACTGGAAGGGAGGGAGGGAGGGAAAAAGAAAAGCCAATATATTATTTGGTATCATAACTATAATATTATACTAGAGAATGAATTAAAACATCATTCAAATACTAGAGAAGATTTGTATTTGGTCCAAGCAAGAAACAAATGAACAAAAAAGGAAAAGGCAAAAAGAGTGATTGATATCAAACCAATAATTGAATTTTACTTTGGGGTCATGATGGGATAGCAGAGACCAGATTTATACTTTATATGCTCACCTTAAGCAACAAGAAAAATGGAATATATATTTATAATTCATATGAATACATGTGAAAATAAATATTTTTATGAGTATATATACATATGCATATAATACAAATGTATTCATACCCCATATATTGGGTTGGCCAAAAAATTCGTTCAGGGTTTTCCTGAAGGAATTTTTGGCCAACCCATATATACATACACATGTATGGTGTATGAAGCAAACGTCAAAAAAAGCAAATGGCTTTCAAGTAGCTGTGCACCAGAACAAAATCCTACACTAAAGAATACATCTGGCAACAAACAAACTATGCAATGTCCAGCAGCAATCACAATTTTAAAAATTAAAAAAAAAAGTAAAGCTCAAATTCACTACATTTGCAGAATACAAAATTAATACACAAAAATCAGTTGTGTGTCTATACACTAATAATAAACTATCAAAAAGAGAAATTAAGAAAAAATCTTATTTACAATTGAATCAAAGGGAATAAAATACCTACAAAGAAATTTAACCAAGGAGATGAAAGATTTGTATACTGAAAACTATAAGATAATGATGAAACTGAAGAAGACACAAATAAATGGAAAGATGTTCCATGCACATGGACTGGAAGTATTAATATTGTAAATATTTCCACAGTATACAAAGAAATCTATAGATTCAATGCAATATCTATCAAAATTCCAATGACATTTTTCACAGGAATAAAAGAAACTATCCTAAAATTTATATGAACCACAGAAGACTCCAAAGAGCCAAAGCAACCTTGAGACACAAGGACAAAGCTGGAGGCATCAACTCCCCTGATTTCAAACTATACTGCAAGGCTAGAGTAATCAAAATAGTATGATATTGGCATAAAAACAGACATACTGACCAATGGAACAGAATAGAGAGCCCAGAAATAATCCCATACATATATGGTCAATTATGCCGTGGGGGAAGTATAATCTCTTCAATAAATGGTACTGGGAAAACTGGACAGCCACATTGAAAAAAAAAATGAAACTGGACCCCTACTGTTACACCATACACAAAAATCAACTCAAAATGGATTAAAGACATGCACGTAAGACCTATAACCACAAACCTCCTAGATAAAAACATAGGCAATAAGTTGACATAGGTCTTAGCACTGAAATTTTAGAGCTGACTCCAAAAGAAAGGCAACAAAGGAAAAAAAAAGTCAACAAGTGGGACTACATCGAATTTAAAAGCTTCTGCACAGCAAAGGAAACCATCAACAAAATGCAAAGGCAACCTATGCAATGGGAGACAATCTCGAAAAATCATATACATATTTTCCTTGCCTTACAATGGGGTATATCCCAATAAACCCATAATAAGTTGAAAATAGCCTAAGTCAAAAATACACTTGATACATCTAACCTACCAAACATTTTAGCTTAGCCTCGCCTATCTTAAACGTCCTCAGAACACTTACATTAGTCTACAGGTGGGCAATATTATCTAATACAAAGATTATTACACAATACAGAGTTGGATATCTCATGTAATTTATTGAACACTGTGCTAAAAGTGAAAAGCATACAGAATGGCTGTAATTGTGTCAGTTGTTTACCCTGGTGCTCGTGAGGCTGACTGGGACCTGAAGCTTGCTTCTGCTTCCCAGCATCATAAAAGAGTATCACATTGCATACCACTGGCCAGGAAAAGACAAAAATTCAAAAAGTACGGTTTCTACTCAATGCATATTGCTTTCTTACCATCATAAGTCAAAGTGTCATAAGGTGAACCATCATAAGTAGGGAACCATCTGTACCTGATAAGGAGTTAATATCCAAAATATATACAGAACTCATACAGCTCAATAACAAAAACAATTCCAAATTTAAAAATGGGCAGAATCAACATTTTACCAAAGATGACACCCAAATGGCCAACAGGTATATGAAAAGGTGCTCAATATTCATGAGAGAAATGCAAATCAAAACCACAATGAGGTATCACCTCACAACTGTTAGAATGGCTATCTTCAATAAGACAAGTGTTACTGAGGACACAGAGAAAAGGGAACCCTTGTGAACTTTTGGTGGGAATGTAAATTGGTGTGGCCACCAGGGAAAACATTATGAAAGTTCCTCAAAAAATTAAAAATACTTACAACTACCATATGACCCAGCAATCCCACTTCTGAGTAGTACCTCCAACGGAAATGACAACTGGATATTGAAGAGATCTGCACTCCTATGCTCATTACAGCATTATTCACAGTAGTCAAGATATGGAAACAACCTAAGCGTCCATCAATAAATCAATGGATAAAGAATATGTAAGATATATATTTTACAGCAATTAGAAAGAAAAAATCTTGCCATTTAGTACAACACAGATGGACCATTAGGGAATCAGGCTAAGTGAAATAAGCTAGACAGAGAAAGACAAATACTGAGTGGTATCATTCATAGTATCCCTTATATACAGAACCTAAAAAAAAAAAAAAGTGTAACTCACTGAAACAGAAAGTAGACAAGTGGTTACCAGCAGCTGGGGATGGGGGAAATAGGTACAAGTTGGTAAAAGGAATCAAACTTTCATCTATAAGATGAGTAAGTTCTGAGGATCTTACATAAACATGGTGACAAAAGTTAATAACACTTTATTTTGTAACTGAAATTTGCTAAGAGAGTATACTAACATGTTCTCACAAAAACCAAACAAAACATAAATATGAGAGATGATGAATGTGTTGATTAACTTGATGGGAGAATTCTTTTACTACATATATTAAATTGCTATGAAGTACAGTTTAAATATCTTATACTTTTATTTGCCAATTATACCAAAAAAAAGTTGAAATTTTTAAAAAAGCCTGATTAAAAAATGGGCCAAAGACCTTACCAGACACCCCACCAAAGAAGATTTATAGATGGCAATTAAGCATATGAAAAGATACTCCACATCATATGTCATCAGGGAAATGTAAATTAAAACAACGAGATATCACTACATACTTATTAGTGTGTGACAAAAATCTGGAACACTTATAGCACCAAATGCTGGGAGTATTTGGATGAACTGCAGGACCTCTCATTCATTGCTAGTGGGAATGCAAAATGGTAGGCACACTTTGGAAGGCAGTTTGGTGGTTTCTTACAAAACTAAACATACTTTTACTATATGATCCAGTAACTGCACTCCTTGGTATTTACCCAAAGAAGCTGAATGTGTGTGTCCACACGAAAACTTGCACGAGAATGTTTATAGCAGCATTATTCATAACTACCAAAATGTAGAAGCAACCAATATGTCCTTTAGTAGGTAAATAGATAAATAAATTGTGGTACATCTAGACAACAGAATATTTGACGCTAAAAAGAAATGAACTAAAGGCCATGATAAATATGGAGGAAGCTTAAATGCATATTACTAAGTGATAGAAACCAATCTGAAATGGCTAATTCCAACTGCATGCCATTCTGAAAAATGTAAAACTGTGAAGACAGCAGAAAGATATATGAATGGCAAATAAGAATATGAAAAGATTCTTAACACAACTAAGCCTTAAGAAGATGCAAATTAAAACTACAATGAAATACCATTACACACCAACTAGAACGACGAAAATTAAAAAAAGAAAAAGCAAGCGTCACTGAGGATACAGAGAAACTAACTCATATGTTGCTGGTTGGAATGCAAAATGACATAGCCACTTTGGAAAACAGATTAGCAGTTTCTTGTAAAGGTACATAAGCACTTAAAATAAAACCCAGCAATACATGACTAGGTATTTACCCAAGAGAAATTAAGACATATGTCCACTTAAAGATTTGTTCAAAAGCCTTTATAATAGCTTTATTCTTAATATCCAACTGGGAAGAACCCAAATGCCCAGCAAGTAGTGAATACATAAACCACAAACTATGGTGTATCTCAACAATGCAATACTACTTAGCAGTACAAAGAAACCACCTTCTAATACTTGCAATTGCATGGATGGATATTGAAAGTATTAAACTGAATGAAAGAAGCCAGACAAAAAGATTACACACTGTTTGATTTCATTTATGGAGAAGGCAAAACTGCAACAAGAGAAAGGAGACCAGTGGTTACTAGGGTCTGTCGGTGGGGGAGGGAATTGAATTCAGAGGAGGACAACAAAGAAATTTAGAGGATGATGGAAAAGTTCTATATTTTGATTGTGATGGGGATTTGGATTTTCAAATCTTACAGAATTATACAATAAAGTTGGTGACTTTTGTATGTAAATTATACTTCAATTAAACTAATGAAAATAGAAGAAAAAAATCAATGTCTGAAAGCTAATCTTAAATACTTAAATTTGGACAATCCTCAAAGAGTCCAGTAAGTAAACTATTATATGAAACTTTTTTTTTTCGTACTCTTGTTAAGCAGAGAACTGAGCAGGATGGATAAACAGTTTTGACCAGCATGGTACCTCAGGTAATGAAGATGCCAAATTGAAAATCAAGGCAGGGGGAAGAGTCAAGGTGGCAGTGTGGGAAGATGCAGAGTTAGCGTCTCCCAACAACTAGGGTGCCTGCCAGCCGCTGGTGGGGGACGCTGACCCCCAAGGAGATAGGAGGAACCCCAGAGTGAACTGGTAGGATGTAAGGGGACCGAGGGGGGAGGAGAAGTGGAGGCCAGACAAGATCGGTGTCCCTGAGGCCAGGGATATCAGAAGAGGAAGGAGGGAAGAGCCCTCCAGGAGGAGCAGGAGAGGAGTAGAGGGCGACTGCCCCACCTACTGGGGACGGGGAGCCTGCTGAGCTCCCAGGCTGATCCCCCACCCTGCAAAGCCCCCTCCAGACCACGTGGGTCCTTGAGGGCATAGGAGGGAGGCCAGGGAGATGAGGAGAGGCAGGCGGAGGGGGGGGGGTGGCTGCAGGAGGAGCAGGAGAGGAGAGGAGGGCATTTGCCCCGCCCACGCAAGCCCAGGAAGCCTGCTGGGCTCCTAGGTGAGGTCCCCTGCACTCTGAGACCAGGGACGGGGGGCATGCCTGGAACCCTTCTGTTCCTTGAGCTTAAGCTCCACCTCCCACAGCCCCCAGGGCCATTTCCAGCCCTGTGGGTCCTGAGCATTGGCCCCCACCCACCGCCCAAACCTCACCCTGGCTTAGGCCCTGCTCTCCACAGCCAAGGCCTTTCCCCACCCCTCCCCACCCTACACTTTTTTTTTTTCTTTTCCCTCCTCCTCTTTTTTACTACTGTGGTACTGATGTACCTTCCAATTGTTGATTCATCTATATTTTTATTTTTACATTCTTTCTAGGTTCCTAGTCTAATTTTATTTTTTACTTTGTTAATGTTCTTTTTTTTTTTTTTTTATGCCACCCCACATGGCTTGTGGGATCTTGATTCGTGAGCCTGGGGTCGGGTGGAAACTCTTCGATGGGAGCTCTGAGTCTGAACCACTGGACTAACAGAGAAACTCAGAACCCAGGGACTATTCATTGGAGTGAGGTCTCACAGAGTTCCTCATCTCAGCACCAAGACCCAGCTCTACCCAAGAGCTTACAAACTCCAGCGTTGGAAACATTGGGCCAAACGACCAGTAAAACAGGAACACAATACCACTAATTAAAAAAAAAAAAAAAAAAAAAGAGACATCCAAAAAATGTCACAGATGTAGGAGCAAGATAAAAACCTACAAGACCAAATAAATGAAGAGGAAACAGGCAATCTACCTGAAAAAGAATTCAGAGTAATGATAGTAAAGACGATCCAGAATCTTGGAAATAGGATGGAAGCATGAACTGAGAAAATACAAGAAATGTTTAACAAAGATCTAGAAGAACTGAAGAACAAACAAACAGAGATGAACAACACAAAAACTGAAATGAAAAATACACTAGAAGGAATCAATAACAGAATAACTGAGGCAGAAGAACGGTATTCATTGGAGTGAGGTCTCACAGAGTTCCTCATCTCAGCACCAAGACCCAGCTCTACCCAAGAGCTTACAAACTCCAGCGTTGGAAACATTGGGCCAAACGACCAGTAAAACAGGAACACAATACCACTAATTAATGAAGAGAATCGAGGACAATCTCAGAAACCTCTGGGACAACACTAAACGCACCAATATTCGAATTATAGGGGTCCCAGAAGAAGAGGAGAAGAAAGGGTCAGAGAAAATATTTGAAGAAATTATAGTGGAAAACTTCCCTAACAAGGGGAAGGAAATAGTCACCCAAGTCCAGGAAGCACAGAGAGTCCCATACAGGATAAACCCTAGGAAAAATACCAAGCCACATATTAATCAAACTAACAAAAATTAAATTCAAAGAAAAAATATTAAAAACAGCAAGGGAAAAACAGAAAATAACAAAGGAATCTCGGTAAGGTTATCAGCTGATTTCCAGTGGAAACTCTGCAGGCCATAAGGATATACTTAAAGTGATGAAAGAGAAAAACCTACAACCAAGATTACTCTACCCAGCAAGGATCTCATTCAGATTGGATGGAGAAGTCAAAAGCTGTACAGACAAACAAAAGCTATAAGAATTCAGCACCACCAAAGCAGCTTTACAACAAAGGCTACAGAAACTTCTCTAAGCAGGACCAGTCCCTCCCGCGAGGAAACACACAGAAGCCTCTTAGATAGCCTCATCCACCAGAGGTCAGACAGCAGAAGAAGAACTACAGTCTTGCAGCCTATGGAACAAAAACCACATTCACAGTAAGATAAACAAGATGAAAAGGCAGTGGGCTATGTACCAGATGAAGGAACAAGATAAAATGCCAGAAAAACAACTAAATGAAGTGGAGACAGGCAACCTTCCAGAAAAAGAATTCAGAATAATGATAGTGAAGATGATCCAGGACCTTGGAAAAAGAATGGAGGCAAAGATCGAGAAGATGCAAGAAATGTTTAACAAAGACCTAGAAGAA
>NC_041231.1:13510424-13512290 GCF_002837175.3 Physeter macrocephalus
TCCTAACATGGGAAAGGAAATAGCCACCCAAGTCCAGGAAGTGCACAGATTCCCATACAGGATAAACCCAGGAGAAAAACACCAAGGCACATAGTAATCAAATTGGCAAAAATTAAAGACAAAGACAAATTATTGAAAGCAGCAAGGGAAAAACGACAAATAACATACAAGGGAACTCCCATAAGGTTAACAGCTGATTTCTTGGCAAAAACTCTACAAGCCAGAAGGGAGTGGCATGGTGGCATGATATACTTAAAGTGATGAAAGGGAAGAACCTACAGTCAAGATTACTCTACCCAGCAAGAATCTCATTCAGATTCGATGGAGAAATCAAAAGCTTTAAAGACAAGCAAAAGTGAAGAGAATTCAGTAGCACCAAACCAGCTTTACAACAAATGCTAAAGGAACTTCTGTAAGTGGGAAACACAAGAGAAGAAAAGGACCTACAAAAACAAACCCAAAACAATTAAGAAAATGGCAATAGGAACACACATACAGATAATTACCTTAAATGTGAATGGATTAAATGCTCCAAGGAAAAGACACAGGCTTGCTGAATGGACACAAAACAAGACCCATACCTATGCTGTCTACAGGAGACCCACTTCAGACCTAGGGACACATAGAGACAGAAAGTGAGGGGATGGAAAAAGATATTCCACGCAAATGGAAATCAAAAGAAAGCTGAAGTAGCAATCCTTATATCAGAGAAAACAGACTTTAAAATAAAGAATGTTATAAGAGACAAGGAAGGACACTACATAATGATCAAGGGATCAATCCAAAAAGAAGATATAACACTTAAAAATATATATGCACCCAACAAAGGAGCACCTCAATACATAAGGCAACAGCTAACAGCTATATAAAAAGGAAATCGGGCTTCCCTGGTGGCGCAGTGGTTGAGAGTCTGCCTGCCAATGCAGGGGACACGGGTTCGCGCCCCGGTCAAGGAAGATCCCACATGCCGCGGAGCGGCTAGGCCCGTGAGCCATGGCCACTGAGCCTGCGTGTCCAGAGCCTGTGCTCCGCAACGGGAGAGGCCACAACAGTGAGAGACCCGTGTACCGCAAAAAAAAAAAAAAAAAAAAAAAAGGAAATCGACAGTAACACAATAATAGTGGGGGACTTTAACACCTCACTTACAACAATGGTCAGATCATCCAAACAGATAATTAATAAGGAAACGCGAGCTTTAAATGACACAGTAGACCAGACGGATTAAATCAATATTTATAGGACATTCCATCCAAAAACAGCAGATTACACTTTCTTCTCAAGTGCACACGGAACATTCTCCAGGATAGATCACATCTTGGGTCACAAGTCAAACCTCAGTAAATTGAAGATAATTGAAATCATATCAAGCATCTTTTCTGACCACAACACTATGAGACTAGAAATCAATTACAGGAAAAAAACGTAGAAAACACAAACACATGGAGACTAAACAATACGTTACTAAATAACCAAGAGATCACTGAAGAAATCAAAGAGGAAATCCAAAAATACCTAGAGACACACGATAGTGAAAACACGACCATCCAAAACCTATGGGATGCAGCAAAGCAGTTCTAAAAAGGAAGTTTACAGCTATAGAAGCCTACCTCAAGAAACAAGAAAAATCTCAAATAAACAATACAACCTTACACCTAAAGGAACTAGAGAAAGAACAAACAGAACCCAAATTGGCAGAAGGAAAGAAATCATAAAGTTCAGAGCAGAAATAAATGAAATAGAAGCAAAGAAAACAACAGCAAAGATCAATAAAACTAAAAGCTGGTTCTTTGAGAAGATAAACAAAATTGATAAACCATTAGCCAGACTCATCAAGAAAAAGAGGGAGAGGACTCAAATCAATAAAAT
>NC_041231.1:13513129-13539145 GCF_002837175.3 Physeter macrocephalus
AAAAAGAAAATTACAGACCAATATCACTGATGAATATAGATGCAAAAATCCTCAACAAAATACTAGCAAACAGAATCCAACAACACATTAAAAGGATCATACACCATGATCAAGTGAGATTTATTCCAGGGATGCAAGGATTCTTCAGTATATGCAAATCAATCCATGTGATACACCATATTAACAAATTGAAGAAGAAAAACCAAAGGATCATCTCAATAGATGCAGAAAAAGCTTTTGACAAAATTCAACACCCATTTATGATAATAACTCTCCAGAAAGTGGGCACAGAGGGAACCTACCTCAACATAATAAAGGCCATATATGACAAACCCACAGCAAACATCATTCTCAATGGTGAAAACCTGAAAGCATTTCCTCTCAGATCAGGAAGAAGACAAGGATGTCCATTGTCACCACTGTTATTCAACAAAGTTTTGGAAGTCCTAGCCAAGGCAATCAGAGAAGAAAAAGAAATAAAACGAATACAAATTGGAAAAGAAGAAGTAAAACTGTCACCGTTTGCAGATGACACGATACTATACGTAGAGAATCCTAAAGATGCCACCAGAAAACTACTAGAGCTGGTCAATGAATTTGGTAAAGTTGCAAGATACAAAATTAATGCACAGAAATCTCTTGCATCCCTATACACTAATGATGAAAAATCTGAAAGAGAAATTAAGGAAACACTCCCATTTACCACTGCAACAGAAAGAATAAAATACCTAGAAATAAATCTACCTAAGGAGGCAAAAGACCTGTACTCAGAAAACTATAAAACACTGATGAAAGAAATCAAAGATGACATAAACAGATGAAGAAATATTCCATGTTCTTGGATTGGAAGAATCAATATTGTGAAAATGACTATACTACCCAAAGCAATCTATAGATTCAATGCAATCCTTATCAAACTACCAATGGCATTCTTCACAGAATTGGAACAAAAAATCTCACGATTCATATGGAAACACAAAAGACCCCAAATAGCCAAAGCAGTATTGAGAAAGACAAACGGAATTGGAGGAATCAGGTTCCATTACTTCAAACTATACCACAATGCTACAGTAAGCAAGATAGTATGGTACTGGCACAAAAACAGAAATATAGATCAATGGTACAGGATAGAATGCCCAGAGATAAACTCACGCACATATGGGCACCTTATTTACAACAAAGGAGGCAAGAACATACAATGGAGAAAAGAGAGCCTCTTCAATAAGTGGTTCTGGGATAACTGGACAGCTACATGTAAAAGAATGAAATTAGAACACTCCCTAACACCATACACAAAAATAAACTCCAAATGGATTAAAGACTTAAATGTAAGACCAGACACTATAAAACTCTTAGAGGAAAACCTAGGAAAAACACTCTTTGACATAAACCACAGCAAAATCTTTTTTGACCTACCTCCTAGAGTAACAGAAATAAAAACAAGAATAAACAAATGGAACTTAATTAAACTCAACGGTTTTTGCACAGCAAAGCAAACCATAAACAAGACAAAAAGACACTCCTCAGAATGGGAGAAAATATTTGCAAATGAAACAACAAAAGATTAATCTCCAAAATATGCAAACAGCTCATGGAGCTCACTATCAAAAAAAAAAAAAAAAATCCAGTTAAAAAATGGGCAGAAGATCTAAATAGACATTTCACCGAGGAAGACATACAGATGGCCAAGAGGCATTTGTAAAGATGCTCAACATCACTAATTATTAGAGAAATCAAATCAAAACCACAATGAGGTATCACTTCACGCTGGTCAGAATGGCCATTATCAAAAAAAGCTAGAAACAATAAATGTTGGAAACGGTGTGGTGAAAAGGGAACCCTCCTACACTGTTGGTAGGAATGTAAATTGATACAACCACTATGTAAAACAGTATGGAGGTTCCTTAAAAAACTAAAAACAGAACTACCATATGACCCAGCAATCTCACTACTGGGCATATACCCTGAGAAAACCATAATTCAAAAAGAGACATGCACCATAATGTTCACTACAGCACTATTTACAATAGCCAGGACATGGAAGCAACCAAAATGTCCATCGACAGATGAATGGATAAAGAAGATGTGGCACATATATACAACGGAATACAGCCATAAAAAGAAACGAAATTGAGTTATTTGTAGTGAGGTGGATGGACCTGGAGTCTGTCATAAAGAGTGAAGCAAGTCAGAAAGAGAAAAACAAATACCGTATGCTAATGCATATATATGGAATCTAAAAAAAAAAAAAAATGATACCGATGAACCTAGTTGCAGGGCAGGAATAAAGAGGTAGACATAGAGAATGGACTTGATCACATGGGGTGGGAGGGCGAAGCTGGGGCAAAGTGAGAGTAGCATCGATATATATACACTACCAAATGTAAAATAGTTGGCTGGTGGGAAACAGCAGTGTAGCACAGGGAGATAGGCTCCAGCGCTTTCCAATGACCTAGAGGGGTGGGATAGGGAGGATGGGATGGAGGCTCAAGAGGGAGGGGATATTGGGACAGTTGTATGCATATGGCTGATTCGCTTTGTTGTGCAACAGTAACTAACACAGTATTGGGAAGCAATTATACTCCAATAAAGATTTAAAAAAAAAAACTCAAGGCAAGCAAATTCCAAGGCAAACAATCGTTTGCAACAGTCATTCGTTCAAAAAAAAATTTTTTTTTGGTCTAAATATTCTGTTACTTCTTCATAATTGGGAAGCTCCAAAATTAGACCCCTGAAGCAAAGTATAAGAAGAAAGAAAATTTCTAAAGCAATGAATCACTTTTCCCTAACGTGATTCCCTAATAATGATTTATTAATTTATTAGGTTAGGACTCTGCTTCCATGAAGGGGGTGGGGACCAACATCTTGCCTTCTGGCGTAAGGAATTAAAAATTAACTCACATAAATATCATTTATAGCTGAGCAAGTTAATTAGATTAGATTTATTTAGTTTCCAAACTATTAAATAAAGTTGCCCGTTGATGTTGAGATTATAGGTTGATCTGACAGGTCAGCAACTGTTCCTATTTTCATTATCTATTCTGAATGCTTCTAGAAATATTGTTCTGGCTGAAATGAGGAGGAACCATTGCAGAATATAAGAAATGCTCTTGCATTAAAAAGGCATTTTTAATTGAATTCATTTGAATCTCTAAAAAACTTAAACCAATCTTTCAAACTATGGGCACAGGAGGTGGGAGAAAAACAGAAAGCTTCATGGTGACCTAATTCCTTTGGACACTTTATAGGCTACAAGGCTATGGGAAGGTCTGTGCTGAGTGATGTGAGCAACGGGATGTCTCTTCACACGCCACACTTTCCTAACTGTGGAATTTTCCATGGACCCACTTTTTCAAAGAAATCTCTTCAGGAGTGATTTCAGTTAAAAGGAAAAACTCATCCAAGACTCAAGGGCCTGTATGTTCCACAGCTAGACTCTCTTCTGAACTTCCAGATTTTCCCATCTGGATATGCGCTACCTGAGGGCCTGAAAGACAGAAGTGAAGGTTCTCGTGTATTACCGTCTTGGATTCAGCTTCACAATTATCTTCCCTTACAGTTTGTTGGGAACTTTACTACCATGTTCAGCTGAGCAGGAATTTATGTTCTTCCACTCACTGGACGTGAACCACCCTGAAGTTCAGGCCAACCGTTATTTTCAATGAACTAATTAATCTCACAGGGTTGGGGTGAACATCAAATGAGAAAAAGTCTAAGTATTTTTGTACAGTTTAAAGGATCTTTGATAAGGAACTTTCCTGCCCAAGATGAAGCCTTTGATTCTGTACATCTTGCATTGTAAGCCCCGAGTTTTCTCAACTGCAAACACCTGTCAGATTTTTAGCTGAAATTTGCCATGCAAAACAAAGGAAATATATGTACATGTATGTATGTGTGATGTTAAATAACTTCCTCTGACATGAACATAATTAATGAAATGGAACGCAGCTGAATGTGTGCATCAAGTTCTTGGAATATTAAAGTCCTCCACAAAGTTTGATTTCCTATATTTTTTTCTACATATATAGGACATTATAAAAATGGGGAAAAATTAAGTTTTAATACTTCTACTGACACTTTCCTGGGGAGCTTTCACATGTGGACGCATTTAATCAAATATAAAACAAATAGAATTCTGATTTCAAAACAACTGAAAGTTTCCTTCAACTGGCATCTAATGGGTGAAGAATCAAACTGTGGAGAAAAGAGTAAACATTCGTAAGTTGAATCCTACTGTAACAACAAGACAGGCTGGGTGCTTCAAATTCCGGCAGATGACCACATTACATAAGCAATATTCAATACAAAAACATTTCGGTACAAATTACGGGAGAGTAAATTAGAATGAAGGTTTGTGGATTCCCACCCCTGCATTTTTTAGGTTATGATTTAATTTGCCCCTGAGGTTATTAGCTGTACCTCTGAAAAAGACATGTGGATTTACTTTCCACAACTTTATTAGATTCTCTTAAACAATCTACTTGGTCATTGATCCCTATTAAAATATGTACATTAAGGGAGATATCTGAGGTGATTATATTGGATAAAACCTGGGTTTAGAGATGAAACTATCATGGATTTAAATTTCATTCCTAACCTAAGCAGTTGTGAGTCACTCAAGATTTATAAACCTTGAGAGTCACTCAAGGTTTATAAACCTTGATTTCTTCGTAAATGGAACAGGATTCCCTTATAATATATTAGTGAAGTTGGCATTGAACAGTTTGATGCATGTAGGCTTCTGGTTGAGAGCAGACTTCCATGTCAGTTTTCTTCTTTCTTCATTAGCAGATGAGTCTTCTGTTTCATAAAAGGCCACATGGGTGAGGTCCACAGAACATTCCACAGTCTTGAAAGAGTGGAGTATGAAGAGACATCCCATGGCACACATCACTCAGCACAGACCTCCCCATAGCCCGCAATCTTCCAATCTCACCCCTGTGCTAATTCGGTACCACCCTAGCAGCAGGAGTGGAATTTACAACTATCAAACAGAGACATGTGACTTCTCTGTTGAAACCCCCCAATGGCTGTGATCCTGCATAAAGACAAAACACTGCAGTAGGTTGGGATCTCTACTTTCTGTGTCCATGGCCTCTCACACTGAACTAGGTTGGTGTGCAGTTTTTGAACAAGCCACGACCCCGCCTCCTCCATGACAGAACCTCTGTACAGGCAGCTTACTTTGCATGGGGCACGTGCTCATCCAGGCCCCCAACCTCCCTTAATTAACTCCTTACTTATCAGTTAGCTTTCAGCTCAATAGACAGGAAAGGGCCCCGAACACCTAGTCGGCCGGGTTTCCTTTGCATAATTTTTCCTCGACATGTTTCTCAGAACATAATTCTATGTTTATTCTTGTGGGGTGATTTTATTAATAGCTGCCTCCCTTACTGTATGTGTTACATGCTGTGTGAAAACAGTAGTGTCTGGTTGGGGTCCCCATTTATTTCAGGTGCTTAACAGGGGCTGGGAACAGACTGAGCTCTCAATCAATACTTGTTTAATGACCCAGTATGGGAAGAACACATGGACATGGATGAAGGAGTTACTTCATTTCAGGATTTTAATATGTATTTAATCCCTGAGTAATCACACTATGATAATTCACTTTAGTTCAAGAAGCATACTTTCCTTTATCTAACTGAGGAAAAGAATCCTTAAGGGAAAGAAATTGTATAGGCGAAATAAAGCTTGTCCTTCTGAAGCTATAAAACTTATTTAATTCTAATTAAGTTAATACACCCCAATGCTGCTGCTGTTGCTTTTCTTTTTCCTTTGAACCGATAACCTGTACCTACTGTGGTCAGCAAAACAAAAATACAAGCATCAATTTAGCATAAATTTCAATTAACTATTATTTAATGTGAACACCTCAGACAATAATTTTAATGACAAAGTATTGATTTTCTGTATGTCTCAGTATACACAATATCACAACAAACAAGGATGAAAAAAAGTTATTCAACTCTCCCATGTCAGATGCTAACCCAACTCCAACTCTGAGTTATGGGCTTTGACATATAAAAAGACAGTGACTCAGTTATGCTTGGCTCAGGAGAGAGCAAATTTGGAATGTAATCTGTTACTTTGCTTACCTCTTATCTGTTACTTTGCTTATCTCTTATGCTTGACAATGTAAGTCGGATATAATTAAAAATATAGGAAATCAAACTTTGTGGAGGACTTTAATATTCCAAGAACTTGATGCACACATTCAGCTGCGTTCCATTTCATTAATTATGTTCATGTCAGAGGAAGTTATTTAACATCAAAATCTTCACATTGCCAATACCTAGCATCAAGAAAGTACAGCTGAAAAGAAATATAATTAAGCAGCAAGGGTCTGAATTACATTGGTAGAATTGGGAATTTGAAGTCTCACAGAAATTTTCAAAATAAAGATAAACAGATTTTTAAGAGCAAAATCATCCTTGCAATCCATACAGATACTCTTTGAAAGATCACCCAAGCTTTATGACAATGCTGACCCAAAAGTCCCTTCCAGAATCTTCTTTAAACAAGGAGTCTACATTACAGTGAGGTCTTTCTATTATTACTAAGGATTAAACAGTCTTTGGGTAGAATCTAGAACATAGCATTCCATTATGCAACAGCTCCCTAATCGGGGAGGGATTTACCTAAATATAAGGGACCACTTATTCATTCATGATGCAAACCTTCATTATCAACCTCTAGAAGAAGTTCTGGCTGAAAATGTAGAGGCCTGGAGGATTATTCTGACTTTGTCACTTACTTGCTGTTACCTTGAGCAAGTCACTTCACCTTTCTTGCTCTTGGTTTTCCACTGGCAGGAGAGATGGGGGTTGGATTGGCTGACTCCAACAAAATGCCAAGCTCACTTTTAAATTCAGACATATTATTTCCCAGCCACATGGTAGCCCTGACCATTCACGTTGGATTTGGGTAACAACAATCCTCTAGTACTTACACTTACTTACACAGTAAGTGTATCACAAGTGTTGACAAACTTTTCCTGTAAAAGGCCAGATGGTAAATATTTTCAGCTTTTTAAGCCATAGAGTCTCTGTGTCACAACTACTCATTTCTACCATTGTAGAGCAAAAGCAGCCATTGAAAATACATTAGTGAGTTGTTTTCCAGTAAAACTTTATTTACAAAAACAGGTGGTGGGCCAGATATGACCCATAGACTGGATTTTTCCAGCCCCCGGTGTATACCATACAACTACAATGATGGATTTGCAGATAAGAAACCTCAGTTCTATCCCTAGACCCACCCAAGTGGCTCAGACATATTTAATCAATATTTCTATTCCTCTTTTCAGACTTCATTTCCTTATCTCTCACTCATTCTTTATTTATATACTGCTCTGCCTTTCTCTTTCTTTACAAAAGCCACTTCGCTGCTCTTCCAGATTTACTCCCCAGAATTCATTAGAAAATAGTTCGTAACAAAAATGCAATACTTTCTGGCAATGATGGATCCAAAGGCTTCCATGCCAGATTATTCTTTCCAGAAACTAAAGTTTTACCAACCAGATAAGGTTTTGCCTCTGAACGCTTGTAAAGGAATCCATCCTTTCTCTCTTCAATAATCTGCGACTAGGCTCACTCGCTTACTTGACTTTACCTCTCAGAATACACCTTTCAGAGAGGACAGCTAGTTACCCATATAACGTGTATATGCCTCTTCAAGGGGAGTGCCTGGTATAAAATATACTGGAAATGACAAAATTGCAAACCAGAATATGAAACAAATCTGGCTGTTGCTAGATTCAGAAAAAGACAGTAAAAGCAGAGGCAAAATCTGAAAAAGAAGAGTCCATCTTCCCACCATATCAAGCCCCAGCTGCAAGCAGAGAGCTAACAACTTTGTGTTGTTTCTCATGTTGAAGAAATGTTGCTATTTGGACAGAAGCGATAAACACTGTGACATGTAAATTATCTGTAATGAGTGAAGCTTCAGCTCCCCAAACTCTCTGCTAACTGCTCACACTCACGACCTTCAAACTCACCTTAGGGTCCAGTTTAGGAAAGTCTACAAGCAGTGCAACTAGCAACACCTTCAGATCCTAATGGGCACCTCGAGAGCAAGGTCTCCTGTAACACTGTCCCTGCTGAGGGGCAACAGAAAGGAAAAGGAGAAAGAGGGAATCTACCCAGCTATTTGAGAGGATTACTCATCCAACACTTGGGTCAGTTTCTTTGAGTTTTTAGGACCTTCTTTATCTTGAGAAACATACAACAGGCTCATGAGTCAGACAAATCTGAGTGAGAGGGTAACATAAGGCTTTGTCCAGCCACCAAACCGGGAAGGGCCACATACAGGCAAATGAGGAGAAAGTCCATTATATCAGTGCCCACCTACATCAGAGTGATGCTGACTTTTGCTGTGCAGTGCACGAAAGGAGGGGAGAGAGAAACAAAAGATGGAGACATGTAAGTATAACCAAAAAAATAAACATGTTAGAAGCTCTTAGCGGTGTGCCAAATAGGAAGAGCAATCTAAAAAGCCTTCTCTTCTGTGGTTGAATCTGGCTAGATGCTCATTGATTCCTCTTTCCTCCTCATGATCTCAAAGAAAGGAGCCCCAGGCTCTCTGCCATGTAATATGGACCCTTGAAATTTGAGGCTTCTTGCATTCTCTCTTTCCTTGTTGCCCAGGCAAAGGCAGAAGATTCAGGAAGAGGTTCTGTAAGATGCCAGTATCACAAGATGGAAAGCAATTCACACTGAAGGCTGTCAAACATCTGATCAGAATTTATATGCTTTGATGTTACATCATGGAGATTTTGTGCAATTTATTACAGCTGATGTTAGCTGCCATAACATCAAACTAAGGAAATTCAACCTTATGATATTTCCCAGTAATGAACAATGACAGGTTACCCGTCAAAAGCACACCGCATTAGCACATGGCACTAGTGGTCCCAAGTGCACTTGAGAATAGCTCTTACAAAACTTTGTCTATTTCTATGTAATTGAGCTTCCATACTGAAAGCTAAAAAGCGAAAGAAAAATAGGCTACTGAGCTACTGATGCAACAATAAGTATCAACAGAATGGGAATTAAATGCTTTAACTTATTTCACCTCAAAAGTCTGTCAAGACATAATAAGAATAATAAATAACCTGCAAATCGGGCTTTATAAAATAAATATCAATGCAAGTTCAGTGAAGAGATGGAAAGAAATCTTTATGAGCATAGTTGATCTTTACCAGATGAAGTTCATTCTGGGGCTTTTTGAGAACTTATAATTGAAATTGCTCATTCTCAGTCAGTGTAACTTCAGGAATTAAACTCTCTGCTAGCCAAAATGGAAAAACCTCACAACTCATGAGCATTGGATAGAATACTCAGAAGAATGTTTTTCTCATCAGTAGAGAAAAATAATCTCTTTACTTAACAGTGATCTGGTTCCACCTATCAAAGCTTAAGAGAAAGATGAAAAAGGATCAAACTAGCTCCAGGTAACTGAAGTACATCCTAGAACAAAGTTCAATAATATTTATAAAAATGTAAAAAAGATCCAGAACTCAACAAGATCAATTCACAATTTTTGATAGCCAATCAGAAGTTACCAGGAAAACACCATTTATAACAAGCCCACAACTAACATCACATGCCACGGTAAAAACCGAAAGCTTTCCTCTAAGATCAGAAACAAGACAAGGATGCCCACTGTTCCATTTTATTCAACAGAGTACTGTAAGTCCTAGCCAGAGCAGTTAGAAAAGACAAAGAAATAAAAGGCATTGAAATAAGCTGTCTTCACCAAAAACCTTATAGAACTAATAAACAAATTCAGTAACATTGCAGAATACAAAATCAATATACAAAAATCAGTTGCATTTCTATACACTAATAATGAACTATCAAAAAGAGAAATTAAGGAAAAACTCTCATTTACAATTGCATCAAAAAGAATAAAATATCTAGGAATAAATTTAACTAAGGAGGTGAAAGACCTGTACACTGAAAACTACCAGACATTGATGAAAGAAATTGAAGACACAAATAAATGGAAAGATATGCTGTGCTCATAGATTGGAAGAATTAATATTCTTAAAAAGTCCATCCTACCAAAAGCAATCCACAGATTCAAGGCAATCCCTATAAATAATTTTAATGACATTTTTTTCACAGAAATAGACCCAAAAAATCCTAACATTTGTTCAGAACCACAAAAGATCACGAATAGCCAAAGCAATCTTGAGAAAGAAGAACAAAGCTGGAGGCATCACACTCCCTCATTTCAAACTATGTTACAAAGCTATAGTAATCAAAACAGCAAGATATTGGCATTAACACAAACAGAGAGATCAATGAAACAGAATAGAAAGCCTGGAAATAAACCCACATATATATGGTCAATTAACTTACAACCAAGGAGCCAAGATTATACAATGGGGAAAGGATAGCCTCTTCAGTAAATAGTGTTGGGAAAACTGGACAGTTTTATGAAAAAGAATGAAACTAGACCACTGCCTTACACCATACACAAAAATCAAGTGAAAACGAATTAAAGACTTGAACATAAGACATGAAACCATAAAACTCCCGGAAGAAAATATAGGGGGTAAGGTCTGTGACATTGGACTCGGCAATGATTCCAAAAGCAAAGGAAAAAAAATAAAAAATAAACAAGTGGGACAAAAATTATCAAGCATACATAAAGAAGGAAAATCTGACCTATAGAGAGGAAGAAAACCAATCAACTGAAATCAACCCAGGAACGATACAAATGATAGAATTACCAGACAAGGTCATTAAAACAATCACTATAACTGCATTCCATACGCTCAAGAAGCTAGAGGAAAGCCTACATCGTAAGTGGAGACATGGAAGACTGGAGAAACATGATGAAAATAGTACTTCTGAAAATGAAAACTATAACGTCCAAGATGAAAAATACACTGGATAGAACTAAAAGTAGATTAGAAATCTCTGAAAAGAATATTTGTGAATTTGAAGATTTTTTAAATGACACTTCTGAGTCAATGGTTTGGAATGTACCTGAGACTCTGCATCTCTAACATGTGCCTGGTGCAAACAGCGCTGCTAGTCTCAGAACAGTCCATGAGGTAGCAAGGGACCAGACTCATACACGGTACCATAGACAACAGAACCAGGAAACAAGGTTAAGATTTCAGGGTGGCAGAAAGAAGGCAGAATCATGAAAACACGCCCCACGATGGAACAGTGAGGGTTCTGTTAGAGGTGTTGAAAAAGTCACCAGTATTCAGTCATGTCGTAGAGAGGGTGGAAGTACAACATTTCTGAGCTTCCTTGCAATGCTAAAATTAGATGATTCACTAAATTTAAACTTCAAGAAAATATGTTTTATAAACTCTCAATACTGGAAGGTGGCCATGGAAAGGATATACTGGCCTAGTGAAAACAATACAAGGGCAATCGGTTAGGGAATAACTTCACTGATGAAGGCAGCAGCATCCATCTACCCAACAGATATTTATTAAGCTATCACTGTGTCCCTGGTATGGGGAAACAATAATAAATAAGACTGCCATTCCTGAACTTGGCAAAATGATCATTTTTAAAATGCCGTGGATAGGACGAGGGAAAATGGATATGTTTTCCTACCCATAAACATTCCAAAACATTGAATGATATAGGAGATACCACTCTTCATATTCACAAGAGCCACTTAACTACAAAAGACAGGTTAGCTACAACAGATCAAATCCATAGTCGGGGAACAGACTGTGGTTTCTCTAGGAATTCTCACTGAGGTTTTTTGTTTTTTTTTTTCCTAGTTACTGTACCAGAATAACATAAGAATGACATTTCTCCTGAACTAAATGTCAACTTTGTATTGATTGACACTTCCTAAGTGGAAGTTACGTGTTTTTTGCTTTCTCCTATCAGAGTACATCCAATATTATACATGTAACATGAATTTGCTATACTGCCATCTTTGCAAGTAAAACGATGCCACTATAGGTTTATTAGCATATGTAGTGCTCTAATCCCTTGAAAGGAAATAAGCTGTCACAAATGCTCAGGATAAAGAAGGTTACTTTTTACTTCAGTGCACTTCATTAGAGAAATAAAGACATAAATGAAGTTTCTTGATCCATATACTACCTGTTACAAAACAAAAAAAATACTTTCTCATTTAAGACTAAGTCAATTTTCTCCATGTCACTTGCCTTCCTTTATGGTTAGGATCATAAGTATCACACCACCATGTGACAGGAATTTGGGAAATTTGGAAGTCTTGGGTTTACCTTACGTCTTTCTTAACAACTTGTTCTTTCTTCAAAGGAACCGGGCAAATTCCATAATCATAAGATTATAAGAAACCCAGTAAGCTCAGCTGTCATTTTCTGATACTTGAGCCAAGAGATTTTTTTTTTTTTTTACATGAGGTCATTTTCTGATACTTGAACCAAGAGTTTTGTTTTTTTTTTTTAACATGAGACAGTGGAGCATAAAGCAGTGGTCCTCAAACTTTAGCATGCACCAGAATCACCCGGAGAACTTGTTGAGCCACAGATGGCTGGGCATTCACCCCCAGAGTTTCTAATTTAGCAGGTCGGAGATGAAGCCTGGGAATTTGCATTTCTGATTCCCTGGCGATGCTGCTGCTGCCTTCTGGGGACGCTACTTTGAGAACCACTGGCATAAAGGTTGAGAACATGGGTGTTGGTATAAAATAAAACAGGGTCTGGGTATTTATTAATCACCTTGTGATCTGCATCCAACCCCCTTGAGCAAGTACTGGTAAGCCGCATACTTCATCAGTAAAATAAAAACAATAACTGTTATCAATGTCTTTTTTTTTTTTTTTTTTACTGATGAGAGAATTATACAGAATAATGCTTTTAACAAATTTATCACTGCATGTCAGGCTGTAGTCATAAATAAATGTCAGCCAACTCATCATCATTAACAGCAGTTCATCATGTAGATACTACCTATGTAGCCTTTGGGGAAGGATAGCCTAGGTTTCATAACCAGGTGAGTCATTTCCCAGCTCCTCACTGTACAAAGCTTTTCCCTTCCTATCCATGAGCTCTGACCCTCAAAACTAAGGATTTTCTTGGGTAGCTTCTAGTCAATGAGCTTTGCTTTTGCTTTCTCTCATCTGTTGATAAAATCTTTTTGAGCTCAGGGAAAAAGAAAGGGAAAGGAGAACTGGGCAAATCGGTCAATAGTTGGCAGTAGAGTAAGGTTGAGGGTAGAGGGAGGATCCATATTCTTAGGAAGACTTATCTGTAAGGCTGTGTGCCAATGAATACCTTGGAGCCTTCCCTTCTTGGCTGGCTACAGAGTAGAAGTTAGCTGAGCAAAGCTTTTCTAAATAGTATGCAACAATGTTTAAGTTTATATAGGCGCACTAGGCAGCAGACAGCCTGGTCCCTAGCCGAGGATGGAGCTACCAAAAAAAGTTGCAGGGCATCAACTCATCTTTAGTCAACATACAGGGTTCAATGTGAGGAGAAAACTTTTATTAGTTTGAAAGACTTTTCTTATCGACTGAAATTATACTATTTCTCATATTTCATCAGCAGAAGAGAGTAGCAGACTGAAAAAAGTGACTATCTCTTTAATGTGGAAAACAGACTTTAGTTAAATTAGTATAACAGAGCTTGAGTATTTAACATTTACAATATATTTCCATGCTTATGAGGTCTCAGTTTATTATTTAATAACTAGAGACTTGGAAATCTGCTTAGAATATGATTTCCACTTTGTGGTATCTATGACTACTCTCTCTTTTATTTTATGAACTCACTGCAGTCAGATGCATGGCTGCTGCTACAGTAACAGGTTCTATTTCTTGAGGAAATTAAAATATTTGTACCAAATAAATTCTTCCTGTTCCTACAGGCATTTAGCACAATAGCAAATACACTGCATGCTTTTTGGTTCCTTTGTTCAGTAAGACATGGTATGCTTAAAGTTCTTTTCAGTTCTTCAAAAGGTGTGGAAAAATAATATTTTATATCTCTGTAGAAAGGCACCCGAGTTCCAATTAAGGTGAGAAAAGTAAGAGCTCATTCTGATCTAGCACTTCCTGTGTGCCAGGCACTATTCTAAACACTTCACATGCATGAACTTATTTAAAACAAGACCAGGGTGTAGTTTCATTATTCTTGTTTTTAAGATGAGGAAACTGAGACAGGAGCAGGTTAAGTAATTTAAGCAAAGAGTCGCTGCTAGTAAGTGACAAAGCCAGGTTCTAAAACCCACGCAGTCTGGTATCCTGATTCCTCATAACATAGTCATGTATAGCGTATGCGTCTTCCAACCTGATAAGCATAACTCTGTTCTTGATATAGGTAACGTAAAGCCCACCAGCAGCCCATCAGTTGAGTGAGCTAGTATACTCCATGTAAAATATTGATGCCTTTTCATCTGGTTTGGAAAAAACTCATAAAGATAGTTAAATATTTCTAGGTATTCACCCAAGGCCTAAGGTATTCCTAGGTACCTGAAGCATCATTAGAACTATTAATAAACATTCCAACACCCTAAGCCATCCATCTACTGATTACCCATGCTGCTGTGCCATCTCTATTTCAGGTAATTCAGGGGGCTTAGTGGTTAGACTATTTCACAGATGCAGAAACTTGACACTCAAGATACACCACTCATACATGGATCACTCATTTGGTCAAGCCCCCTTCATTTCATATATTTCTGGAAACTTTTTGGCCAGAGCATTGTAGGTGGAGGGATTTGAAACACAGGGCAGTTCAAGATTTGTCTGAATCTTATTCAAAATTTGTGACTGAGTTTGTAACTGCTATTCACTCTGCTTTAAAAAAAAAAAAAAAAAGCAATAAAGATGTTGCTAAGTCTTTAGAAAAGCAGTGATTTAAACTGCAAAATTATGGACAATAACAAAGAAAATGAAGTTTGATGTCATTTCTGTATTAAATGGGAACCCTTTGCAGTCATTCAGTAAAATGAAAGTATATAACATTTTAACAAAAAAGTCATCCAAATAAAATGTTTGCTTTATAATTCAATTAACTCTTCACTGAACTCTAACTGAAGTATACTTTGCCACCCCCCCCTTCCCAGAGGATATTTTTAATGAATTAGATATACAAGTTAGAGATTACATAATCATCTCCTAGCACGGTTATCTGGAGGCAGTGCTGAAGGTTATGACCTCCGGAGCTCTTCCCATTTTCAAAATTATCATTCAGACAGTGGTCAAGCAATATGAGGCACGTTCTCATCCCACAATGCAAGTAAATTCACTTCTATAAATAAAATTAGCCAAAGAAATTACATTTGAATGTCCTTATGCTTTAATGTCCTTACTCTTTCCTTTTCTTCTCAATTCTACTCTAAACCAATGGCCACAACTCAGTTATTAGCCTGTTCTTTATCTCCCCTTTTCAGGGATATTTATTACACAATCCACAAACCATAATACAATAACCTCTATATGTGGGCTCTACGACAATTGGTTTGGAGTTTGGTCAACCTAGATTTATGTCCTTCTCTGGCTCCTTGACCTCAGACAAGTTAATTCATCTTTGTCACTCTTAGTCTCCTCATCTGTAAAATGGGAGTAATAAAAACACTCATTTGTTGTCAAGAATAAACAAATCGATGCAAATTAAAGGCAGCAGAACATGCCACACCAATACAGGATTGTAGGAATCCAGGACATACCCCCCTAAAATATGCCACTTTGGTATACTGATTATTTTGAGCTGTAGGTGCTTGGAAAACAGCAAATTCAGGGAAAGGATTTCTCTGAACTCCTCTTATCTACCTAAAGATAAATCCTCCACAAGGAACTGGATTGCCACAAATCCCCTCTCTTATCCCAGAAGAGACTAGAAGTGGACCCCATACACAGACAGACTATCAAATTTCCCTCCTCTTCTTCTAAAGGTCCATTCATCTTTCCTAAAAATTGTTTACTCTTCCCTAAGAGGCCTACAATCTCCACCTCCTTTTTTCCTATTAAGAAGATATTTAATCCTGAATTCTAAAGCCATCTCTTTGAGAGTTACTCACTTTTCCTAGGTATCTCCCACGTACACATCAAGTACTCATGTTAATGAATATTTGCATTTTATTCTTGTTGATCTTTTATTACAGAGATCTCAGCTAAGAACTCAGAAGGGTAGAGGGAAAATTATTTTTCCACTCATACAAAGTCATTTAGCAACAGAGCCCAGCACATAGCATATGCTCAATGAAATGCTAGCAAACAGAAAAGACCAATGCAAGCTTAAGCCACGTATATGTTAAAGAACTCATGAATATTTCAAGACAAGGTACTTGAGAAGCTGGCTCTGGGACTGGTCTCTGAAAGTCCCTCCACCCTCGACATTTCCTCACTTTCCCATGTCTATAGGTTCATGGGAAAGCAGATCATTGTTAAGATATGATACCTCCTTTTAAATTACGTCTAAAAGGGAATATGTCATTTGGGCTGTTTCCTGCAGACAGCACTTCCTTATGTAACTCTCTGAATAGGCCTTGAAACAGCATTTTCTATTCTTTATTTTCCTCACTGTCTTTCATACTTGCCCTCCTCTTAAGGTGACATTTTATTCCAGTGAGATTCTAAGTCACTGGAGAGAGTACCTGAAATGTCCTCTTCCCTAAGTGAATAGCAAGAAACCCTAACTAGATGCTTCTGCTTCCCTTTTTTTCTGTAGCTATTTCAGTGGTCCAGAGCTCTGGCGTTTCAGCAACTGTGCATCTCTGATGTCAAAGAGGAATCTTCTATTGACAAGTAACCCTACCCCTCCTGCCACAGGGTAAACCCACTGTCCCTGACAGGGTGCAGCTGCTCAGTCCCGAAAAGGTGGCCAGGGCCAAGAATCACCCCTCCACCTGCTCTTCCAACTGCGTACCCAGGCGCCTCCCCACAAACCAAGCCAAGATCAACCCTCCAGGAAGCCATGTTCTCTGTACAAGCCTAACTCATCCAGACCTGTACCCTCTGGCTCCTTTTCATTTCTCTGGATGTCTTACCCTTTCTGAACATCTGAGAGGTCTCCCTCCATACTGCTACACTGTATGCAGTGTAGATGGCCCCAGCCATCATCACAATCCCTTCCCTCTTGAGCTAGGGGAGGGGAGGGAATCAACACAGAGGTCAACTGTCCAGCTGAAATGGACTTGGCCAGTCACACTACATTTGCATTGGGTCCTGGTTAGTGTACACAGATCATTGGACTTTTTATTGCCCTTCATCACAGACATATGTGCCTGGTTCCTGTGTTTAAAACTACCAAATCTGAGAAGAGAGTATCACTTGTGATGGCTTTATGCTTCCCAAATTACATGGTTACTTAAGTCTGGAAGGAAGTCATAATACTCAAGTTTTATTATTATTTTTATGCTTTAGTCTAGAGTAGCTAAAAATCAAGTACAGATGCCTCTCTTTGTGAGAGTTATTTGTCCAGTCAATGCTTTGGGGTTGGCTCTTTTGGGATAATTCAAGTGTAGGCCAAATATTTCAGTGGTTTGTTTTTCTCAAACTTGCTTGATTATCAGAAGCACCTGAGGTAGCTTCTGATACACACAGATCTCTAATCCCCACCAAAGACTTATTAAACTTCTGGAGATGGGGTCAGAAAATCTTTTTTTCCCCAAGATGTTCCCCAAGTGATTTGGGTAATGAGTCCAATTTAGGAACAAATGAGCGATGATGGAATGAGATCATTCAAGGAACATGGTAAAATCTTATCTAGAGGAAAATCTTCCCCTTTGCCTACCCTTGGCAGGTTCCTGTGTCTTGTTGTAGGGCTCTTCAGCTTTAGGGGGAACAGGGGTGTATAATCAAACTGAAGATGACTATTAAAGAGTCAAACATGCCTTATAAATAGTGTCTGGGCACTGTAGCCAATAACCATATTTGAATATTTTGATCATTGTTCTACTGTACCTATAAACTAAGGCAATTCCCTGAAGAATGCACTTTCAGAAATATAATAAATTGCAACTGGATTCCAACCCTTCATCACTTTAACCCCCTGGAGTCACTTTCCCTCAAGAGCCCCTGCTAGGGTGGCCAACTCTCCCAGATTGCCTGTGATGGACATTCCCCAAGGATGCAAGACTATCAATCTAAACCTGGGACATCCTCGGCAAATTTTTGCTTATTGTTTCTTAGTCATAGAAAAGTAAATCAAGAGGCTTGAGGAAGCAGAAAAAGATAAGGGTGACTGAAGGTAGGCCACCTGCAGCCTTAGGGGGAGACGCCTTTCACAAAACATTTTATATATGGCGGGACTGTGAAAGAAGCACATTTCAAGAATACACCTGGGAATATATGTACTTAGCATGAGAGGAACTATAGTTTTACGGTTATATGTCCAACATGTTTTCATAAATAGTGTTGCTTTTGATGTTTATCCCTAAGTAACAGTACAAAGCAGTGAAAACTTGATTTTAAACTCATTTTCTTTTTTAACGGGTCATGATAAGTTTGTTTTTTGTGAGTTGAAGAGCATATCCCCAAATTCATATCCAAGTTTCATTTCTGAAACTTCAGAATGTGACCTTATTTGGAGTTAGGGTCTTTGCAGATAAAATTAGTTACAATGAGGTTGTCCTGGATAAGAGTAGGCCCTAAATCCAATGACTGGTGTCCCTATATGAGGAGAGTCCCAGAGACACAGACGCACAGAGAGGAGAAGTCCATGCGGAGACAGAGGCAGAGACTAGAGGGACGTGTTAACAAGCCAAGGATACCAAAGATCATCAGCAACCGCCAGAAGCTAGGAGAGAGGCATGGGACAGACCCTCCCCAGCACACTCCAGAAGGAACCAGCACTATTGACACCTTGATTTCAGGCTTCTAGGCTCTGAAACTGTGAGAGGATACACTTCCACCCAGTTTGTGGTAAATGGCTATGTCATCCATTGAAAAGTAATCTGCTGTATAAGTGGATACATTAAAGGGCATTGGAAAGACCCCTACAATGAGAAAACAGAGTCTAAATTGTAATCCCAGTATTGCCTTTGACTCACTTTTTTAAAAATTTGAAACATGTTACTCACTGGCTTCTCATTTCCTCATTTGCAAAATGAGAGAATGGACTAGAACTAGA
The DNA here is from genome assembly GCF_002837175.3 of Physeter macrocephalus. Lineage (NCBI taxonomy): Eukaryota > Metazoa > Chordata > Mammalia > Artiodactyla > Physeteridae > Physeter > Physeter macrocephalus. The sequence goes on from NC_041231.1 coordinate 13,532,178, forward strand.
CGATTTCCAAAGAGTTTCCCTCCAACCCCTCATAATCCATGATCTGAGAGAAGCTTTTTATTATCTTTGTATTATCACTGTGTCGATAGGTTTACCAGTCACTTCCTACTCACAACGCATACCACAGTGTCTGAGAGAAAACAACTTGAAACCCCCACGCAACTGTCTGCTCCTACTTGAAAAAATTACTCTAGGAAATTTGACCCAAAACACGCTGGCTGTGGAGGAGAGACGGTCTGTCTCCAAGTATATTTCTGGTTGACTTTCTCCTGAGTACGAGTAATAATAATAATAATTAACATTTATTGACTACTTACTAGGTTTTACTCTCTGAAGTGCTTTGTGCATATTATCTCCCATAATCCTCACACAGGCTAATGAAATTGACATGAAATATAGAATTGCTTACTTGGGCTCTTCATATCTAACCAAATAACTCACAGGATAAACTCCAGGGCATATAAGCATAGTTTGGGCTGAAAGCCACATCTGTCCACAGCTACGTAATCAGTCATGTGTTTGGGGATGAAGTATGGATTCTACATTCCTCTCCCTCAGAAGGCCTACGTGCGTTTTAGACAGCAAAATCGTCGAAGTATAAGAGCATACTGTTCCACAAGCTGGCTTCCCAAACTGACCCCCACAGAGGCTAACATCTGTGTGAAATGCCTTTTACATATTTTAGGAGATCAGACACTACAAACACAATATTCATCTGCATCTCTTCTTAGAGAAGCATTGAGTACCATTTCCCTCAACCCCTGATGAATGTTAGAGTCTAGGTGGGTTAACAGAGAGGGCACAGGTCAGAAGATTGTGTTAGTATGCTTAGCTGAGTCTCCTTGGCCAAGTCACTAATTTCTCTATGTCTCTCTTTGGTTGATTCACTTTTACCATATATATTACCTCGATGCATATTTGTGCTAGGCCTTGCACTACACACTAGGGATAAATTAGTGAACGAAATGGAAACAGAACATATGGCTTACTGGGGAGACAGAAATTAAACAAACAAAATTGTATATTTATACGTTGATATTAACATATCAACACATAATTAACACATGATATTAGCAACGCCAAGGACCATAAAGGAAAAGTGTCTGCAGTAACATTCTAAAGAGGGTCCAGATTCCACTGGAATACGAGGAAGGTCACTCTGAGGACATCAAAGTAACATGCAAGTTAAGCAAAGGGGAAAGCCTTCTAGGAGTCTTAGGTGAGGGAAGGAACTTAGTGTTTTGAAGGAAGCTAAAGCAAGCAAGCATAACAGAGTAAAAACAAGGAGGAGACAGGCATGGCATGAAGTGACTGCATTTTTATCCTGAGTTTAATTGGCAGATATTAAAATTTTTATGACTGTGAAATGAAAAGAGTGGTATTTATTTCATTATTTCCTACCTAAGGAATGATGCGATAGTGTTCATGAATATGCCTTATATAAGTGTCATACAAAATAAGATATCTCTTGCTACAAGTATATTTTTTTCAATAAGCATATACAACATAAGTCTATTTCTTCTGTTTCAAGAATTGTCCAAAGATAGCTGAGAGGAAGATGCTTTAATATTACACTTCAAGAGAGCTAGAGTACTTGATAAACCTGATTCTAAATCATTTACTTCTAAATAATAGATGCTAGACAATTTTATGACAGGCATATTAATTATTAATTTGGATAATTTAAATTGATTTCAAATAATACTATATCATTTTCTATTAAATCTCAGAAAGACTGCAAGGAGTTCATTAAATTCCAAATCATTATCATTAATTTTCATTAAGATGCATGGACACCAAATACATTCCATCCCTTAAAGTCAGTGATTTCCACAATCGGTTTGATCAAATTACTGTGACTATGAGCCAGGTCTTGGCTGCGCCCTTCACAAATAACAATGGCTTGCGGATCAGAAGGCCGGCCTTCTGAAATATCCAACAGATGTTTCCAACAGGATGACTATTATGTTAGACTTACTATCTTTAACACCCTTTATTAGGTATAATAGAAATACAACACCTATTTACAGTGTTCAATTTGATAATATATGACATAGTATATGACTATTATAAAATCACCATGATCAAGATAACGAACATTCACAATTAGCACTACTCACAGTAGCCTAAAGTGGAAACAGCCCAAATATCCTATGATACATGAGTAGATACATATAATGCGGTGTATGAAATTCTTACACTTGCTACAATGTGGATGAACTCTGAAGCATTATGTTAAGTGAAATAAGGCAGATACAAAAGGACAATATCCATCACCTCTAAAAGTTTCCTACTGGCTCTCTGGAACCTCTCCACCCCATTCTGTTTTGCTACCACTCCCCGCTCCCCTCTCCACCACTCACAAAGCCACAGGCCATCACTGATCTGCTTTCTGTCACTAGAGGTTCAACTGCATTTTCTAAAGCTTTATATAAATGACATCACAGACTGTATACTTGACTTCTTTCACTGAACATAATTATTTTAATATTCATCAGTGTTGGTGCCTGCTTGAGAGTTCATTCATTTTTAATTGCTGGGCATTATTTTGTTGTGTAGATATCACAATTTTTTTATCCATTTACCTACTGATGTATATTCGGATTGTCCCCAGTATTTTTTGGCTATTAGAAATAAAACTGCTATGAACATTTATGTACTAGTCTTTGTAGAGATGTATGCTTTCTTTTCTCTTGCGTATAAACCTAGGAGTGGAATGGCTGGGTCATATTGTGAATGCCTAATTTTTTATGGCAGTAAAACATATGTAACATAAAATGTACCATCTTAATTATTTTAAGTGTACAGTTCAGTGGCATTAAGGACATTCACATTGTTGTGCAACCACCACCACCATCTATCTCCAGAAGTTTTTCAACTTTTCAAACCAAAACTCTGTACCCATTAAAAATGTCTCCCCATTCTCCCCTCTCCCCCACCCATGGCAATCACCATCCTACTTTCCCTGTAAATTTCTCGGTACCTCATATAACTGGAATCATGCAATATTGGTTATTTTATGTCTGGCTTATTTCACTTAACCTAATGCTTCAAGGTTCATTCATGTTGTAGCAGGAGTAAGGATTTCATACACAACATTTTATTTACCTATTCATGCTTCAATAGCTATTTTCATCGTTTCCACCATTGGCTTTTGTGAACAGTGCTGCTAACGATGTTGGTGTAAAACATCTGTCGGAGTCCCAGCCTTCAACTGCAGAAGTGGAATTTACAGATCATAGGGTAATTCTATGTTCAATTTTTTGAGGAACTGCCATATTGTTTTCCACAGAGCCTGCACCATTTTATATTCCCGCAAGCAATGTGCAAGAGTTTCAATTTATTTTGAATGCCTTTTTTAAGAAACTGCCAAATTATTATATATCTCACCTAGCAGTTCCTGTTCCTCTGTATTACTGCAAACACTTGATATGGTCTGTCTTTTTCATTTTAAAGATTCTCACAGGTGTGTAGCGGTAATTTATGGTGGTTTTAATTTGCATTTCCCTAACGACTAACTGTGCTGAACATCTTTTTATGCATTTATTTGTGCAGTTAGCTGACACGACCACAGGGATCACACCTTGTTTGTTTCCCATCCCTCAGGAAGATCTGTTCTTAGTTGCCTGATTTTCAGTGTCTTAAAAAAGCATTATTTTATATATTTTCTTTTGCATAACAGTTGTTTCAGATAAGAGCCTAAATCTGGTACCTTTTACTCCATCTTGGCCAAAAGTGGAAGTCCAAATTTACTATTTTTAAGCAAAGGTTGTTATTATCTGAAAGTTTTTAAACTAATTAATACATTTCCTTATCCTAGTCTTTTATAATCCACTCTTGAATCAATCTATAAACATATTGTCAAATACATATTAAACATCTATAAAAGAGCTAACTACTTTTTACTTTTACTATTTTCCAAAATATCAGCAAAGACAGGTGTCCACTTACAAGAGGCTTATAAATCCATTGGTCAGAAACAGGAGAAATAGTTATTATACAACATCATAAGCTATAAGTAAGGCAGACAGAAATACTTAGTAAGCTGACTTTTTCATTGTTGCCCACCCAGGTTTGCTCTGATCTGTGCTAGGCACTTGGAGAACTAAAATGAAAAAGACAAGATCTCTGCGCTCTAGGAGCTTACATAGTACTGGAAGGAAATAGGATCGTGTCAGATAAGCAGTAGAAGAAAACATGATAGGATAATCAGGCAAATATGATTTGGGAGGAACAAGAGTGACTTTATATGGGGTAGCCAAATAAGTCCTAAGACCTAAATGATCAGAAGGAACCAGCCAACTAAAGATTTGGAAGAAAAGCCTCAAATCACTAATCATTAGGGAAAGGCAAATGAAAACCAAAATGAAGTATTACCTCAATACCTGTTAGACTGGGTATCATGAAAAAGATAAGAGATAACAAGTGTTGGTGATGTTGTGGAGAAAAGGAAACCCCTGAGCACTGTCGGTGGGAATGTAAATTGGTGCAACCACTATGCAAAGCAGTGTGGAGGTTCCTAAAAAAATTAAAAATAGAACGACCTTGGGGGCGGAGTCAAGATGGCAGATTAGGAGGATACGGAATTTGCATCTCTGTACAACTAGGGCACCTACCAGGCACCAGTGGGGGACCACAGATACCTAAGGGGATGGGAGGAACCACCAGAGACTGGGAAGGACATGGGGTGTCAGGGGGAGTGAGGGGGGAGAAGTGGAGGCGGGACTGGACTGGCGCCCCTGAGGGGCGGTTGAGGGAGAGGAACGGCTCCCACACCCGAAGGGGGAAATTGGGGGACCACTGGGAAGGCAGAGGATCAAAAGAGAGCATGGCCAGGTTTCCCCTGCCCGCTGGGGCCCCCAGGAACCAGCTGAGATCCCAGGCCTGCTCTGCCCACGGAGGCCCCCTCTAGCTGCAAGAGTCCTGGGGGAGCGGGAGGGAGGGAAGGGGGAGCAAAAGTAAAGTCCGGACCTCCAGGACCTGCACCCCTGAGGGGCGGCTGGGGGAGGGGAGGAGTTCCTACACCTAGCGGGACCCACCCACTGTTAGGGGTCCAGCAGGGATGGGGGAGACCCTGGGGGGGACGGGGGAGGGGGGAGCGGGGGCATGCAGGAAAGGAAGGGAACACAGCCAGCACTTTCCCTGTCCATTTAGGCACCAGGGAGCCTGTTGGGCTCCCAGGCCTAATTCTCTGCGCTGGGAGCTTCCCTCCTGCCACGCAGAGCCCAACCCCCGCCCCTACACCCCCACCCAGGGCCCCACCTCTACACTCGGAGACCCCCTCTAAGACCCCATCCAACCACCCTGGGCCTAAACGCCACCCACACACCCTCACCCATGGCCCTACCTCCAAACTCCCAAACTCCATACTCCAGAGGCCCTCATTTGGACATGCTGCCTCTCCCCTTCTGCAGAGGTCCTAAGCAGAGGCCCACCCCAAGCTTGAACATCACCTCACCACCCACCTAGGTCCCATCCCGCCCTAAGCTCCGCCCCTGCTTAACTTCCACCCCCAGCCAAAATCCACCCCCATGGCCAAGGCTTATTTTTTGTTCCTTTTCTTTTTTCCGCTTTTAAACTGGGGTTCTGTTTTACCTTTTTGATTCATTGTTGTTGATTTATATTTTTATTTTTTCTAATAAATCTTTCATTTTTCTAATTTTATTTTACTCTTTATACTTTGTTATTGTTCTCTCCTTTTGGTTGGTTCCCCACCGCCCCTTTTTTTCTTTTTTCTGTGGTATTATTTCACCTTGTTGCAGTTGTTTCAACTATATTTTTATTTTTCCTAATACTTTTTATTTAATTTTTTTTGTTTTTTATTCTGTGTTATTGTACTGCTCCTTTTTTTCTTTTTTTTTTTTTTTTTTTTTTTGCTATGCCACATGGCTTGCAGGATCTGGGTTCCTAGGCTGGAGTTCAGGCTGGAGCTCCTGTGGTGGGAGCTACAAGTCCAAATCACTGCACTAACAGAGAACCTCAGAACCCAGGGAATATTAACTGGATTGAGGACTCCCAAAGGTCCTTATCTCAGCACCAACACCTGGCTCTATCCAACTGCCTGCAAATTCCAGTGTGGGACACCTCAGGCCAAACAACAAGACAGACAGGAATACAGCCCCACCCATCAAAAAAAAAAACCACATGAAATGACAAAAAAATATGTTACAGACGAAGGAGCAAGGTAAAAACCTGCAAGACAAAATAAATGAAGACGAAATAGGCAATCTACCTGAAAAAGAATTCATATTAATGATAGTAAAGATGTTCCAAAATCTCAGAAACAGAATGGAGAAAATACAAGAAACATTTAACCAGGATCTAGAAGACCTAAAGAGCAGGCAAACAGTAACGAACAACACAATAACTGAAACTAAAAATACTCTAGAAGGAATCAAGAGCAGAATAACTGAGGCAGAAAAATGGATAAGTGACCTGGAAGATAAAAAGGCAGAAATAACTGTCAGGGAGCAGAATAAAGAAAAAAGAATGAAAAGAATTGAGGACAGTCTCAGAGACCACTGGGACAACATTAAATGCACAAACATTCGAATTATAGGGGTCCCAGAAGAAGAACAGAAACAGAAAGCATCTGAGAAAATATTTGAAGAGATTATAGTCAAAAACTTCCCTAACATGGGAAAGGAAATAGTCAAGACCAGGAAGTGCAGAGAGCCTCATACATGATAAACCCAAAGAGAAACACTCCGAGACACATATTAATGAAACTATCAAAAATTAAATACAAAGAAAAACTATTAAAAGCAGCAAGGGAATAGTAAAGATGTTCCAAAATCTCAGAAACAGAATGGAGAAAATACAAGAAACATTTAACCAGGATCTAGAAGACCTAAAGAGCAGGCAAACAGTAACGAACAACACAATAACTGAAACTAAAAATACTCTAGAAGGAATCAAGAGCAGAATAACTGAGGCAGAAAAATGGATAAGTGACCTGGAAGATAAAA
>NC_041231.1:13539245-13541683 GCF_002837175.3 Physeter macrocephalus
AAGAGATTATAGTCAAAAACTTCCCTAACATGGGAAAGGAAATAGTCAAGACCAGGAAGTGCAGAGAGCCTCATACATGATAAACCCAAAGAGAAACACTCCGAGACACATATTAATGAAACTATCAAAAATTAAATACAAAGAAAAACTATTAAAAGCAGCAAGGGAAAAGCAACAAATAACATACAAGGGAATCCCCATATGGTTAACAATTGATCTTTCATCAGAAACTCTGCAAGCCAGAAGGGAGTGACAGGACATATTTAAAGTGATATAAAGGAAAAATCTACAACCAAGATTACTCTACACAGCAAGGATCTCATTCAGATTTGATGGAGAAATCAAAAGCTTTACATATAAGCAAAAGCTATAAGAATTCAGCACCACCAAACCAGCTTTACAACAAACGCTAAACGAAATTCTCTAAGCAGGAAACACAAGAGAAGAAAAAGACCCACAAAAACAAACCCATATCAATTAAGAAAATGGTAATAGGAACATACATATCAATAATCACCTTGAATGTAAATGGATTAAATGATCAAACCAAAAGACACAAACTGGCCAAATGGATACAAAAACAAGACCCTTATATATGCTGTCTACAAGAGACCCACTTCAGACCTAGGGACACATACAAACTGAAAGTGAGGGGATGGAAAAAGATATTCCACGCAAATGGAAATCACAAGAAAGCTGGAGTAGCAATACTCGCACCAGATAAAATAGACTTTAAAATAAAGACTGTTACAAGAGATAAGGAAGGACACTACATAATGATCAAGGGATCAATCCAAGAAGAAAATATAACAATTATAAATATTTATGTACCCAACATAGGAGCATCTCAATACATAAGGCAAATGCTAACAGCCATAAAAGGAGAAATCGACAGTAACACAATAATAGTGGGGGACTTTAACACCCCACTCACACCAATAGACTGATCATCTAGACAGAAAAAAAATAAGGAAACACAAGCTTTTAAATGACACAATAGACCAGGCAGACTTAACTGATATTTTTAGGACATTCCACCTGAAAACAGAAGAATACACTTCCTTCTCAAGTGCACACAGAACATTCTCCAAAATAGATCACATTTTGGGTCACAAATCAAACCTTGGAAATTTAAGAAAATTGAGATCGTATCAAGCACCTTTTCTAACCACAACACTGTGAGACTGGAAATCAATTACAGGAAAAAAAACAGTAAAAAACACAAATACATGGAGGCTAAACAGTGCACTGCTAAATAACCAAGAGATCACTGAAGAAACCAAAGATGAAATCAAAAAATACCTAGAAACAAATGACAAGGAAAACACGATGATCCAAAACCTATGGGATGTAGCAAAAGCAGTTCTAAGAGGGAAGTTTAGAGCTATACAGGCCTACCTCAAGAAACAAGAAAAATCTGAAACAATCTAACCTTACACCTAAAGGAACTAGAGAAAGGAGAACAAACAAAACCCAAATTAGCAGAAGGAAAGAAATCATAAAGTTCAGAGCAGAAATAAATGAAACAGAAACAAAGAAAACAAGAGCAAAGAAAAATAAAACTAAAAGCTGGTTCTTTGAGAAGATAAACAAAATCGACAAACCTTTAGCCAGACTCATCAAGAAAAAAAGGGAGAGGGCTCAAATCAATAAAATTAGAAGTGAAAAAGGAGAGATGACAACTGACATCGCAGAAATACAAAATATCATAATAGACTACTACAAGCAACTAAATGCCACTAAAATGGACAACCTGGACGACATGGACAAATTCTTGGAATAGTACAACCTTCCAAGATTGCATCAGGAAAAACTAGAAAATATAAACAGCCCAATCACAAGTAATGAAACTGAAACTGATTTTAAAATCTTCCAGCAAACAAAAGTCCAGGACCAGACGGCTTCACAGGTGAATTCTAACAAACATTCAGAGAACAGTTAACACCTATCCTTCTCAAACTCTTGCAAAACATTGTGGAGGGAGGAACACTCCCAAACTCATTCTATGACGCCACCATCACACTGATACCAAAACCAGAGAAAGATATCACAAAGAAAGAAAATTACAGACCAATATCACTGATGAATATAGATGCAAAAATCCTCAACTAGCAAACAAATAATAGCAAACAGTATCCAACAATGCATTCAAAGGATCATACACCATGATCAAGGGGGATTTATCCCAGGGATGCAAGGATTCTTCAGTATACGCAAATCCATCCATGTGATACACCATATTAACAAATTGAAGAAGAAAAACCATAGGATCATCTCAATAGATGCAGAAAAAGCTTTTGACAAAATTCAACACCCATTTATGATAAAAACTCTCCAGAAAGTGGGCACAGAGGGAAACTACCTCAACATAATAAAGGCCATATATGACAAACCGACAGCCAACATCATTCTCAATGGTGAAAAACTGAAAGCACTTC
>NC_041231.1:13542812-13545360 GCF_002837175.3 Physeter macrocephalus
TGAGAACAAACAAAACCCAAATTAGCAGAAGGAAAGAAATCATAAAGTTCAGAGCAGAAATAAATGAAACAGAAACAAAGAAAACAAGAGCAAAGAAAAATAAAACTAAAAGCTGGTTCTTTGAGAAGATAAACAAAATCGACAAACCTTTAGCCAGACTCATCAAGAAAAAAAGGGAGAGGGCTCAAATCAATAAAATTAGAAGTGAAAAAGGAGAGATGACAACTGACATCGCAGAAATACAAAATATCATAATAGACTACTACAAGCAACTAAATGCCACTAAAATGGACAACCTGGACGAAATGGACAAATTCTTGGAATAGTACAACCTTCCAAGATTGCATCAGGAAAAACTAGAAAATATAAACAGCCCAATCACAAGTAATGAAACTGAAACTGATTTTAAAATCTTCCAGCAAACAAAAGTCCAGGACCAGACGGCTTCACAGGTGAATTCTAACAAACATTCAGAGAACAGTTAACACCTATCCTTCTCAAACTCTTGCAAAACATTGTGGAGGGAGGAACACTCCCAAACTCATTCTATGACGCCACCATCACACTGATACCAAAACCAGAGAAAGATATCACAAAGAAAGAAAATTACAGACCAATATCACTGATGAATATAGATGCAAAAATCCTCAACTAGCAAACAAATAATAGCAAACAGTATCCAACAATGCATTCAAAGGATCATACACCATGATCAAGGGGGATTTATCCCAGGGATGCAAGGATTCTTCAGTATACGCAAATCCATCCATGTGATACACCATATTAACAAATTGAAGAAGAAAAACCATAGGATCATCTCAATAGATGCAGAAAAAGCTTTTGACAAAATTCAACACCCATTTATGATAAAAACTCTCCAGAAAGTGGGCACAGAGGGAAACTACCTCAACATAATAAAGGCCATATATGACAAACCGACAGCCAACATCATTCTCAATGGTGAAAAACTGAAAGCACTTCCTCTAAGATCAGGAACAAAACGAGGATGTCCACTCTCACCACTATTATTCAACATAGTTTTGGAAGTCCTAGCCATAGCAATCAGAGAAGAAAAATAAAAGAATACAAATTAGAAAAGAAGAAGTAAAACTGTCACTGTTTGTCAATGACACGATATTATACATAGAAAATTCTAAAGATGCCACCAGAAAACTACTAGAATTATTTAATGAATTTGGTAAGGTTGCAGGATACAAAATTAATGCACAGAAATCTCTTGCATGCCTACACACTAACAACAAAAGATCAAAGAGAAATTAAGGAAACAATCCCATTTACCATCGCAACATAAAGAATAAAATACCTAGGAATAAACCTACCTAAGGAGGCAAAAGACCTGTACTCAGAAAACTATAAAACACTGATGAAAGAAATCAAAGATGACATAAATAGACGGAGAGATATACCATGCTCCTGGAGTGGAACAATCAATATTGTGGAAATGACTATATTACCGAAAGCGATCTACAGGTTCAAGGCAATCCTGGATTGGAAGGATTGGAAGAAACAATATTGCGAAAATGACTATATTACTAAAAGCAATCTACAGGTTCAATGCAAGCCCTAGCAAATTACCAATGGCATTTTTCACAGAACTAGAACAAGAAATTTCACAATTTGTATGGAAACACAAAGGACCCCGACTAGCCAGAGCAATCTTGAGAAAGAAAAAGGGAGCTGTTTGTAAATGACACAACTGACAACGGATTAATCGCCAAAATATACAAGCAGCTCATGCAGCTCAATATCACAAAAACAAACAAAGGACCCCGACTAGCCAGAGCAATCTTGAGAAAGAAAAAGGGAGCTGGAGGAATCAGGCTCTCTGATCAGACTATACTACAAAGCTGCAGTAATCAAGACAGTATGGTACTGGCACAAAAACAGAAATATAGGTCAATGGAACAAGACAGAAAGCCCAGAGATAAACCCATGCACATATGGTCACCTTATCTTTGATAAAGGAGGCAAGAATATGCAATGGAGAAAAGACAGTCTCTTCAATAAGTGGTGCTGGGACAACTGGACACTTACATGTAAAAGAATGAAATTAGAACACATTCTAATACCATGCACAAAAATACACTGAAAATGGATTAAAGACCTAAATGTAAGGCCAGACACTATAAAACTCTTAGGGGAAAACATAGGCAGAACACTCGATGACATAAAACACAGCAAGATGCTTTTTGACCCACCTCCTAGAGACATGGAAATAAAAACAAAAATAAACAAATGGGACCTAGAATATGCAATGGAGAAAAGACAGTCTCTTCAATAAGTGGTGCTGGGACAACTGGACACTTACATGTAAAAGAATGAAATTAGAACACATTCTAATACCATGCACAAAAATACACTGAAAATGGATTAAAGACCTAAATGTAAGGCCAGACACTATAAAACTCTTAGGGGAAAACATAGGCAGAACACTCGATGACATAAAACACAGCAAGATGCTTTTTGACCCACCTCCTAGAGACATAGAAATAAAAACAAAAATAAACAAATGGGACCTAATGAAACT
>NC_041231.1:13545410-13580372 GCF_002837175.3 Physeter macrocephalus
CAATCTCACTACTGGGCATATACCCTGAGAAAACCATAGTTCAAAAAGATACATGTACTATAATGTTCATTGCAGCCCTATTTACAATAGCCAGGACATGGAAGCAACCTAAATGTCCATCGACAGATGAATGGATAAAGAAGATGTGGCACATATATATAATGAAATATTACTCAGCCAAAAGGAATGAAATTGAGTTATTTGTAGTGAGATGAATGGACCGAGAGTCTGTCATACAGAGTGAAGTAAGTCAGAAAGAGAAAACAAATACCATACGCTAACACATATATATGGAATTTTAAAAAGCGGCACTGATGAACCTAGTGGCACGGCAGGAATAAAGATGCAGACGTAGAGAACGTACTTGAGGGCACGGAGGGGAAGGGGAAGCTGGGATGAAGTGAGAGAGTAGCACTGACGTATATACACTACTAGATGTAAAATGGACGGCTAGTGGGAAGCTGTTGCATAGCACAGGGAGATCAGGTTGGTGCTTTGTGACGACTTAGAGGGATGGGATAGGGAGGGGGGAGTAAGGCTCAAGAGGGAGGGGATATGGGAATATATGTATACATAGACCTGATTCACTTTTTTTTGTAGAGCAGAAATTAACAGAACATTGCAAAGCATTTATAGTCCAATAAAGATGTGGAAAAAAAAATAGAACTACCTTGTGATCCAGCAATTCTACTTCTGGGTATTTATCCAAAGAAAATCGAAAACACTAATTGGAAAAGATATATGCACACCCATATTCATTGCAGCATTTTTTTTTTTTTTACAATTGCCAAGACATGGAAACAAGATGAGTGTGTGTATACACACACACACACACACACACACACACACACACACACACACACACACCAGAATACAATTCAACCCTGTTTGTGACAACATGGATGTACCTGGAGGGCATTAGGCTAAGTGAAATAAGTCAGAGAAAGACAAATATTATATAACTTATATGTGGGATCTAAAAGTAAACAACTCATTGAAAAACAGATCAGATTTGTGGTTACCAGAGTAGAAAGCAAAGGTGGGGTGTGTGGGGGGACGGGTGGAAGAATTAGACGAAGGTGGGCAAAAGGCACGAGATAAATAAGGACCGGGGATGCAATGGACAACATGATGACTATACTTAATACTGCTGTACTGTATAGATGAAAGCTGCTCAAAGAGGAAATCCTAAAATTTTTTCTCACAAGGAAAAAAATATTTTTGTGTGTATCTGTACGAGATGATGGATGTTAACTAAATTTCTTGTGGTGATCATTTTTGCAATACATGTAAGTCAAGTCGCTCTGCTGTACACCTTAAACTTACACAGTGCTGTATGTCAATTATATCTCAATAAAACTGAAAAAAAAATGATATGGAAGAAAAGAAAATATGTAAGGAGGGAACAATTTCATGTTCAAGGAAGAGAAAGAAAGACAACAGAGATGAAGTATAATGAGTAACTGGGAGAGGGGTCTCTAGTGAGGGGGGCTGTCACAGGAATATGCAATTTCTCTCAATTCAATAGAAAATCACTGGGGTTGGGGAGAGCTTAACCAACTGAGTGATGACAACCTCTTATGTACTTTGTCTTTCCCCAGCCTTCTTAAAAGATGATTCCAGCTTCTACGTGGACACCAAATAGTAGGGAAGCAGAGTAATAAATAAAAGAAAAATAAAAAGAAAGGTAAAGGCCGGTTTGTGTGTTATTGCAGAGTGCTGGAAGAGATAACAATGCAAGAACATAAATGAGTGAAGCCGGCTGCATAAAGCCAAAAGGGAATGGTGTGATCTTTAGCAAACTGAATAATGCATTCCTAGTTACGGAGGATGGTTGCCACTCTGTTCTGATTAATTGTTGCCACTTTAAATATAGACCCAATGTTGCCAGCTGTTGTAATGCTTCAAGGGTCCAGATGCCCAGATTTTTAAGGTATTCTAATTCTGAACTACTGTATGGAATGCCTCAAAGCGTCACTGGGAGAGGCCAATACTGTGGACCAACAGTTTGTGGTGCCTGGTATCAACTAAGAGTACAAAAGAGTTTAAAGGCTGGATGTAGGTATTTGGGATAAAAGAGGCTGAATTCTGTGTTGTGAACTGTGCCGATTAAAAGCTCATCGTGAGACAGATGATGCGGGTAAGGAATGGCTTCATGGAAGAGGTGGAATTTGTGCTGACCCTTGAAGGCTATGTGTTCTGAAGCGGCAAAACATAATGGGGAGGGCATTTTAGAGAGAAGCCATGGTAAGAGCCAAACCAACGAGTTTTGAAAACCCAAGAGGTGTTGGGGGAAGATGAGTCAACTGGCCAGAACCAGGAGTTTGGTAATGGAGCAGAAGTAAAGCAAGCTGGAAAGGTAGCTTGCGGTCAAATCCATGAGTTTGGGCAGCTTTGGCATTCAGCACAGAAGTGCTATAATCCGATCCTATATTTTCTGGTGAGATACAGTCAGGGAGTAGTGACTCAACAATTATGATCTCTCAGAAACTGTTGCATTAAATCAGCTGAATGAAGGGCAAGAGACAACCTACCGGAGAAAAATCTAATTGCTATCATCAATGATTATTCTTACATGGGCATAACTTCTGAGCATGCATGTTCATAAATGAGCATTTTTCTCTCCCCTGTTCTAAGTGCCAGGAGGATGTTTCACTTTTAGGTAGTGCCATGGTGATAAATAGTCCAAACTCTATTATTAAAGGCATATTTAATCCCTTTTGCAGGAACAGAGCCAACTCCCAGGGTTAGAAAAGACCTTGAATCTTCAATGCCACAAATGAATCCTTTTGTCCTGTAGCATTTACAAGCAGGAGTGAATGATGGGGACCTCAAAGAGGCATTTTATTCAGGATCCAGTCATCCTCCTTCGAACGAGAAGACTAAAGTTATCCATGGTATGGTTATTTCTCCTAAACAGAGTAGATCTGTCAAGTACCGAGTCATCACTCCTGATCCTACTAGCCACAAGGTGCCTGGCAACTTGGAGGTGGTCCTGCTAGGTAACAACCTCGGCTGCTGCCTATAGTGCAACCCAGCTTGCCTTAGACAGCAAGGCTGCGTGAGTCACATTCCCCAAATCACGGGGCTATGTGAGGTCCAGCATGCTCTCTGATATGACGGATGTGATGCTGCCATAACCCAGTGCCTCTGCCTCCAGCCCATTTTGCTTAGACTATAAAGTAGGTAATCAGCCCAGAGGACATGCAGTTTAGTCGTTGTCAGGGAGTAGGTGGATGATAAAGAGTCACAGGTAGTGTCACCCAGCTGCATCTTCTTAGTCATATAAGACTTTGCAAGCTAAGTGTCACGAGATATAAGGAGTTTAAATACATCAGTGCATTAACTCTGGCACTGGAGGCTCCTACTACTTGTAACTAAATGGTAGATCCCCATGCAGAGAAGGACTTGCCTTTTCAACGAAGATGCTGCAAATGCCATTCTCTCGGTCATGGTCACTTGCTAATCCCCTCTAACTAGAGAGCACAGGAGGCTGATGTTAGAATAAGACGTAGGCAGAGCAAACACACGTGTAGGAAGGCCAGAAACAGAAAAACCAGGGAAGACACAAAAGAGAGAAAGAGGGCAGAGGGGTGTACTAGTGATTCTATTCTTAAAACATACTCACGTGCACAAAAGCATGACTCAGGGAGTTGACATCCCAGCCTTTAAAGAGATGATTGGGAGGAGTTCTGGGGAAGTTGGAATGTCATATTTTAAGACACTTCTAAAGATCTGTCCCCAGCTTTGTTTAAACAGGGAACTTTGTGTGGTGAGCAGAATATACCCCCTCTGATCCCTGGAACGCATGGATATGTCTATTACAGGGAAAGGGGGGATTAAGATTGTAGATGAAATTAAGAATTCTAATCAGCTGACCCTGAAGGGGGAGATTATCCTGGATGATCCTGGTGGGTCCAATATATTCATAAGGGCCCCATATGTGGAACAGGGAGGCCGAAGAGAGGGTCCAAGTGACACAGTGTAAGAAAGACTGGACCAGCCATTCCTGGCTTTGAAGATGGAAGGGGGCCACGAGCCACGGAATAGGGGTAGCCTCCAGAAGCTGGAAAAGGTAAGAAACGGATTCTTCCCTGGAGCCTCTTGAAAGAAACACAGCCCTACCAATACCTTGATTTAATCCAAAGGGATGCATTTCAACCTCTGGTGTCCAGACGATAAGATAATACATTTATGTGGTTGTAAGCCTGTAAGTTCACGGTTATTACTTACAGCAGCCATGGACAACTGCCCATGAGCATGTGCATTACAGTATCACTTTTATGTGGTGGATTACTGGGGCAGAGGTGGTTCGAAGGAGAAATATCCAATAACCTCCCCCCACCATATAGAGTCACGGTAAAATGACGTGTAACAAAGAGCCCCTTCCAGGCTCAGCTCTCTCTCTGCTCTAGTCCTGTAGCCACACTGGACTGTCACCTTGAGAACTTGTCATCTGTTGTCACACTGGGGTCTCTGTACATGCTGTGGGCTCTGCCTGGAGTCCTCTCCCCACCTACTTGTCCCCAAAGTCCTCTCTCTGTTCCCAGCGACCCTCGATATCTCACCATCTCCTCTACGAGGCCTTTTATGCTCACCATCTTCCCTCTCAGGAAAAAGGAACTTTCTCTCCTCTGTGACCTGACGCCAATGTCAGGGTATCCGTGATTAGTCTGCTTTACTTTGCAACCAGAGTGATTCCATTTGGTTTGGTGGGTTTGGATTAGTTTCTTTTCCTTTGCCACATAGCAAGAAGATTTATATTACCCCTCTCTCCTGGAGAAGGTTTAAACATTCAGCCTTCTCTGACGTAGATAAGAGGAAACTAGTTTTTTCATGACTGAAGTTTCAGACTTTCAGTCAAATAGGTCTCTTGTAAATAGACAGAAGGAGGATGTGAGGAGAGATCACCCCTGAAAGAAAGAAGAGGAGGTGCTAAGATTTCTTCAGAACTAAAGAGAGACTAGGGGAGAGACATTATCTAAACTATTTGAACAGATTGTCCAGCAAGGCATGGACCTGCTGCCCTGGGATAAAGGCCTGGTTTGTGGTCTGATTACTAGAAGATCACAGAGCTGACGGGAGAAAAGAGGCTGGGCCTCTGTCACCAACACCTCCTAGGATGACTTTTATCAGCATCTCACCTCTCGGCCCTCAGGAGGGTACCATCCATTCTGTTTGGTGCCCTTCTGATTATCTCATGTAAACAGTCTGTTGCTGGCTGAATCCTGCTCCCAAAAAAGATATGTTGACGTTCTAACCCCCAGTAGCTATGAGTGGGAACGTATTTGGAAACAGATCTTTGCAGATGTAATGGAGTTAAGAAGAGGTCATTAGGGTGTGTCCTAATCCAGCATGACTAGTCTTTATAAGAAGAGGGAAATGTGGATGGAACCATACAGGGAGAATACCATGTGATGACAAAGAATGAGGTGATGCAGCTGCAAACCAAAGAAATCAAGGTTCACCGTCATCACCAGAAGCTGGAAGAGAGGCATGGAATGGAGTCTCCCTCAGAAGGACCCAACTCTGCCAACACCTGGATTTTGGACTTCTAGCCTCCAGAAATGTGAACGAACAACTTTCTGTTGTTTTGAGCCACCCAATTTATGGTACTTTTTACAGCAGCCCTAGGAAACTAACACACAATCCTTCAGAAGGAAGCCTGTTAAGTCAAGAAAAGAAGAGACCCCTGGACACCTAGTCGGGTAGGGACGCGGAAGCCCCCTGTTTTTGCTGCTATGGTTGCATGATGACCTTCATGGGGTCAAGGTACTTCTGCTTGCATGGGTCTCTTCCTACATAAAAAAATAAAATAAAATAAAAACTTATATTTTACAACTGCACCGGTATGAAGATTAACGTATTAAGATCATATATGCAAAGATTTTCTTTAACCTAAAAGTTTAGTATTTTTCCTCCCGATTTTAAAAGAAATTAAAAGATTTTCTTGGCTCCTAGACATATGTGGACTCTGGGCACAGCACTTATTATATCTGTTGAATAAGTCAGTCCTGACTGCTGCAGAACCTGAACTCTTTGAGCTGGGACAGCGGTCAATGACATCACCATACAGTCCACAGTTTTCGTATGTCTTTTTCATAGTTGTCCTTCGAATAGGATCACATGCGGTTAACTACATAGTTGGCACTGTGTGAAGTGTATTTCTGTGTGAAAGGCCTTTAGTGTTGTAATGTGTTAGGCAATGCTGAGGTTTTGTGTTAGGCAACACCAGGTTTTCAGCAGTGCTAAGTACTACTGAAGCAATATATGGTGAACTGTAGACATTCCACAAATGATTGTTAACAAGCAGAAAGATAAGAAAACTGAAGAAACTGAACCATACTTTGTCTTAAAACCTTTTAAGCCAAGTTTCCCTAGACAGGGTTCATCTCTTTGATTCGCTTATCAGAAACATTCTTCCTCCCCAGATACCTGTGCAGAACTGAGACTCGAGAATAATGTCCCACAGTGTTTCTGGATGTTCAGCTTCCAATCCTCTGGCAATTTCCAAATAAGTGAACTTTTCTAGGTAATGAGGGCACTATCATCACTCAAAGTCTAGTATAACTTAAAGTTCATTCACTTAAGGTTCTTTTTGATGTAATACTAAGTGGATCATTATGAACAGGCTAGGGTTAGGGTTAGGGTTAGGGTTAGGGTTAGGGTTAGGGTTAGGGATAGGTTTCCTATCCTCAACCCAGAAAGAAAAAAGGAATCAGGTCAAATCAATGGCTTCTTCTCCATTAAGACAAAATTGCTCTACAGCATATTACAGGAAGATATTCTTGAGTTAGTTGGACAATGCGTGCATCTGTATACTTTGCCTAAATGCCACTGGGAACATACAAGGGAAATAGAGAATCCGTCACCTTAAGGACCATACAGTTGTTTGGGAAAAGAGAGAAAATGCATATGTTTAATAGCTTGAAAATAATGATTTGGTCTTTATGATCACATTTATATTCCTGTGATCAATGAATCAATAAAAAATAGTGTCTAAGAAACAGAGAATCTGGCAAAGTTTTTTAAGGTGATCTGATCTAACCACTGTGCATGTATCATTTTAGAAAGAAATCTGGTCTCCTTCCTCCCTAAAAGGCTCCATCCACAGTCATACCTGGGGACGTCCTCTTCTTGATGCTCAGAAACTGTTTTACATTATACAACTTGGCCGTCATCAAGCTGAATGATAATCTATGCTCTTTCAACCAGACTGAGCATTTTTAGACAAGAGATACTATCTTATTTTATCATGAATTTCCCAGCATCTAAGCAGAATCTTGCACGTAGTAGACACTCAGAAAAGATTAGATAAACAAATGCATAAAAAGGCATGAATAAGCTCAAATTCCATATTTACATACAAGATCATCAGGATGTTATTTATAATGTTGTATTTAGCCTAAAAAGGGGGGCTGCTTTAGGCAACAGATTTCATAATTGCACCCCTTTAATTGTGGTTCTCAAACTTTAATGGATGTACTAATTGTGTAGGTAGCTTGTTTAACATTCAGTCTCCATCAGAGACTATGATTTCCTAGGTATAAGTCGTGAGGCAGGAATCTGCATTTGAACATGGAAGTGCAATGTCTGATAAATAATTTGAGAAACATTATAGTAAACAGTGGGGTCTCCTATGGTGCATCTGACTGAACATCCAGGTTATGATTTATTTTTTAGAAATATACATACTTTCTACAGTGAAATAATGATTATGAGAGCATCTTAAAATTTAATTGAGCAAATCATGCTGCAGTCCAGTGCTTTTGAAGCTTTAGTGTGCACATAATTACTGGGGATCTTGTTAAAACGCAGATTCTCACTGAGTCTGAGGTGAACGTAGGATTCTGCATTCTGAAAAGCTCCCAGGTATGACCCTCAAGCTGACGAATGCTCTATTTCCCTTGTATGTTCCCAGTAGCATTTAGGCAATGTATATAAATGCACGTGGATGCTGCTGGCTCCATGGAACACACTGTTTAAGTAGCAAAGATGGACAGCATCTCTTAGTAAAATGTGATATATGATACACTAGTCTTATAAGAAACACCTCACCAAAGGTGTTCCTTGGGTGAATAAACATTTTCAGGACTGTATGCTATAGCATGCTCTTCGAGCTATCATAATACACTGTAATACAATACATTAAAAGTGGTACAAGTCATACAACACATTGTGACAATTTTAAGGTCATAAAGTTTATTTTAACTATTAACTTGCCAGGAAATTGGCACTGTCTAGTGTATGGGACATCTCTTGTCCCACTCACAGCCTCTCAGTCCCACCCCAGCTCCAACAACTGTAACAACCGTTTCCTCCTGGCTCTGATTAGCTTCTGTCCCATACACCCTGAGAGCACCTGGCCTTGTTCCGGCACCACATTCCTGCTCATTTCCTGCCCTGGGCATGTGCTGCAAGCCCAAATGCTCCAGCAAGGGACCCCAGTGGAACATCCTTGGCCCAAACACATAGGCAACCCAGGAGTGCAGGGCAGTTATTGCTGTGGGGTCATGCTTGTCCAGAGGGGGGATGGATAAAACGTTTCTCCTTTCATCCCAAGGTATATCATTCTCAGACATATTTAACAAGACTCCTCAGAAGGTCTCATGGGGTCAAACACAGACAACCTGTAGGTGTTGTCAAGTTGGTAATGTATCTTTGCTCCTTTTTCTGTAACTTGACCCTTTCCCTCACTCCAACTCTCTGGAATCATTTCCCAAATAAACCGGCCTGAAATACATCTAGTCCAGATTTACTTGAGCTGTAAATAAAATATACACCTGATTTCAAAGACTTTGGTATAAAAAAGGATGGAAATGCCTTACGAATAACTTATTATACTGAGTACACGTTGAAAGAATATTTGGAATATATTCAATTGTGATAGCGTGATTTACAGTAGGAAATGTACATTTGGGTCTTCATTCTCATGCTTGTCACAGAGCCCTCAAAACCCTCGGAATTTCCTAAGTGCTAAGAGTGATAAACGTAAAAGTGTGACTTTCGTTACTCATAACAAACCCCTTTCAACCACATCTGGAGTTTACGTTAATGAGGTGACCCGGGACAGTCTCCTAAGGGGGCTGGTTATCAGGGGTACCAACCAGGTAACTAGAGGGTTGGAAATTTCAACTTCCCTGGCCCCCGACACACCCTCTGAAAGGGGAGAGGGGCTAGACATTGAGTTCTATTACCAATGGCAAAAGATTTAATCAATCCTGCCTATGTAATGAAGCCTCCACGGAAGGCTAGTAGTACAGGGTTGGAGAGCTTCTGGGTTGCTGAACACACAGAGGTGCTGGGAGGGTGATGCATCAGGAGGGGAGATGGAAGGCCACACCCTTCCCCCAATACCTTGTCCTTCGCAACTCTTCCATCTGGCTGTTCCTGGGTTTTATGATTTTATAATAAACTGATAATCTGGTAAGTAAACACTTTCCATGAGTTCTGTGACCCATTCTAGCAAACTACTGAACCTGAGCAGAGGGTTTGGGAACCTCTGATCTATAGCCTGTCATCAGAAGCACAGGTGACAACAGGGACTTGTGATTGGCAATTCAGTGGATAGGTGGAGGCCAGTTTTGTGGGACTGAGCCCTTAACCTGTGGAGTCTGTGCTAACTCCAGGTAGTTAATAGATTGGAGAATTGCTTGATGCGGGAAAAAGCCACAGACAACTGATATCACAAGTATTGAGAGTAGAGTAGAAAACGGAAAAAGAGGGGTTTTTTAATTATTACTTCATCAGTTAAATAAAGTACACTATTTAAATTAAAGTCTTACCTGGTTGTTTTTACTTTTTTAAAAACGTGGCTACGAGAAATTTAAAATTAGATTATGTGGCTCTCATTTATGTTGGCTAGCACTGTCGTCCACTTTGTGGACTATCCTACACCTTTCCAGAAAATTGGCTCTCCCTTTATTTAACTCAAAGGTAATTATTAGGGTGCTTGGAACCAAAGGATCCAACCAGTAAATCTACTAAGAAAACAGATAAAATGAAAAGTTACATAATCATCTCTTATCTCCATTTATGCCCATTCAACTAGCATTAACCCAGTAATCAGGAAGAACAAAGACAAATCATCACTCACAGTCATTCTCTAGGTCAATGGTCCTCAATTCTGGTTGCAAATTCGACCTTGTGAACATCTTTTTCAAATATTCTGATAAGGGGAGCTCACTGAAGACCACTTCTGTGCATATGAATAATTTGGGGCTTTTGTTAAAATGCAGATTCTGATTTAGTAGATGCAAAATGTGGCCCAAGATTCTGCTTTTCCACAAGCTCCCAGGTTATGCTGATGCTACTGGGCCACAAACAACAAATTGAGGAGCAAGATTTAAAACCGAAGGCTTAAATTGAAGTCGAAATGGCCAAAGTTGGCAGTCACAAGAGACATGCATTCTTCTGTGAAGAAGATTGTAAGAATTACAAAGCTAATCCCATTTCATCCTGGTGCAAACCTCATGGGGGCTTCCTTTTTGCATCCCTGTATTCTGCATACTTGTATCTCTCCACCAATGGGTGACCCTGGAACAGTTACTCAATCTCCCCATGTCTTATTTCCTCCCCTTGAAAACAAAACAGCAGTAGCTATGGAGAGGATTAAAAGGTACTTCACATTTTGCCTTTAGAGTGCTCGTGCTAGACTATATACCCAGTAAAGATCACTTTGTTTTATTATTATTACTGTTATAGTCAAGTTCAATTCTGTACTTTTTCAGCTATCAAAATTGTGACCCAAAGAAGGAAAATAATTTGCCTAAGGTCACATATTTAGCTTGTAATGAGCTAACCTGGGTTTCAACCCAGATTTCAAAATCCTAAATTCACTGCTCATTCCTCTTCAGTGGTATTCTATTCACTTCTTTGGATGTCTCTGTACTATAGCAGTTGTTGTACTTTACGGTGATTATTACGTTTATTTTTGTGGTTTAAAATGTGCCCCAAAATCTTCTGACACTTTCTTCAAAAGGTGTAGCCTAATCACTGTGTGCAGGCTAGAACCATGACTCACTCCTAATGAACAGATTAAGGCAAGAGTCACAGTGCGTGACTTCTGAGACGAAGTCGTAAAAGGCACTGTGGCTGCCATCTTGCTCACTGTCAGATCACTCTCTTGGGGAGAAGTCAGCCGCCATGGTGGAAGGATTCTCAAGCAGCTGTATGGAGAGGAACTAAGGACTCCTCACCACAGCTGGCAGGGCAATGAGGTCTTCCGCCAACAGCCACAGATTTTCTCTCAAAGCTATTATTTCTCCTGTACAAGGTTCCACTGTACATCACACATTCTTCTACTTTTGCTTATACAGTGAACAAGTGTACACCAGCCCTTTGGCTCAGGTTCACAGGTCTTCCCTGGAGAAGGGTGTCAGGCCAGTAAAGCTTAGGGTGTCTTTTTTTGATGCCTCCTGGGAGCACTGGAAAGTTCTGGGCCTCAAGAGGAATAAGCGGGGCTCAGCCGTATGGGTGTTCAGAGAGCTCCATGCACAGAGCTCCCTGCCCTGGTGCTGAACAAGGAGAGAGCCACCATGGAAGTGTCTCCTCCACCCCCAGTCAAGCCTTCAGATGATGACAGCCCCAGCAGACATCTTAACTGGCACCTCCTGAGAGAGCCAAAGCCAGAAGCACCCAGTTAAAATTTCCTGAATTCTTTACCCACAGAAACTATGAGATACTATTTTTTGTTGTTTTAAGCTGCTAAGTATTTGTGTTAACTTGTTGAGCAGCAAGAGATAACTGATACATTATTTACTCAGCTGTGTTCTCTAATAGACTGAAAGCATAGGACCTGGAATAGCACGTATTAATCCATTCATTCATTGAATCACTCATTCATTCTCACATCCATCCATCTACTCATCAAACATTTATTGAGAACCTACATTTCAGCTGTTGCTCCTACATGCTGGGCAAGAGATGTAACTACTAAAATATAGGTATTCAGACCTCACATGCATGCAAATGGAAATATATGAAATCTCTATGGCTGTACATATATTATTTTTAAAAAGACAAAATTTGATTAAATCTTTATATCTAATTAGCAATATACTTAATCCCAGAGAGGAACGAATGTCACAAGGAGAAAAATCCAAATTGGGGAAAAATACACAGGAATAATAATGCAGTTTCTTCCACAAATTAATTATAAGAAAAATAAATAAGAAGAGGGAGGGCATATTGATAGATTTTAAAATTGTTTTAACTTATAATATATAGCAATCAATTACAATGTATTGCTTTTATTTAGCTCTCAGTCAAAACAAACTCTGAGAAGAGAAGGGAAAAAAATATGTATTTAAAACATTAACAAAAATTATGAAACCATTAGGAAAACTTGCACACTGAGTATATATTTGATGATGTTTAGGGATTATGATGTTTTGATTAAGTTTTTAAAAAGTCCCTGACGTTTAGAGACATCTACGGAAATTATTACAGGTGAAGTAATATATCTGGACTTTGCTTCATTAAAAAAAAATGGTTCTGAAGAACCTAGGGGCAGGACAGGAATAAAGATGCAGATGTAGAGAATGGACTTGAGGACATGGGGAGGGGGAAGGGTAAGCTGGGACGAAGTGAGAGAGTGGCATGGACATATATACACTACCAAATGTAAAACAGATAGCTAGTGGGAAGCAGCCGCATAGCACAGGGAGATCAGCTCTGCGCTTTGTGACCACCTAGAGGGATGGGAGGGAGATGCAACGGGAAGGAGATATGGGGATATTAAAATAAAATAATCTACAGGGGACAAGAGTAGAAGCAGGCATATAATAGTGGAGTCTATAGATGACAGTAGTTTGGACGAGGGTGACAGAGCAGTGGAGATGGTGGCAAATTGTAGAAGCAGTAGGATTTCCTGATGGATCAAACGGTCTAAAAGGAAGATAAATGTCAAGGATGTTTCCAATATTTTTGACTTGGGCAATCAAAAGAAAGAGGTTGGCAATAACTGAGATGAGAAAGGCTCTGGATGGAGCAAATTCAACATTTTAAGCTCCAGTTGCTTGTTGGGTAACCAAATGGAAGTGTGAAATATAGAATTAGATTTATGCTCCAAAGTTTATGGAAAAAGTCTAGGCTGAAGAAAACACATTCAGGAGTTGCAAGTTTCAGATGTTCTTTGAAGCCTCATGATAAACTCTTGTGAAGAGAGTGAGTGTAGAAAACAGAACAAGTCCAAAAAATGCTTTGTTTGTAGATGTGGATATTTTTCAAGTTAAAATGAGAAACACTGTTTTTGTCTGAAAATCATTTTGAGAGACTTTATATAGAAAAATTCCACAAAATTACACTATCAAGAATAATCGGGCTTCCCTGGTGGCGCAGTGGTTGAGAGTCCGCCTGCCGATGCAGGGGACACGAGTTCTTTAAAAACTAATTTCTATTTTTCTCTGCTAAAATGCTGTCATGTGTTGAATGTTCTATGATTTCATCATAGGTGAAACTGGCCTATGACCAAGGTGTGCTACAGACTTTTTTGATCCAATCTTCTTAGATGGAGTCCAACACTTATCAGCTATATATGGAATACTGTGGCACTATAATTCTCATTAGTGTTATAGAGTCTTTACAATGTCTTACTTCTGTTACATGAAGGCTAATAAAAATTTATTTATTTATATGTTTGGGTGCCACTGAAAATATATACGTTTCCAGTAAATAATAAAACATTAAAAATTTAAAAAAAAAAAACATGGTAGAATGAAAGAGAGGGAGAAGACCGTGGGTTGATAAATTTGGAAGCTCAGTGACGAGTAAGTGGAGTTTCATTAAATACTGTTTTCTGTTTTTATAAGTGTTTGGAATAATAATGGAGAGTTTTGTTTTGTTTTGTTTTAATTGGGAGATTTCAGATAAAACTCCAGGTTTTCAGAGTCTCTTAAAATATCCAAGCATCAGACAAGGAATTGGAGCTGAGAACTGAGACCTCTTCTTCGGACATACCAGGCTGTCTCAAGGTGACTGTGACCCTCACTGCTTCCTATGCATTTGCTGGACCAGCTTCACTCATGTACGTTATGTTCCTGGGCACACAATGCATTTGATCTCTAGGAAAACTAGACGCTTCTGTAGCAGCACCTTGGAAACCAGCTGTGGTTTGGTACTCTAGTGTCAGGAAAAGAAAATGCAGCCCAAGACACAGAACTCAGAGGCAGGGTTAATCTGATTTCAACAGTTTAACCTCTTTCTGAGGTTAATTCAAAAGCTTTATTTTAGAGGCAAGCTCTCTTCTAGGAACCTTCATTTGCAAGACAAAGGACAGAATAAAAATGAACCCCCAGACACCCAAATGGCTGATCTGCTATTTCCTAAGGCTTTTGTAGGAGCTCAAATATAAAATGATACCTTTCCCACTGTTTCTATTACAGATTCACTTAACATTTTAAAATCTCTTTTTAATCCTTCAGGACTGAAGAAATGAGATTCCCATTATCGTACACAGGGCTCTCAGTACAGGTATCTCTGCATTTTTCTGTTTCTAGCTTTTCTTTCAATTGTTAGTCAATTATAGGAATAAGTTTTTGATGTTATTAAATGGATGCCATTTTAGATAAAACAGATTTTTCTCTGCTAAAACCACAGGCACTGAGTAAATGAAAAACAGGAAATAATTGTCCTGTCTCTGCTCTCTACATTAAACTGGGGAAAAATGAATTGCAAAGACTAAAAGTGACCCCCAAAAAGCATCTCATGGTGGTCATATACCACTATAAAAAGGTCATTTAAAGATTAAGGTATTTAGTGAAACCAGTTATAAATGCTTTTAAAGAGAAAACTTGGCACTAAGAACATCAGAGTTGAGATTTACCAATTAAGTGACTGTAAAAAAGTTTACTTTCTTGTATTTGTGGATAGTTCTTTTATGTATACGGTGTTTCAATTATGTACACACTAATACTATTATTTATTATTATTAACAACAGTAATAACAACAACATTAATACATATGCCAGGTACCATTCTAACCATTTGTATGAATCATCTCATTTAATTCACATAACAATTTTATAAATTAATTGTTATTAACCCCTCTTCCCCAACATTTTTGTCAGGTAAGAGAACCAAGGTTTGGGGATGTTAAAAACCTTCATAAATTGTACAGTTAACCAGGAAGAAACAGGATGCAACCTAAGAATTCTGACTTGACATTCTAAGCATTCTGACACTCTTGGCCTATATCTACCGCACTATTTTTCTTAAACTTAATATCAACCATATGATTCAAGGGATCTGGAAGACCCTTCACCCACTGACTCTGCTTCTGCAATAGTTTTCCTGACTGTGCAATGTCACAGGGAATTATTTTGTTTTTTTGCATTTCCTGGCAGCACTATGGTCTCAAATATCCATAATTTTGCCCAGTAAATTCCCCGCAAAGGGGACTGAGCTTTGAAAGAGGGATGCTGTCCCTCCCCGCAAAACTTCCCATCTCCTGCTACAGATGTGGGTTTGCAGGTATAGCTGGAAAGCCCATTGTTTTAAATGCTGAGATTAGAGAAAGCGTTTGCTTTGATAAAGATCCAAGCAGCTAGATGTAATTTAGAGTATCTTCCTGGGTCCTATTATTTTGGAGTCAAGTCTGAGAATCTGTAAGCTGCTCAACTACCCAAACAATTGCATCCGATTCCAGAGATTTCTCAAACTCCCAAAGCACCTCTGAGGAATCTCCTAGAGGTCCCCGGACCCTGGTGTAAGAACCCTTCCTCTTATGACTACCCCACATGCAGCATCAAAAAGATGCCAATCATTTCCAAAAACTGAAAGTGGGCAGTAAACCCAGGATCAGGCAAACAGAACTGGTATGAACTGGGCTCGGCCACCTATCAGCTCTCTGACCTTGGACAGGCTCTTCTACCAACTCCAATTTCCTCATTTCTAAAGTTGTTTCAGTCCTAGTTACTAAGTCATAGTTGTTGGAGGTTTAATTACATTATGTAGTTTAATGCTTAACACAGTAAATACTCAATACATGTTATGGAAATGGTGAAGACAGGGTGATACAGATGTTATTATCACTTTGACATGATAAACATTAATAAAACCAAGGAAAGGATAAGGAGAAGTTTCATTTCTAGGGACAGAAAGGTAGGAGCTAGCTTAAATGAATAAAGCAGAAACTACTTGCCTTGGAATAAACAAAGGCCTTCATGACAGCAAGGATTCATGAATACTGAAATTAGTTCTTTAAAAAACCATTAGATCCTAATAATAAAGACTCACAATTTTGAAGAAGGTCCTTTCAGATTCATTATTTAATCCAATTCTCACAAAAATTTTCTGATAGTCATTATTATCACCTGCATTTTTCAGATAAGAAAACCTGAGTTAGAGAGAAGTGAGGTGTTTTATTTAAATGGGTGCTATTATTATGCAGCATAGACAGAATTTGAATCTTATTCATTGGTTTTAAGGTCATGGTGGGGGGAGAGGGAGGGAGGGAGGGAGGGAAGGAGAACAAGAAAGGAGAGATGGAGGGAGCAAGGGAAGAAGGCTGGATGGAGGGAGAACCACAGAAGACCACAGAAGAGATGAGAGGGTAAGCCTACCCAAGCTTTGAAGTCCACTTCTAGCCCTAAAATGAGGTAAAAACAACTCAGTCCTTCATTTTAAATTGTAGGTGTAAACTTGTATTTGAGGAAAACACAAAATCGCCATCCAGTAGTTTTTTTTCTCCCCTTGCAAGTCATTTTCCTTTAACATAATGGTATTTTAATTTTGTTTCCTTTTGTTTGCCTGTTGGAGGGGATGCAAATTTCCAAACAATTGAGTTTCTCATTCAGCAGCTCTCTCCTGGTTGAGGAGAGTTCTCTTAATTAAATGTAAATGCATTTGGCAAATCAGTATAAGAAGTGTCTAAAGGTCTCCCATAATGATGGGAGCTGTTATCAAGTCCCCGTCAGTGTTTGCTTTGAATGCAAAGTGATTTCCTTAAAGACCAGGCCCTACACAAAGGATGAGCTTGAATACAATAATCTAACTAGCCCATTCTTGACAGAGACAACAGACAATTACAAATACCAGCTTCCACTGAGGCACCAGGATATTTTGTAGATGCTTCAAAGCCAATTAGCTCTATGACTACTTCTAGGTTAGAGATACCTTGTCATAAGAAGAGAATCCATCCATTGTAAGTGACTCAGATAGAGAGGCCAAAGGAAACCTATAGATGAGTTTACTTATTTCTTTTTCTATTTTATTACTGAAGTATAGTTGATTTACAATGTGGTGCCAATCTCTGCTGTACAGCAAAGTGACTCACTTATACACATATAGACATTCTTTTTTATACTCTTTTCCATTATGGTTTATCTTAGGAGATTGGGTATAGTTCCCTGTGCTGAACAGTAGGACCTTGTTGTTTATCCATTCTAAATGTAATAGTTTGCATCTACCAACCCCCAAACTCCCAGCCCATCCCTCCCCCTCCGCATCTCCCCCTTGGCAACCACAAATCTAATCTCTGTCTGTGAGTCTATTTCTGTTTTGTAGATAGGGTCATTTGTGCCATATTTTAGATTCCACATGTAAGTGATATCATATGGTATTTGTCTTTCTCTTTCTGACTTACTTCACTTAGTATGATAATCTCTAGTTGCACCCATGTTGCTGCAAATGGCATTATTTCATTCTTATTTATGGCTGAGTAGTATACCACTATGGGACCTAATCAAACTTATAAGATTTTGCACAGCAAAGGAAACTAAAAACAAAACGAAAAGACACCCTACAGAATGGGAGAATAAATTTGCAAATGATGGAAGGACTTAAATCTCCAAAATACACAAACAACTCAACAACAAAAAAACAAACAACCCAGTGAAAAACGAAAAGACACCCTACAGAATGCAGAATGGGAGAATAAATTTGCAAATGATGCAAGGACTTAAATCTCCAAAATACACAAACAACTCAACAACAAAAAAACAAACAACCCAGTGAAAAATGGGCAGAAGACCTTAATTGACATTTCGCCAAAGAAGACACAAAGATGGCCAGTAGGCACACGAAAAGATGCTGAAAATCACTAATTATCAAAGAAATGCAGATCAAAACTTCAATGAGGTACCACCTCACACCGGTCAGAACGGCCATCATTAAAAGTCTACAAATAACATATGCTGGAGAGGATGTGGAGAAAATAGAACCCTCCTACAACACTGTTGGTGGGAATGTAAGTTGGTGCAGCCACTGTGGAAAACAGTATGAAGGTTCCTCAGAAAACTAAAAAATAGAATTACCATATGACCCCCCAATCCCTCTCCTGGGCATATATACAGAAAAAACTATAATTCAAAAAGATACATGCACCTCTGTGTTCACAGCAGGACTATTTATAATAACCAAGACATCAAAGCAACCTAAATGTCCATCAACAGATGAATGGATAAAGAAGAGTTTACTTATTTTTTCATTTGCATTCTTATTGTAATTAACAGACATCATCCACACTAACACTGCTCCATCTAGCTACAACACGTGGCAAGGATGTGCCATCTTTCATTTCCTCGTTACATGGTGGACTTTTGGCTTCAAAAAGATGGTAATTTACCTTAATTTGAAAGCAGGACAGGAAGAGAGAGAACGTTTTGAATATTTCTTGTATTCCTAGTTCTGAAGGGACAGTTGGGCCAAAGACCAAATGTCCTCAGTATGAACAGTCAGTTAATGAGTAAATGGTCTCCTTCCCAATTCTGAAACCTGTCAAACTATGTGCAGTGTCAGTTTGGATTTAATTTGAAGCCACTGCCAACTACTGTATGTAACTTCCTTAGTGTTTTCTGTCTCAAGAAAGGAACAATCTATGCATGAGCTTGAACTTTTTGTAGGGCATCAGCTAATTTAAAACCTTTTCATAAACAATAACAAAATTTCTAGTAAGAGGAAAATATATGCCAAATTTTCCAGGGCACAGAAAACTCAGACAGGAGTTGGTAATTCTGAACTTTTAATTTTAGGCCATGAGGCTACTTTGAGGCACAGGTGCAGCGACTGGGAATTGGTTAAGTAAAGAGAATGTGACACAGTGCTTAGGGACCTTGAATTATACCAAATATTGAGAAAGATTTGCTAACATACTTATTTGAGTCTCTGTGAGTTAGTAAGATAACAGATATTGTCTCTATTTGGGGTATATAATATCGTCTACGGAAAAGTTAAAATTACAGGGTAGATCTCTAAAACCAATAATAGCAATAACTAATATTTCTATTAAGGCTTCTGCTGTTTTATATAAAGTGTGCCATTTAATCTTTGTAACCACGCTACAGGGTAGGTGCAGACATCGTTTCCATTTGATTGATGGGAAACAGAAGCTCAAAAGGCCAAAGAAACTTGATGAGGGACACACAGCAGCTGTTAAATGGCAGAGCCAAGAGTCAACGGAAGGTCACCTGCCCCAGTTATGAGCCTTCTCATCACTGGCCACACTGTCACTAAATCATCTGAGAAATCTCGTTTAAGCTGGAGACCCAAGTTGAAATACTTCTGTGCAGTATATTCAACCTATCCAGAGGTAATAGTCACATTAGTTCTATAAAGTTGTCTGTCAAGATTTGTTATTCTTAATAAACAGACCCTTTTATATGCCCCGAGATATTCTGCACTGTTTGAAGTTATTTACATATGTTTTAATGATCAGTAATATTTGTCAAATCTTTTGAGTCACCTCTTTTTTATCCTTATATTTTCTTCAGATCCTAACACATAGTAGGTGCTAAACAAAAGCTTGTTTAATTTAATTAATTAGAAATACTTCAAGTTAGTGAATGAAAATCAATGTCCCTTTTGCCTTTTCAGGTGTAAAAAAAAATACATATATATATAGATGGGTATATGTAATGTTACATTTTTATAAATTATTTTTCTAGTTATGAAAATTAATTTAATGAGGATTTGCAAATTTCTCCTCTGAATATGATTTAGTGTGTCTTCTGTTATTATTGTTATATGAAACACTGAATAACAAAGTTATGAGGAAGGGGAGAAAGGATATAACAGCCACAAAGACTATTACTATGGCAAAACAGTAACTTCTCCTTTGACCTTCCTTGCATCCAGAGTAAAAATGCAAAGACAACTGGATAAGTAATCTCTTAGATCTGGAGGAAGGATGCACATCAACTCATCAAGAAATGATATTAACAGGAATTTATCCAATGGACATTTATGCTGAGTGACACGACAGTTTCTTACACTATGGTTCATACCAAATAGAGATGTGCTCTTTAAACACTTTCTGGTGATCTAATTGGTGTTACTTTGAAGCTCAGGGTATATACTCAGCTCCAGTAAGAATTAATGATCCAATTAGTTTTCTGCCTGTTACCCTAGCTATCTAGAAATTATAAAGGCTACAACATACAGTAGACCAGTGGTTTCTAAATTCCTGGGGAACTCTTTCAAAATAAAGAACCAAGCCCTACTCCTCTGAAATTCAGATTTGTGGATATAATGGATTTTCAAGGCAGGGGAGAGTAGGAAGGTCCCCAAGTATCTATTTCTCCCGATAATAGCATTTCATTTTTCCTTTGAGGAATTCTGCCTGCCTCTCCTGTATCTCAGTGATGTGGTTTGAATGGAATTGACTCTCTACTCTTCATTACATGAGTGGGCACACGGCAGAGTTCTGGCCAGTTAGAGCATTCCTCTCCACTGACCACACTGCCTGGCTGAGCAGTAAGAAAATGAGACTGAGTACTGAGCTCCTTGCTGGAGCTGTTAAAAACAGACACCCTCTTTATGCTAAGCATAGTGTGAACCTAAGAAGCCAGCCTGCTGCCGCCTGTACGCAGAGCCAGCAGAGTGCCAGCAAACACTCTGATGTCATTTTTGGTGCTTCTGCATTTTCCCACATCTGAAATAATCCTGGATTTTTACATTTAAATGGAACTTTGGATACTTGCTATTGCAAGAGTCATAACTAACAATGCCTACTCATCATTTTTTTAAAATCATACAAACAAACCTTTCCAGATGAGTTCATGATCAGCCAAGTTAGAAAACCACAGCATAAAATGTTTTCGAGAAGCACATGTAATATATCTTCAAATATCCAAATTAGCATATATTACTAATGAATATAAGTTCATTCATAAAATGCAATAAGTATTACTGAAACTTTTGAGATGCTTTCAGAACTTTAAAGATGTCAGAACTGGATTATAAGATGAAATTTATTTATCAGACTCTTAACATGTTACATGAGTGCCATAAGTGACTCTGTCAAAGGATGTGGATTTCCTTTACTTGGGTGGAACTGGAGTCAACCAATGCCTACTTGGCTAGATCTCCTGGGATACTCACCTCTACCCATGAGGAGAGTCTTTAGGCTTACAAAGAAGCTAACCCTGAGAGAAACTACTGAGGAAGAGTGTAAAGCCCATGGCCCTTCCTGGCAGTGAAAATGAAAACCCACATCTAGCATTTGCTGTTCTACCATGATGTGGAGACTAGGCAAAGGACGTGAACTGCCACCTGGACAATCAAGGTCAACAGCCTGTTGGCTGCAGAATGTGGGCCTCCCGGTGTGTACAAGGTATACAATCATGCTGCTCACAGAGTCTAGCGTGCAGCCAAAGTGCAGTCTGTAGAGGAGCCTGTACCTGGGGATGGCAAGCAGGGGCCTCCGGTATTCACAACTCTGTCAGCTGCCTGAAATCTAAGTCCTCTTGTGTATTGATTTGTGTGTCTATTGTCTGATGTGTTTTTTAGAGGCATTTTTAAAAAAATGGGCATCCAAACTCATTAAGTCCCTAATCCAACAACACAGTGCAGTTTGTAAATTAGAGCTTCCGCATTATTCTGAAACACTTGACATGGAAAAAATATGACTGGATTTTAAATCCATTCACATTATCACAATAAATTGAAAAGAAAGAGCTGTTACCATCTTTAAACCTAATTTGGTATAATTTTTAATGGGTCTAAAATGAATTTAATTCTTTTATTATCTACTTGTGTGAATGAAAGTTCTTGTTAAAGATGCTTATCAAGAATATGAAGAGATCATCATAAAAATGTCTTGATCAGAAATTTCATGTAACCATTTCAAGCATTAATCTAGTTCTTAAAAATAGCTTTGTCTTCAAAGGAAAGTTCAAGTTTTTCACTACTAATAAGTCAAACAGATTTTATTTAAAATTTTTACCCTTTCAGTATTGCACATCTGTCCTATTACTTCTATAATTCTACCCAAAGTTATATAATATAAAAAAATGAGTATTTTCACCAAACCTCACTTGTTTCAAACCCTTCCGGTTAATCTCAGTACACTGCAAACATATAATTCTTATTTTCATTTTTTACTACTGTAGACAGTCTCTAAGATGGGCCCCAATTAGCCTGTCCTATTACTCATTTACTTATTCTCCCATTTTGTCACCTCCTTCATTGCCTACAGCTGCGTGTATAAGCACGGGGTACTGCATAAATGATGAAGTGGACTTCTAAGGCTGGATCATAAAACTCTATATGGCTTCTTCCTTGAGCCCTTTGGGATCACTTATTCTGGGGGAATCCAGCTACCATGATGTTAAGATGCTCAAGCTTCCCTCTGGAGTGGTGCAGCTAGCACCACTAGGAATTGAAGAGAAGGAATTGAAGCTTCTCACCTACAACCAGTGCTAACTTGCCAGGCACGTGAATGTACCATCTAATAAGTGAATCTTCCAATTCCTGCCAGGCCTTCAGCCCCAGCTGACATCCTGACTAAAACCTCATAAGGGACCCTGAGTCAGTTAAACAGGTCTAATTATTCCTGACTCACAGAAACTATATGAAATAATAATAATACATGTTTATTGTTGCTTTTAGCTGCTACTTTTAAGGGGTAGATTGTTACACAGGAATAGATACATATACCACTGTATTACATCATTATTGTAGTACTATATTACATTAATTACTGCTACAATAGCAATCACCCAGCACTGAACTAAAACTGCAAAATAAAACAAAAATGAAGCACCTGCTTAACAGAGACCTAGACTCAATCACTAGCTCAGTGACTCATTTCTACGTATCAGTCTTAGAGTGAGAAAAATTCATATTTATTTACCAGCAATATCTCAGATTTTGTATAGTATGATTCTCTGAGAACTACCCAAAAATGTTAGATCATTGTACAGCACTGTAGTGCAAAGAAATGTCTGTCTATGCAGAACACTGTAACTCTAACTGCCCCTACCATTAGGCTAGGGACCCTTCTTTTTTTTCCCCACATCTCTACACCTCCAAGCGGCTACAGTGCTCGGGATAAGGTAGGTGTTCAATAATAGCCTTTCATTTATGTACGTGAAATACATTTAAGCCTCTGACATGTGTATATTAGTGATTCTTTATGTTTGAACATCATACAATCTGTTAAATGGTGGATAACATAAAAGCTATGATTTAATGATTAACATTATCTACTAGGCACATTAGTTCTAATTTAATTATCAGAGCAAACCTATCATTATTCTATTTTTCAGATGGTGAAACTGAGTCTAATAAAGACTATGCAAACTTTCCCAAACACGAACCTGGAAAGTTGTGGAGTGAGATTAGAAATGAGGCAGGAATGTCTGATTCAGGGCCTGTGCTGCTAATCCACAAGGTATTAGCCTTTCTTCAGAATTCGTAATGATTCAATGGTCCAGTCAAATTATTTGTCTGTTCATACTTCTAATATTTTTTTAAACTAAAACAATAGGTATGTAAGGGAGTCTCTCAAATTGTCTGGAATGTTTCCCATTAATTAAAAAGGAACATTGAGGCTATAACTTAAGATTATTTCCAACATTAATCAAAAACATATAAGATTAAAATGAATTAAGTATCTCAAATAAGTTATTGGTTTGGAGGACTCAGTGCGCACTGCAGCACGAGTCCGTGCAATGTGAGTCCACATGCCGATGGGACTTACCCGCAAGTGGGGTACAATTCACGTTTATTGCAGAGAAAAGGTTGAGGCAGGGCTATAAATGTGAAAACTAAAGTTTTAAAATAATTATGTTTTTCATTCAAAGAGCTGGTCCAAAGACAAATTAATAAACGAAACTTACATTGAGCACAACTTGTTCAAAAATAAGTTAATTTCAAAGCCCTTAATTCAGGTTTAAAAAGTAAAACCATTCTAGTACTCAATTTATCTGCAACTTACACTTTTTTCAGTTCAAGTGAAAAGTTAGTCTTATTATATTTTAAACTCTGAAACAAGCTGTTCTTCATATATGGGAAGAGCCTATTTGCTGGTTTACAAATAGATATGTTTTTTCATTTGGTCTTAAAAGATCTACAAATAAATTCATAATTAACTAGCTCATCTGTAAATTACACATAGATAAAATTAACATGTATGTCCCTCCCTCAAACTACACCATATTCACAGATATAGCTTATAGCTTTTATAAAGATTTATGTGACTACAAAATCTCCAATATAGCTTTTATAAAGATTTGTATGACTACAAAATCTCCAATAGTTTTTTTTATGTGTATTATTATTTTTTTTAACTTCATTTTGAGTTATGTTGAAGGCTAGGGTATCCGTTACCACCATCACTTGATTAGAACTTTCTGAAAAAGGCCATTACTGCACTGAGCATTGCATAACTGGTAATATAATGGGGAATATTACATTATTTCCCATTGTTGGTTCTCTTTTTCTTCCCCATTGACATATGCCTCGAAGGACTCCCGTAGTCAGTGTACAAATCCCTGCCCATCAGGCTCCATCATGTGACGTGCTCTCGCCAATGAAATGTGAGCAGAGGTGTCATAGACCATGTTCGAGCAAAAGTTTGGCTTTGTCCCCTGCTTTTCCCACTCCATGAAAATTGCCATGCTAAATAGTGGCCACTACGTAAGCCTGAGTCCCCAAAAAAAGAGAGATGTGGAAATACGTCAGTCTATAGCTGCTGGCCTATTTAGAATACGCTTGTGGCTGTAAGCCACCAAGATTTGAGGACTGTTCATTAAAGCAGCTGACTGCAATAATCATCTTCCAATAGGACTATTGTGCAACTTAAAGGAGATAATATCTTTGAAGGACAAGAGACAGGACCACGTACTGAATGCAAGAACAAACTATCCCATTTATTTCAGACAATACTATATGAGGTAGGAATTTGTATTTGTTATACGTATAAGGAAACTGAGGTTCAGAGAAACTAAGTTGCTCCAAACCACAGCGCAAACTAGTGGTAGAGATGGAAATTAAACGTAGTTCTAACGAATTCTACTTCTAGCCCATCCTTTTCCTATTATACTTAGGAACTTTGAAATGTGCTTTGTAAAATGTCAAACCCCATATCATTATTTCTGTAGCTATATTCATGTTGATGAAAAATTATTATGAAAAACTTTAACGTAAGAGAGATCTTGAAAAATATTATGTAAGCCACTCTACTATACTCATATAGTGCATAATGAAATCAATGCAGTTTATTATTGAAAGTGCATATTATGTTCTGAAGTTTAATTTGAAAATGAAATTAATACATCCTTCTTTTCAAATAACATAATCATATTCACTTAAGTTATTAAGATATTAAGCCAAAGTTTCTATTAAAAGGAGATAAAATAAATTATCCCTGTAGAAAAGCAACCTCATTCATGGCACCAGACCAAGAAAATATTAATTGTCCAATACGGTTAATAAAACTAGGTTAAATAAAAAAGAGAGAGAGAATAAAACAGCTATGGAATAATGAATTAACTATGTGCATATTAAAATTTTTATTCTTACAGTGAGAAAAAGTAATAATTAAAAACAGGATTCTAAAATTACTGACATATCTGTTTTTGTTTTTTAATCACAACTTCTTACTCTGTTGAAGGTATATGTATATTTTTTTATTCTGAAGCCATTTCATGTGGCTTTAGACTGTTTATAGACCAGGGAATCAAGTGGACAATTTTCCTTCCAACCTGCCTCTGTGCGTACCTCTTCCCTGGGTCTGTTTGCCACGGATTTTGATTCTGGTGAATAAGAACCTCTCACCTCCCATAAAGAATCCTTGGCTCAGACTTCTGTTTGCATGAAGCAGGAAATCAGCCCCATAAATGAGAGATAGGAGGTAAGACATAAAGCCTGAAGGGAAGGAAGATACCCTTTGCCTTTGTGACAGAAAATGTGAGGAATGTAACAAATTTGGCTGAGATGACTCTCACTATTAATGGAAGGGGAAAATTTGGTGCATTTTTCTCACCAAAGAGATATCCAATAGTTGTGAGGTTGACCAAGAGAAGCACTTTTTTAGAAAATAAGGGAGTTTAGGAGCCAATTCACAAATGTAACATTGCCCAGAGAGCCACTGACTGGTTTATAGAAAGCTGAAGTTTACTGACGTAACAGTCATGCTTTACAAATCACTCTTAAAACTAGATCGTACATTTATTATGTAATATTTCAGAAATGATTTCCCTCACTTTAGTTCATTAAATAATTCATTAATAATTTTTTTTATTGTAGTATAACATATGTGCAGAAAAGGACATATGTTGCAAATATGCAGCGAGATGCATTTTTACAAGGAGAGCACAACTATACGACTGGCAGTGAACTTGAGAAGTAGAAAGTTACTAGTGTCCCAGAAGCCTATTTTTGTCTCTTTCTAGACCTGAAAAATTATCATTTGAACTCAAATTTCATTTGTATTAGGGTTTAAATGATATGGAAGAAGTGAGGAAATCTCTTCCATGGACCCTTGGTTAGACATAATATGTTCCCTAGGTGCTATTCTCTGGCCTTCACTGAAGCCTCTCAAAGTGACTTTCTTTTGGTGTATTCTTCTATGTGTTTCATTTTGATGAAAACTTCTAAATGATTGCACCATTTTTTAAAAAAAATAACTGTTCCATGCAATTTTTATTTCCCTATGTCTTCTATTCCTGATATGACTCAGTCAGATTAAGTAAAGATCTGAACCCAAATCAATTTTACGTGATCCCTTTTTAACAAATATTCTAATAGAGAAACACAAATTGCCACTGTATCTCTTCAGACCTCAACAGTCCTCTGGTATGTATCAGACAGTATAGACTAGGTCATGCTGCTATAACAAACTCAATAACTCATGATTTAAAGTATGAATTATTAAAATATGGCCTGCAGGCTGGATCTGGCTGCTGCCTGCTTTGATAAATAAAGTTTTATTGAAACAGAGAAATGCTCATTTTTTTTTCTTATTACCCATGACTGCTTTTGTACTACAATGGCAGAGTTGCATAGTTGTGGCAGAAGCTGTATGACCCATAAAGGCAAAACCATTTACTATCCTGTTTTCTTCATGGAAAGTTTGGTGACCTCTGCTCACAGCAACAAAGTTTTTTTGTTTTTTTTTTTTAATCACTATGTTTCATGAAGAACATAGACTCACTGACAGAAATTATGCTCAATGAGGATTCCAGGATGAGAGAATCTCTATCCTTTTACGACACCAACACGGATTAACCAAAGGGGAAAAGAGCGTGGGAAAGTGTACACCAAGTCTTAAATGCATCTCTTTTACTTACTTTTCATTAGTCAAAGCAAGTCATGTGATGCTGACTGAGGTCAAGATGGTGGGAATTATAACCTGAGTGCTCTGGGTTGGGTAAACCAGAAATAGTAACTGTACATCCTTAAAGAAAATCTCCTTCTAAACAAATAAATACAAAACTCAGCCATCCAGACACATAATTTCACTAAAAAAGACCTCAGAAAAATAAGGTGTTTTTTTTTGTTTGGTTGGTTTTTTTTGCGGTACGCAGGCCTCTCACTGTCGTGGCCTCTCCCGTTGCGGAGCACAGGTTCCGGACGCGCAGGCTCAGCGGCCATGGAGCACGGGCCCAGCCGCTCCGCGGCATGTGGGATCCTCCCGGACCGGGGCACGAACCCGTGTCCCCTGCATCGGCAGGCGGACTCTCAACCACTGCGCCATCAGTGAAGTCCTATAAGGTATTTTTTAAACAACTACCATATGATCAGGGGCTATGATATTTAAAAAGATATTTTATGTTACTATCACTGGCCAAGGTCTACAAAAATAAAAACCATACTCAGCAAGAAGTAAGCTGTCTTTAAAAAAAACTGTGATGTTTTAAAGAAAAAAATTATATGTCCAGGATAAATGTCCTACTAGTGTCCTTTAAAAAGTTTCCTTTACGATTTTCAACAGAAAAAAAAATAACTTTAGCTTTTTATTTCAAGTACTGGGATATTATGGCAATTTAATTACTCATTGGGTCAATTTAAGGAAGTAGCGTCTCCATCCTGTGGACTCTTAGTATATTGTTAACAAATTTTATTTAGGATGACAAACATTGTTTCATTTACACAGAAACAGGTAGAAAACATGAGAATAAGAAAATTGCTTCCCCTATCCCTGTAAACATGCTCATGTCTCCTTTACCAGAAAAACAAAACAACATTCCTCCCCTGTCACATCCCTGCATTTGGTCTCCGTTCATGCTCCTCCTTGACCATCAAGGTCTCTGGAAGAGTAATTTACGTTAACTACCCAGCCCAACAGTCTTTTCCCAGTCAGAGAAAATAAAATATTACTCAGAAATATTTTACCTTGAAAATGCCTCTTTTCATGGACTCCAATGGCCCAATATTTTCCCCCTTTCTTCTTCTACCTCAGAATAATTCTTTCTACATACCGTATTAAACTCTTTTTACATAATCACATTTACTAAGATGTCACTCACCAAACTGCCATTAATAATGTTATTTTCTATTCTTGACCACCTAGTCATTCTGCGGCAGCTACCATCGCTATGCCGTTGACTACCAAATCTACAACTTCAAGCCTCAACCCATTTCCAAATTATCACCTCCCAACAAGTAACCGGAAATGATTCATTGCTTCCTCCCTCAATCTTCCTCCTTGCTGACTTCCTTCCTTGTGTCAGGGTATAAAACAGATCACCAGCTTCAAAGCCTTTATTCCTACATCTCCTTCTCTATCTAATCCATCACTAAACCCTGTCAGCTCAAGAACCATCATTTCCTGTTTTGTCCCCACTGCCAACAACTTTTTCAGACCAACATAATTGCTAACCTTGAACACTACAATACGCTCCTGCCTGGTTTCTCCACATACATTGTCTACACCACCAAGCTGTCCTTTGTGACACTAGATTACTTGTTCCAACATGCTATTCTTTTTAAGTCAAAACCATTTGACTACCAACCACAGTACAAACCATCCAGCTAGGCATCTAAGGCTTCCCTCCACCTCCTTTCAAGACCACTGACCTGACACATGCCATATATTTTAGGACACGTATTAGCCATAAAGTGGCCAATCTTTATTAATGATAATTTTATACTCTGATTTTATACTTCCTTGCCTCTTCTCAATCTGTTCACACCCCTGGGAATGCCCTCCCCTGATATTAACCATGTCATTAAGCTCCAAGGCTTGTATCATTATGTGACCTGCTCCTTTCTGATACCCCACCAAGGGTCTCTGTCTGCTTCCTCATCCTCAGATCTCTCTTCTATCCTTCCCTGTTCTGATCTGTGTTCCAGGAGGCTGACGTCATCACCCAGCCTCCCACACGGGCTGAGTTTGAGTTGACTTTGGCCAATGGGGTGGAGCAGCCACTCTCTGGGAAGAGAGGGAGTTGGAGGTGTTTCTTCCTGACTCTCTCCTTGTTTGAGGCCATGTTCTCTGACAGTGGCTGCTTTTCTTGATGACTCCAGCTCCTGTGGAGGAGGTCTCCTCCATGCCTTCACACCTTACCTGGCTTCAGAAAACTGTTTCCTCTCGTGGCCCCTTCAGGGCTGCCAGCTTCCTGTGACTGCTACTTCTGCACCTTCAACATCCCTTGTTAGTTCTGTTGAACCTATCCAGAACTCTAAAAATAGTTCCTTCATTAAAGTTTTTTGAATTATCTGAACTGGATTCTGTTCCCTGTTGGCAGCCTTACTGATATGAAGCACTGACATAGCCCACTTATGAGCCCCCAAAGGCAATTTCTTCCTGCTGTGGTGACCTCTGGCCAGTTCTGCGTTGCATTTCAGTTATTTGTATATGTGAAGCAGCTCTACCATTTGACTGTAGGTGGTTTCAGGTTAAATATTTAGCTTTGCAGACTCCAAATAATCAATGGACTCTCTGGCATGTATGGAGACTCAATAAATACTTGTTTAATTGAGTTTACTGAATAGTAGTAAATTATGTAAAAGAACACACAGCATAACGGACAAGGCAGGGAAGGAATATTAAGACCAATTTTTTTTTTTTTTTTTTTTTTTTTTTACAAATGCCCATTTTCAAAACTGTCATGCATCTCAATTTGTAGCTACGCCCCTAATCTCCACTACTTCTGTCTTTCCACTTCTGCCTTTGTTTAGGCGACAGTACCTCCTCTCCACTTTCCATCTCTCTGAACCCTCTTTCAGTTTCCCCTTAAATGGCAAAATTCAGGAAACAAAATATTTATTAACATGTCTATGTTCCACACTAGTAACTTTAAAACAGGGATAATAGTAGTAACTTTTAAATGTCTTGGATGCCTGCTATTTGGGAGAAAAAATGAGCAAAAAAAAAGTTTCTTCTTTTTTCTAAGTAATTCTTAATTACAATCTCCCATTCCAGAATTAATAAACCTTAAAAAATAAAATGATCCCCATTTTTGGACGCCCCTGAAAGAGTCCATGAAATTGTGCCATGAGATTTGTTTGCTCACTTGCTTTTTTAAATTTCCTTCTCATGAAACTTTTAAATATCAAGAAAGCAATGCACTAAAACATACGGCTAGAGAACCAGCATCATTCAGAGATTTTGGCAAAATAACCATCAAATCCAGAATCCCACCACCAGCCTTCAGCTTTCAAGGAATTCAAGATAAAAGGGGAACTTGGGAAGGGCTGCCTGTATCTAGCTATCAAGAAGTCCAAGGGATGCCCCCCTGCTAGCATAAACGATTAACGGTTCTGTTAGACACAGCCTTTTAGGAACGAAGGAATATAGGTAATCAGAGAGGAAATGGAGAGTCAAGGGGCATCGTGTGCTCTTGGACGTCACAGAAAAAGAGCAACTTAGGGATGAGAATCTCTGAAGATAAATGGAAGCAACTGCTATTCACATTTCTGAATGTTTCGTCAGTGTTCCAGGAGAAGACTCATTAGCACTTACGAGTCTTCCTCTTTTATTCTGGAAACTGTATTTCTGGTCATGAATTCTAAGAAAACATTAGCTCTTCTCGCAGCTCTGTTACACTGATGATTCATACTGAGTGAATGACCATTTAAGACCCCGGCATCCTTCTAACCAATGACACTCCTCAAGTCGTATGAGCGAACGACTCTGAACACAAAGTATGGAACTTTTCCTTATCCACATTCGCTCCTGGTTTCTTAGATTTGGTTAATTCCCCTTATGATACTTTTTGGTTTTAGATATCTTATATATTTGTCATCATGGTTGGTAACAGTGGTATGATCCAGAGTAAGCATTTGGAAAAAGGAAGAGAGGTGCTGACAGGAGGAAGGAAGTCTGAGATAAGCATAGGTTTTCCACTCAATTATCGGAGCCAGGAACACAGCAGTTAAAACTACAGAATAAGGAATAAAATACTGGGTCCTTCCCCTAACCAGCTATGTCACCACAGGCAATTCACCTCACCCTAATGGCTCTGAGCTTTCTCTGCGAGCACAGTAGCCTTTTAAAAATTCCATGTTGTGGACTTACTATTCTATGTTGATCTAACTACTGTTAAAAGCATGAGCCAATGTGGTAAAGTATATGAAGTGCATGAAATGATAAAAGTATATTATTACTTTTGGACCAAAGAATAAGCTTCCAAACTGCTTTTGGAACATATAAATACCTTCAAATGGTATTTCCAAATGTGTATTCCACTGACTATTACTTCTAAAAGCTTTGTGTAAAAGGGTTATCTTGTGAATTTACTTGGAGAAATGTGGTACATTCTACCCCAGCCCATGCCCACTTAGAGAGCTTCAGAGTATATCTGCATTCTGAAAGATTTAAGAAATCCCTTCCAAAAGAAAGTGGGTTTTGGTTAAACTACCATTAAAGAAATGATAAGAATTCTCCAGATACACGCCCAGGACTGGGATTGCTGGATCATATGGCAGCTGTATTTTTACTTTTTTAACGAATCTCCATACTGTTCTCCATAGTGGCTGCTCCAATTTCCATTCCCACCAACAGTGCAGGAGGGTTCCCTTTTCTCCACACCCTCT
Organism: Physeter macrocephalus; assembly: GCF_002837175.3. NCBI lineage: Eukaryota > Metazoa > Chordata > Mammalia > Artiodactyla > Physeteridae > Physeter > Physeter macrocephalus. The sequence continues at coordinate 13,577,613 of NC_041231.1, forward strand.
CTAACATTTATTGTTTGTAGATTTTTTGATGATGGCCATTCTGACCGATGTGAGGCGATACCTCATTGTGGTTTTGACTTGCATTTCTCTAATAATTGGCGACAGTTATCAAAAGAGAAAAGTGGGTAGGAGGGATAAATTAGGAGGTTGGGATTAACATATACACACTAGTATATATAAAATAGATAATCGATAAGGGCCTACTGTATAGTACAGGGAACTCTAATATTCTGAAATAAGCTATATGTGAAAAGAGTCAGAAAAAGAAGAGATATATGTGTATGTATAACTGAATCATTTTGCTGTGCAACTGAAACTAACACAACATTGTAAAATATACTCCGATATAAATTTTTTTTTAAATGATAGGAAATCAGGAGCTTTATTTGGCAATAACATCTATTAATATCTTAAGGATCAACTTGAGTTTTTGAGAAACATTGCCTTAGGAACATTTATTTACATGGCCTAACAACAATCCTACCTTTGGTGTGTGTGCGGTGAAGACATTGCCAAATTCCATGATAATTTGCAATTCAAAAGATAGAAAATGTAACTAATTTGAACTTAAGAGTCCAAATGGAAAATTTTGCACAGTAGGAGAATGTGCTGTTTGGAAGATTTGCAAATAAAAATTTTAAGACCTGAGTCTCTAGCACGGTTATGCGAAATGGGAAAAAATGATATAAAACATTATAAAGTTGTAGTATGGGGGCTTCCCTGGTGGCACAGTGGTTGAGAATCTGCCTGTTAATGCAGGGGACACGGGTTCGAGCCCTGGTCTGGGAGGATCCCACATGCCGCGGAGCAGCTAGGCCCGTGCACCACAACTACTGAGCCCGCGCGTCTGGAGCCTGTGCTCCGCAACAAGAGAGGCCGCGATAGTGAGAGGCCCGTGCACCACGATGAAGAGTGGCCCCCGCTTGCCACAACTAGAGAAAGCCCACGCACAGAAACGAAGACCCAACACAGCCAAAAATAAATAAATAAACAAACGTGAGGTTTTAAAAAAATATCGTTTAAAAAAGTTGTAGTATGGAAAAAAAGAGAAAATACGGTAGGTATATTTTACACTGTATACCTGAGCTAGAGCTGAGAAGTGCTGATTCTTTAAGCTTTTAGAGTTAATAATTACATTAAGACCCGTCATTAGGAGACTCAGTCAGTAGGAAAATAAACATAGTGCTTGAAGAAAGATAATACCCTCAGTGACTGAACAGAATTCTTGGAGAACACTGGGTCCATCTGGTGCCTGCTGGAACTCCTGATGGCCACCCCATAGGTCCAGCTGTTAATTCCTGAAAGAGTGGTCCATGTTGACCTACGAAAGCTGGAATTACTGCGGCTCCCCTAAGTGCCAGACTTATTCTCAGGGCCAATTCATGCAGGGAAGGACTCTAGCTCTTTGGGCCTTTAAGGATACATTGTTCTTCTGAAAGGGAGCAACAGTACCAAAGAGATGAGCTCCACCTTCATCATTACCAACCTGGCCCAGACCACTGGCAGGTCTTCCCTGCACCATGTCCACAGCCATCTTCCAGTCTCTCTGCTTCCAGAAATCTTCCTGTATTGGGCCCTAATACTCCACTCTTCATACAGCAGCCAATGTCATATTTTAAATATGGTAATCTGATCATGCCACTTCCCCATCAACATCTCTCTACCGGCCTTAGGAAATAGTGGTTATAGTAAACTTAGTAAATAGTGGTTACAACTAACCAGCATGATCTAGCCTGGACTGGCTCTCAAACTTTACCTGGATGTACTTCCACTCCTCTCCTCTCTGCTCCTTGAACACCTGAAGCTCACTCAAGTTTCAGCTCAACTGGTTGGTTCTTAGAGGAGTCTTCCCTGCCCACCTTGTTTAATGTAGTGTCGGCTACTTTTCATAAATTTATCAAATTGGAATTTCTTTGTAGCAATGACAAATTCTAAAACTATTTTCTTTTCACTGTTTGTTGTCCGTCTCCACTACCACTAGAATGTAAATGCCCTAAATGCAGGGAAATCATCTACATTTTTCACCTGGAACTCATATCTCTTCCTACCACATAATGAGCATCCAGGAGGCACTTATCCGTAAGGCAGGAAGGAAGGCTAGAAGGGAGAAGGGGGAAAGGCAAATAGTGAGGGAGGTAAAAGAAAAGGGAATGGAATGGAAAGGGAAGGAAGGGACAGAGGGAAAACAAACTAGAAAAAACAGGGTTTAAGAGGGAAAGGTAGGACACAAAACTATATCTTAGTAGGTGAAGAATTAACTGAGTAACGGAGGCCAGGATCAAATTTTGGAAAAAGACATCATTTATTCATTTATTAATTCATTTAGGATGTATTAAGTGCTTACTAAGTAACAGGAACTATGCTAAGAATTGAAGGGATGGAGATGAAAAGCATAAAACTTCTAGTCCAGAAGCTCACTCACTCACTCACTCATGAGAGAGAAAAAAAAGTGAATGACAGAGATGCGAGAAGACGGCGGAAGAGTAAGACGCGGAGATCACCTTCCTCCCCACAGATACATCAGAAATACATCTACACGTGGAACTTCTCCTATAGAACACCCACCGAACGCTGGCAGAAGACCTCAGACCTCACAAAAGGCAAGAAACCCCCCACGTACCTGGGTAGGGCAAAAGAAAAAAGAATAAACAGAGACAAAGAATAGGGACGGGACCTGCACCAGTGGGAGGGAGCCGTGAAGGAGGAAAGGTTCCCACACACTAGAAGCCCCTTCGCGGGCGGAGACTGCGGGTGGCGGAG
>NC_041231.1:13581237-13581371 GCF_002837175.3 Physeter macrocephalus
TTCCTTGCTTCCTTTCTTCCCTCCTTTCTTCCTTCCTTCCTCCCTTCCTTACTTCCTTTCTTCCTCCCTTTCTTCCTCTCCTCCTTCCTTCCTTCCTTTCTTGCTTTCTTCCTTCCTTCATTTCTTCCTTCCTT
>NC_041231.1:13583169-13624706 GCF_002837175.3 Physeter macrocephalus
AAATGGTAATAGGAACATACATATTGATAATTACCTTAAATGTAAATGGATTAAATGCTCCCACCAAAAGACACAGACTGGCTGAATGGATACAAAAACGAGACCCATATATATGCTGTCTACAAGAGACCCACTTCAGACCTAGGGACACATACAGACTGAAAGTGAGGGGATGGAAAAAGATATTCCATGCAAATGGAAATCAGAAGAAAGCTGGAGTAGCAATTCTCATATCAGACAAAATAGACTTTAAAGTAAAAACTATTACAAGAGACAAAGAAGGACACTATATAATGATCAAGGGTTCGATCCATGAAGAAGATATAACAATTGTAAATATTTATGCACCCAACATAGGAGCACCTCAATACATAAGGCAAATACTAACAGCCATAAAAGGGGAAATCGACAGTAACACAATCATAGTAGGGGACTTTAACACCCCACTTTCACCAATGGACAGATCATCCAAAATGAAAATAAATAAGGAAACACAAGCTTTAAATGATACATTACACAAGATGGACTTAATTGATATTTATAGGACATTCCATCCAAAAACAACAGAATACACATTTTTCTCAAGTGCTCATGGAACATTCTCCAGGATAGATCATATATTGGGTCACAAATCTAGCCTTGGCAAATTTAAGAAAATTGAAATCATATCAAGTATCTTTTCTGACCACAACGCTATGAGACTAGATATCAATTACAGGAAAAGATCTGTAAAAAATACAAACACATGGAGGCTAAACAATACACTACTTAATAACGAAGTGATCACTGAAGAAATCAAAGAGGAAATCAAAAAATACTTAGAAACAAATGACAATGGAGACACGACGACCCAAAACCTATGGGATGCAGCAAAAGCAGTTCTAAGAGGGAAGTTTATAGCAATACAATCCTACCTTAAGAAACAGGAAACATCTCGTATAAACAACCTAACTTTGCACCTAAAGCAACTAGAGAAAGAAGAAAAAAAGAACCCCAAATTTAGCAGAAGGAAAGAAATCATAAAGATCAGATCAGAAATAAATGAAAAAGAAATGAAGGAAACAATAGCAAAGATCAATAAAACTAAAAGCTGGTTCTTTGAGAAGATAAATAAAATTGATAAACCATTAGCCAGACTCATCAAGAATAAAAGGGAGAAGACTCAAATCAATAGAATTAGAAGTGAAAAAGGAGATGTAACAACTGACACTGCAGAAATACAAAAGATTATTAGAGATTACTACAAGCAACTGTATGCCAATAAAATGAACACCCTGGAAGACATGGACAAATTCTTAGGAATGCACAAGCTGCCGCGACTGAACCAGGAAGAAATAGAAAATATGAACAGACCAATCACAAGCACTGAAATTGAAACTGTGAATAAAAATCTTCCAACAAACAAAAGCCCAGGACCAGATGGCTTCACAGGCGAATTCTACCAAACATTTAGAGAAGAGCTAACACCCATCCTTCTCAAACTCTTCCAAAAGATAGCAGAGGGAGGAACACTCCCAAACTCATTCTATGAGGCCACCATCACCCTGATACCAAAACCAGACAAAGACGTCACAAAGAAAGAAAACTACAGGCCAATATCACTGATGAACATAGATGCAAAAATCCTCAACAAAATACTAGCAAACAGAATCCAACAGCACATTAAAAGGATCATACACCATGATCAAGTGAGGTTTATCCCAGGGATGCAAAGATTCTTCAATATATGCAAATTCCTCCATTACCTGGTATTTTGTCGGCAATACTACATCCATTGCTTGGTGGTCTTTCTTCTAGCACTGCCAAAAACCCCTTCCTGATTTTTCTTTACATTTTCTGTCCTGCAAGGCTGAGCTCATTTTGAACTTTAGCCATACTGGGACTATTCTTGGATGCTTCACGCTTCTTTTATTCATCTTTAGTTGTATACTCTTCATTCCATCCTTCATGTAAGTTTTCTCTAGATCTGGGATATTTTTTTCAGAGTCACCTGTGTAACTTCTGACATGTCTCTCTTTTCTCTTTCTTTTTATGATCATTTAAAGGTAAAAAAAATTGTTAGAAAGTTAAAAATTCAGTTAAAATGTAAAACTTGTGCTTTTGGAGGTTTCCAAGTACTCTTGACCCATCTTACCTTCTCTTATATAATCTCAAGTCCCTTATAGAATCCCATATAGATTCCCCTATGGAATCTCATTTTCACATTTTTAAAGGAATACCTGATTATACCGGGGTTTCTCCTTTCTACCCATCTGATATTTAAGAATAAGAAGGTTGATTTCTGCTTATATTCTTGCTACTTCTATGACGACAGACAATTCCTTTCTGTTACTGTTTTGGTCTGGAATGGCACTTCTTCCAGGTAGTGCTGAAATGTCAGCATTCAAGTTAAGAACTTCTCAAATACTGTACTTTTAATCAAATAAAACTTCACATATAATTTTTGGTATCTGTTCCCATGACTACAGTCTTTCCCTGTGCTCATTTTCTGATCTATTAGGGACACATATCTGGTTGGTGGTCTCCCAAAAACTCTCAGAAATATTGTTTCTATATTTTGCCCTTATCCTCACCACATACACTTCAACTTGCTTCCATACCAGGTTCATTAGTTTCAACATAGTTGTTATAGGCAGAATCAACTGTATCTTCTGCCTACTTGACTACCTTTTCTAACCTGTCATTTCTTTGGCCTAGGACACGCTCCACTTTTTAGTCAGATCTTAAGTCTCATCCAACTAAGTCTCAATACTACTATGAGATCATATTTACCCTGCTAGTCTATCACTGTAATAAAATGTATTACCCATGTTTTTTAGGAAAAGATCTCATGATTTTAAATACTTTTTTACTAAAAACAAATGAATAGTCATATCTTAAGATATGCCAAATTTTGGGTGAAAAATATATATAAACTTTTGTTTATCTGTAATTAAGTTATAGTCTAGTGTTCTAACACACCATGCACATACATACATTCTTCTTAAGAAAAAACATTTTAGAGTCTTTACAACACTATTTCACGATAGATTTAAATTTTTCAATAATCACTTTCACACAAACTTAGCAGGTCCTTTTCACTCACTGAATTAGAAACTGTATTTTATGAATATTTTAAAAATTAATTATCAGTTTCGTGTATCAGATTATTTCTAATTTTCTTCCTTTAGGATTCACCAAAAGCCCAGCTACGCCGGACAATAGAATGTTGTCGGACCAACTTATGTAACCAGTATTTACAACCTACACTGCCCCCTGTTGTTATAGGTAGGTTAGCAGAGAAAAGTGCAATCATGATTCTCAGTGAAATATTTTCTCTGGTTTTAACAATAAGCAAGCTTTCTAGAGTTCAACACTACAAGTTATTTTTTCCTTTTAAGATGTGATCGAAAGGTAATATGTCTTTTTCATTGTTTACTTCCATTATCAGGTCCATTTTTCGATGGCAGCATTCGATGGCTGGCTTTGCTCATTTCTATGGCTGTCTGCATAATTGCTATGATCATCTTCTCCAGCTGCTTTTGTTACAAGTAAGATAATTATTTTGATGCAAAATATTTTGTTGAATATTAGATATAAACAGTTGTTCTTAAAGCCAGTAGGCAGAAACCATTGACAATGTATTTCAGGAACCATTAACTTGTATTTTCTGGTTATCTCCTTTAATTAACTATATTATAGTTTCTTAAGGGAACAGAGGACCTTACTACTAATCAATTAATTGGACACTACATTATACTTCTTGTTATGTTCATGAGTACTTAAGATATTCTTATTTATAGAATATTGAACTTTCTTATATCTAAATTTAAAAACCTGACCCCATATATGCACTACCAAATGTAAATTAGATAGCTAGTGGGAAGCTGCCGCATAGCACAGGGAGATCACCTCTGTGCTTTGTGACCATGAGAGGGGTGGGATAGGGAGGGTGGGAGGGAGGGAGACGCAAGAGGGAAGAGATATGGGAACATATGTATATGTATAACTGATTCACTTTGTTGTAAAGGAGAAACTAACACACTATTGTAAAACAGTTACACTCCAATAAAGATGTTTAAAAAATAATAATAATAAATAAATTTTTAAAAAGTGAATGACAGAGGGCTGATGAGTGCTAAGATGGAAATATGAAAAGAATGGCCATGAAACTTGAAAGAGGATCTCTTACCCACACATATAGGTGAAGGCAGGGCAGGTTTCCCGGAAAAATGGCATTCTAATGAACAAACAGACGTTGGTCACGTATAAAACGGCAAGAGGCTATTCCAGACAGGGGGCTCAGAGGAGAAGAAGCAAAGAGAGCTTAGAAAATCATCATGGTTAATTCCATGACCATGAAATAACTAGTCAGGTGTGAGGCAGAGGCCAGGTATGAACCTCAAGAGGGTGACCATAAAAAGCTAGGAAAACAAGGAGTCAGGTTCGGGAACTAAATTATTGCTTATGGTGGAATTACTGGAGTCTTGAAAGCCCTTAACTAGATGAATTTGAGTCTTGATAACATCTCTGGGGAGGGTTTTCTCACACATTATTTTAGAAAATTATTAAGGCACCATATATACCTTTATAATTTACCCCTTTGGAGTCAAGCCCGTTCCCAGAGTTGACACATGCCCTTGCTGCACACAGACGGAAGTGCTTCTGCCAGTACCTGCATCCCTTTCTTTCCACTTCAGCACCAACAGCTGTGCAATAGTGGAAAGAGAAAGGAAACTCAGAGGGCAAGTAGGGATCCACATCCACAGTCTACCTTCTGGGAGCCATGTGACACAGGTCAAGTCATGTAACCCCTCAGTTCCTCCATCTATAAGACAGGACCCATAGGGCTTACCTACAAACGCGTTGTAGGGATTAAACAACATGACGCTTGTGAAGTGGTTTGGAAACATATGAGGAAAATGTGATGAAAGACAGAAACACAGCGAGTTGTGAGCCTTGCCTCCAGCTGTGGTCCCAGCCTCCGTGATCTGTCTGAAGCTGAAGACAAAGGTGAGGAATTGAAATGGGCTGCTTTTCTTCTCTAAACAGACACACAGACTGTTTGGCACATGCAGACGCATCATGATACAATACATGAAGTCAGCAGCCTACTTTCTAGGTCCCAATGGGAAAAAGCTTAATTCTACTCCAGAAACAGCTTCTCAACAGGCTATGACCTTACTTTTCTTGCACTTTATTTTCTGCCAAACTCTGACCTCATAACCGTCATCAGGATGTGACAGTGTACCAGAAGGGTTGTTTGACAATTTCCCTCCATAATGTCTAAAAAAAGCATTCATGGTGACTGCCTTATCCAGAAGAATATTTGTATCACCAAAAAAATGGATGTAGACGTGTTCACATTGGGTGTGGGATGGATGTAGGGGAATGAAAGGAGATTCATGAAGAAAAAAGTTAATTTCTGCAGCATAGTTATGGCAACTTCTGCGATGATTACTATAAAATACTATAAAATTAATTATTAAATTATTATAGTAATTAAAAATTACTATAAAAGTAATCATTAATGAAAACAGGTTACTGAAGCATTCAGTAAATGCTGATGGAATGAAGTCTGTCTACTCCTTAATAAGGACTGTCATTGTAACACATCGGCTTTTAAAAGAGTTAAGATACATACGAGACAGCAGGATTATTAATGACAGAGACTTTAATTGCACTGATGAAACACTATTCCTTCTCCCCAACTCTTGTGCACTCTGCTTTTTGCCATGACACAGGTCTAACTGATGAAATTAATAATAATGATGATAATATGGTTACATTCATTGAGCTCTTGAATTTATAATTCACCTTCTTAATCATAAGGCTGTACTGTCCCCAAGACAAGGTGCTAATGCACTCATGTCTATTTTAGCAGAACTAGAGATAATGTCTTAAAGACTGTCTAAAACTCCTCAAATACCAAATGTGGCAGAGAAACAAGAGAAATATTTCTGAGCAGGTGAGCTTTGATTTGTCCTCAGGTTATTCCATACAAGTGTCCACCTGTCACTGTCCCATGCTTGGTAGAAGCTCTTTGTTCTATGATAAGAGAAGAAAACAAACCATGCAAGCATTATTTTGGTAGTTTTATGGATTAAATGAGATAGTCTTTTTAGTAAAATCTATCATTTTTTGGCACTCAGAAAACTGGAAACTAAAAAAAAAAATCATTTGAGCGTAGAATTGTAGAAAAAGTTTAACTCATTTAAGTCTACAAACAAGAATTCTATAAAAGTGGGTTCTTCCACGATGCTTAACTTGTAAATGAACTGCATTTTTCAATGTCAAACCAGAAAACAGAAATATTCCACAATAATTTACCGGTTTGTAACGCTCTGTCAAAACATGAAACTTTGTTTTTTGGAATAAACCTTGAGCTCATTTTACGTACAAGAATTACGCTAAACAATGAGGCCCTCAGGAAACACCTAATTCACACAGGGTCATGGATGTGTCCCTTTATTACCCTTGACCAGTCAACTTTCTGAAACCATAAAGCAGACTAAACCCTTCTTTCTACACAATCCATAAAGATTCCTAACCACAGAAACCCTAGAAGTTTTCCTCAGTGGGTTTATGTCAGTTCCTGCTCTACCCCACAGCATGGAAATGCCAGATCTAATTTTTCTCAAAGTATCATCCTGAAAATGAACTATTCACAGTTTAACATTTTTCCATTTTTATTAACTTGGCAAGTTTTCTTCTCGAATATTCTTCGATAGAGATGTGTCACTTTTTAGTGGTTTGAGTTTGTGCCTACATTTTCTAGCCTAATGCCTTTGCAATTCTTCATTTTTGCATATTGAGTGCAAAGATAAGAATCAATAAAAGAAGAATTTCTAAAGGAAAAGTAGAGAGGATTTGATAATTAGAATTAAAGAATAACTCTGCCCACCAATTTTTTTTCAAAAGGCAAAGTAAACAATTCCATTTCTGAGTATTTACTCTAGGAAAATGAAAAAGTATATTGATACAAAATCCTGTATATGAATGTTCCTAATAGCTTTATGTGTGCACATCCCCAAACTGGAAACAACCCAAATGCTCTTGATGGGTGAAGGAATAGACAAACTGTGGTATATCCTTAAATGGAATACTACTCAGCAATAAAAGAGTAAGCTAGAAATGCACACTACAACTTGGATTAATCTCAAAGGCATTATGCTGAGTGAAAAATGCCACTTTCATACTGTATGCTTCCACTGATATGACATTCTCAAAAGGACAACATTTTTTATAGTGATGCAGACAGATCAGTGGTTGCTCGAGGTGAGCAGTTGGAGAAGAATCTGACTATAAAGGGATGGCATGAGGGAGGGTTTTCCTGGAGGGTAATGTAGCTGTTTTGTATCCTGACTGTGGTGCTGTTTCCATGGATCTATACATGTGTTAAATTCAAAGAACTATACACCAAAGTCAGTTACATGGTACCATAATTTAAAAGGTAAAATTAAAAGAAAACTATGACCATACCAAGTCTTGGCAAGATGGTACAACCACTTTGGAACCCAGTTTGTCAGTTTCTTAGGAAGTTAGGCATAGACCTACCATATGACCTATTCATTCATTCCTAGGTATGTATTTAACTGAAAGAAAACACACGTCCACACAAAGACTTTTAATTTTGTTGAGTAAAAGGAGCCAGAAAAAAGGGGTATGTACTGTATGCTTCATTTATATAAATTTCTAGGAATTGCAAACTAATGTGAAATGGCAGAAGGGAGATCCATGGTTTCCTGGGATGGGAGGAGAAAGGGGCAGAAGGTGGGATTATAAAGGAGCATGAGGAAATTGGGGGGGGTAGATGATAGATATATTCATTATCTTGGTTGTCGTGATGTTTTTACACGTGTATATGTATGTCAACATTATCAAAACTTTCGGTTTAAATCTGTGTACTTTACTGTATGCCAATTATACTTCAATAAATCTGCTTAAAAAAATAAATGAATAGATTTCCTTTGTAGTGGTGAAAGAAAAAATAGTGAAATTATAGACAAAATTGTGTCTTATAATTGGTTTTTACATGCTACGTTCTATTTTCTCCCCACTGACTTCCTTGTACCATGTATCCTGACAGAGCAAAATATAATTTCAATATAAAACACACAGTCCTCTCCTGCGGGCTAGAAAATCCAGAATCAAAAGCTATCAACTTGAGGGTGATCAAGTGACCAGAGAACCATGTGTGAGGGAGACGACTTCCCTCAATTAAGGAGAATGGTAGTGCGCTGAGTAATTACCCTGCAGTGGAATTTTTACACCCGAGATGGACCAACACCAGCCTCTAGAAATAGACAATTATTTATAAAAAGAACCAAGGACTTCTGGAGCCTCATTTAAATAATTTTGGGCAGGGATGGGGAGATTCCATTGTCTTCTTCTAAGGCCCTTGTTCACCTTCAACAGAGAAGGTGCTGCAGAAAAACACCCACAGCAAAAAAAAGCCCCCAAATTGTGGTGAATTACATAATATGCCTAAATTTAGACTGTGCCTATAACTACATTAGAGTCTTAAAGCCAAAATATTTTCCCTTAAAAGAACACATCTGAATTATAAATGAATCACACATTTATAATTTAAATATCAAAAATATGGAATCCAGAAGTCAGTTGGGTCTTAACATCCTTCAGAGTTTTGGTGAAACTTTAGCTGAATTCCATTCCATGACCTCCACAAATTCTTGCCAAGACTCCTGTTTTCACCTCTGTATCCGTTCCCTCTAACTTAGTTTTCTGCCCCAAGGCAAGCTAAAGATAAAGTTTAGCTCATTCACGACTTCACGTCAGGGAAAAATCCCTTCCTAAGAGAGCGTTTTGTAACTTCAATAATTTCACCAGCTTACATTGGACGTGTCATGAAGAGAGGTCATCTCCTCCGATCTATAGCCTTTTTCTACCTCTCCAGTTTCAAATTTTTTCTCTACACGTTCTCTCGTTTCTTTTCTGGGGTAATAAGCAATTTCTTTTTTATTTTTCCAGTAGGGAAACTCACTCAGAACCTAGTGAGTAAGTTTTCCTAACCTGTCTAATAGGAATTTGTGAACAAGTGGCTAAGAGAATACCGAACACGCCATTACACCTATACTGGCGTGAGCGCTTGCTTACCACACGGTATTTAAAGCATTTAGTCACATACACATGTGCGATGTATATCACTTAATATCCTTAGAGTTAAACAACAGTGGTCCTTACATAAGAAGAATTGCTCTCTTTTAAAATCACAAGTTGGCCCAAATATTTGGACGTCACCAGGGTAGAGCTGCAGATCCAAGGTTCCCAAGTGTGAAACAGAAAAGAAGCCTTGCTACTCAATTTTTTCTTTCAGTATAAGGGTTTGTTGGGAAGACAACGAAGTGACTGGTGCCATATCCTGGTAGGGATACAAGAGTGACATTTGTCTTATCTTAGGAGAACACAACCAGAAAGGATCATAAAGATTATTTAACCATGAGCTCCTAACCTGAACTCAGAAAACTGATTTGTGATGAGCTTCAAACAATACATAAATACTACCTTTCCCCCGAAACTGTATACAGCGTTTTGTGTATGTGTGTTTCTCTGGAAAGAAGATACTTTTCATCATATTCTCTAAGGGTCTGTAACCTCCAATGGTATTAAGCAAAGTTGAATTAACCATTAATACTATGATCTGATTACTCAGGTATGAATTTTATTTGCTTTTCCTTCCCAAAGTTTCTTGTTCATTAGAACTCAAACAAACAAATGACACGTTTGAAGTTGAGGATAGCAAAATATACTTCATTTAAACATGTGGCCCTACGGAGCATTAATTCTGAAATCCTAGAAGATGGATGGTAAACAAAAGAAGCCTTGTTGAGATCTGAGACTGTTTCAACCAGATTTAGTAATTATGTCTCATTCCTGTGTCTTTATAAAGTGGAATATGTAATCTCTCACAGAACCACATGCTTAATATGCTTGCTGTAGTCAAGATCACTTTCACCCTCATGTTCTAAAAGTTCATAAGAACTCATAATTAATTAGAGAGGGGGACACACATAAGGGAAGGTTTTTTAAAACTGTAGATCATGAGCTTCCCTGGTGGCGCAGTGGTTAAGAATCCGCCTGTCAATGCAGAGGACATGGGTTCAAGCCCTGGCCCAGGAAGATCCCACATGCCGCGGAGCAACTAAGTCCACGAGCCACAACTACTGAAGCCCGCATGCCTAGAGCCTGTGCTCCGCAACAAGAGAAGCCATGACAATAAGCTTGCGCACAGCAGGGAAGACCCAACGCAGCCAAAAATAAACAAAACAAAACTGTGCATCGTGGCTCATTAGTGGATTGTGAAACCTATTTTATAGCCAGATAATCCAGCCTTAAAAACAAACAAGTAATCCAAAAACTAAGCTAAGATACTTTAAAACAAATATATTAATGTAGAATAGAAAATATGAGAGAACATCCTTTATAGGAAGGATAAACACTGCTTTTTAAACTTTGGATTTGCAAGTACATGTATGTGTACAACAGCATGTGTCTTTAGTGGGTCATGATACAAAATGTCTTACGGAGAGCTGTGGTCAAAGAAATGTTAAAGCCCTGATTCTGTCTAATTCCTAGACATAACCGACAAGGAAACGGAGGCCTGAAGAGGTGAAGTGATTTTCCAAATCTTACACAGCTAGAAAATGAGAAAATTGGAAATCAAGTTGAAATTCACAACAGTTTTCTTGAAAAACTCTTACTAGACTTCTCTTTCAAAAACTAACTACGGTCGGAGGTGTTTCCTTGAGATCTTTCACACCAAGATTTGAGATCTTCTGGTAGACGTGACTTTGACCATTTCTCTTTTCTCCTCAAACCACAAGTATATTTTCTACTGCCTCATTTTCTGCTCACAATTTTTTACTGAGAAACAGAAGAAATCAAGAGCTTCTCCATGCATTACCCCATTGCAGCTACTCACCTACATGCATTTATACCCTTAAACTATGTGTTTCAGCAGATGGACTGTCTTTGTCCCTAATGCCAATCCCTCTTTGTGCATTATATCCTGTCCCCCTTGCTTGTTCAAAATTCCTCTACTACAACTGTCTCCATTTTCTCCTGCATCCTGATTATCTGCCTCTCCTGGATCAAACACATCAATATACAAGCACACTCTAGTATTTCCCAGTGTCCCCAAAGCACAATCTATCCCACCTCTCCTTCTGTCATGACATCATCCCCTCCCCTTTCCAGCAAAACTCCTTGAATAACTTCTCTATGCAATTCCCAATTTATCGCCTCTTCTTTCCTAAAAAGTACAGTTCAATCAGGCTTCCACTCCTATCTTCCACTCCTCCAAAAAGCTCTTGTCATGGTCACAAAATACTTCACTGTGATACATCTGACGCCCCTCTCCCCCTTACTTGATGGGGCTACAGCTCTTAACATAGTTGTTCACTTTCTCATCCTTGAAATAACTCTTTTACTTGGTTTCCAAGACACCGCTTTCTCTTTGTTCTCTTCCTACTTCAAAGAAGATGCTTTTCAGTAACCTTCACTGGTTCCCCCTCACCAGACTGTTAAAAGGTGGTGTCCAGGGCTCAGCGCTCGGACATCTTCTATCTTCAACCCATACTCATCTCTTGATAATCTCAACAATTGCATTCTCCAGGCATCAAATGCCATCTTTAGGCTGGCAGCTGCCAAACTGATATCCTCATTTTTAATCTCCAGAATGCTTTCACTCAATTGCCTATTCAACATCTCCAATAGCATGACTAGAAAATAAAACATCTGAAATTTTTTACCACACTGAGCTCCTGATCTTTCTGCACATGCTAACTTCAATTCCACCACCCACCCTGCAAACATGCTAGTCATGTCATTCTCCTACCTTTGCAAATAGCTGTCTTGCTTGTTGTTCACGGTTAAAACTTTACAGTCACCCTTGCTCCTCTTTTACATTCATGGTTCACATCCTCTCCACCAGTAAACTCTGTTGACTTTATATTAAACACATGTCAAGAATCCAATCACTTCACTTCACAGTTAAAGTTTGTGCATTGGTCTGAGTTGACTATCGTCTAACATCTTACTGTAGGAGTCACGTAACTGCTCTCCCTGCAATCCCCCTCATATAGTCTTGTTGTAAACACATCAGCCTATTGGCTCATGCCCAACTCTGATCAAATTCCTACAACAGCTTCCCCTCTCGTCAATCAACACCAGCCTTTAGAATGGTGGCTAAGTCTCCATAGGATTTACCTCTTTGACTTCACCTCCTTTTACACTTCCTTTGCTCACTCACTTCAACCACATCTGATGCCTTGAAATTCCTACAACATTCTAGGGACATTCCCACCTCAGGGCCCTTGCACGTGCTGTTCTCTCTGCCTACCAGTTCCTTTCCCAGTCTGATGACTCACTTTCACTTTCTTCCTCTCTGGCTCAAATATCATCAGATCACTGAAATCTGTCTTGATCACCGTATGTAATATGAAAGCCTCATTCGTTCTCCTGTATCTTGCTTTGCTTTTAAGCATTTATCGCCACCTGATATATTTTGTGTGTATTATTTTTTATTGTCTGTTTTTTCCCACTGGCATGCAAGCTCCTTGTGAGCAGGGATTCTGTCTGATTATTTCACTTCTATTATCTCAGTGCTAGAAAGGAGCACAGTGCACAGTAGGTGCACAATTAAGAGTTATTCATTTTTTGAAAGCGTGCTATTTGAAAAAAAATAATAAAAGTAATACAACCATTGCAGTAAAAACGCAAAGCATTTGTATGTACCACAATAGCATCTGCATAACCTCATTTTTCTCTTGCCACCCCTCTTTATGGTTGATGTACGTTATGTTCTGTTTTACAGAGGAGGAAAGTAAGGCTCCAAGTGCCAGGGAAACTGGCAGAAACCAAAAACTGGCAAAAGCATCCTCTGGCTCTACTTCCAGTTCCAGCTCCCCCTGAAACGCTCCATAAATATACTGCCCTGTTGCAGACACCGAGACTTGCTACTGAGATCCCCCCTCAAGAAGCGACTTGCTGTCCAACTGCAAGGAGTATGATTTGCTAACAGCCTTGTTTGGGCTTCATGAGGATCCCCCTCAGTGTTTGAGCTGGGTTCAAGCTATCTTGGGCACCAATGACTGCACAAGGGAGTGGTACAAGGACCTAGCCATTTCTGCTGGGCTAAGATGCTTCTAAACAACTGCCTTTGCTCCAGGGCTGCTCACGGGCCTGACAGAGCCTTTCTCAGCTCTAAGCCGCAGTGTAGCGGCTTCGCATGCCCACACCTGCCTCCTCTCTGTTACTCTCACAGGTTCCTCTGTAACAGACCTTCTGCACTGTCTTCATCTCAGCATCCACCTCCTGAAAATCCAAACCAGCACACGCCAACAGATGAGACCCTTGTCACCCTAGGGACGGCACTGGATGTGCAGGTGAAGGACCTCATCAGATATGCTTACCATACATTTCTGGCCCACTCTGCAAGAAGGACATTGTTTTTTCTTCCTCGCCTTCATCTTCTGCCTTCTTTCAGAGACTTAGGGACAAGGAAAATCAGAACTCTCTCACTGTGAAAAACTCCAGGACTGCAGAAGTTTGACGAAGAGGCTGCACATTAAAAATCTAATTCAGAGAAAAGTCACAGGAGTATTTTAATAGTTGAGTGCCTTCCTGCCCTGCGATGCCAAACACACTTCAAAAGGGAATGGTACTGCGTGTTCTGACATCCATGAGGTGAGAAAATACCACTTAATACAACCCACATATCTCTCAGAAGTTTATGCTGATGCTAAAAATCCCTCTTTTACAAGTTTAGCTGGAAATGATGACAGATACATTCAGACACCTCAACTATAAAAGAGAGACAATAACACCTACTTGTTAGCTTGTGTGAGGATTAAATGAGATAATGCACCATAAAAAGCTTGGTACAATGTTCAATAAACATTACTTGCTATTATTTTTATACTAAAGAAATGCAATAAAAACGGTCCTTCAAAATCATATTTCTAGGTTTTACTTCCAATATTAGTAAAGTGTCTGTGATGAACTCTTTAGAAAATTATGTAGGTGTTGCTGCGTTTATTTTATTCAATGTGACTTTTCCCTTCATTGCTTTAAGGGGTTTTTTAAGTCACATTCTGTCTCCATTAAGTGAATGAATGGAAGAATTAGAATACATAGCAAAAAAAGCAGAATATGGAACTAAATATACATAAATGCAAACATATACGCAAGCCAGTATTCATCTGTCTAAAGTGTGCTGAAGTTAAACATTTTGCAATGCTTAATCCTGAACTAGATTTTTTTTTTTCCTGTAAGAGACACCTTTGGAATAAACAGTGAAACTTCAGTGGGGCCTGAGGATTAAAGAGTAGTAATGTAGCAAATGCCAGTATCTTAATTGTGATGGTTGTATTGAGGTTTTCTAGGAGAAATGTTCATGCTTGTGAGATGTACACTAAAAAGATTCAGGGGCATTAGGAGGCAAACTCATTTTCAGATGGTTCCATAAGAAAAGTTCTTCCTGTAAACTTTTATAAATTTGTAATTGTTTCAGGGTTCATGGGCATTAGGAGGCAAACTCATTTTCAGATGGTTCCATAAGAAAAGTTCTTCCTGTAAACTTTTATAAATTTGTAATTGTTTCAAAATAACAAAGAAGTAAAAATATCCGCATTTTTACTTTTGTTGATGCATATGGTTTTAACCCAACGTTTTTAAAATATGCCTATTGCCCCATTCTCCCAGAGCCAGCTGATTAGCACAAACTCCGAGACCGCTGAAAGGGATTTATGAAGAAAAACCAGAGATGCTTTTCTCACCCCCATTACTCAGGTGATGGGGGTCTCTTTCGGGCTTACAGAGGGAAATGAGGAAGGCTTGAGGCCCTTCGGGCATTTCTCCAATCACCCTTTCTCTAATATACGGCTGCTGGGCTGTACTGGCGAATATGGCATATGGATCTCATTCACTCTGCTGTTCTGCACAGTGTGATGACCCTAGTAAGCACTTATCTGGTAGCCTTTGGAAACAAAAATGTGAAATTTGTTCTCAAGCACAAAGCAGCACAGAAGAGGGAGGATGCTGTTTCCAAAGAAGTGACTCGAAAACTTTCAGAAGCTGATAATAGAAAGATGTCTCGGAAGGAAAAAGATGAAAGAATCTTGTGGAAGAAGAATGAAGTTGCTGATTATGAAGCTACAGAATTTTCCATCTTGTATAATAACACCCTATTTCTGGTCTTGGTCATTGTTGCTTCCTTCTTTATATTGAAGAACTTCAACCCCACAGTGAACTACATTTTGTCCATCAGTGCTTCCTCGGGCCTCATCGCCCTCCTGTCTAATGGCTCCAAGTAGAGCACATCAGCTTCCCCCTACCGCCCTAGGCTTTGTGTCTATGGGTGGCCTGTGGTATACGGAAAAGTAGCACGGTGGTCAGGGTGGAAGACACACAAGCTGTTTTTATAAGTCTGGAGTTTGAGGGTTTGAAAAACCCAACAAAATGTAATTCAATATTTGTTTATTGGCTCGTTTTTTTTTTTTGACAGATTGTTGA
The DNA here is from genome assembly GCF_002837175.3 of Physeter macrocephalus. NCBI lineage: Eukaryota > Metazoa > Chordata > Mammalia > Artiodactyla > Physeteridae > Physeter > Physeter macrocephalus. The sequence continues at coordinate 13,598,683 of NC_041231.1, forward strand.
AATTAAATGAATTGAAAGGGAAAAAAATAAAAAATAAAAAAATAAAATATGCCTATTAATTAGGACCAATTAACAAAGTGTTTTATTGTTGTTTTTGATGTGTATTTGTTTTAAACTCAAGCAATTACCTCTGTAGACAAAAAAACTTTGAATCCAGTGATTTAGCTGGGAGGCCTGGCTAACTCTCGTTTGACAGATTAACAGCCCCTAATTATACCACGGTCATTTAGATATTAGTTCCAACCTGTACATCAGAAGGGAAAGTCTTGGAGCTGGTTTCAGAGGGGGAGGCGGGCTTTCCGAGGCTGGAAGTTGCCCTGGCTCATTGCTGGCTAGGGACCAGATAGAAGAGAGGAAATTTCTCTTTCGGATATATCTAAAATTGTCATTTTACAAAAAGAGGTACCTTCCAGCCTAGTTCTCTTCTCAGTGTGGGAAGAATTTGGGGGGTGTCCACTGTGCTTCCTCATACGTCATGCAGGAGGAAAGTGCTCCCACTTAATAGGAAGGGATATCTGCATTTCTGCTTTACACCATCTGAAGGTGGCACTGAGAAAACGAGAGCTGACAATTCCAGTCACAGCCAGAATTTGCTCTTCCTGGTAACTCCCTGGTGCTCTAGGAAAAAACCATGTGCAAAATCTGTTTGAGGATGGGGACCACCCATGCTCCCAACCAATTATCACTCTCTTCTAGCTTTGAAGAGCTCAGTATGGGTTGGGACTGTCAACTTTCCAACAAAAGAAATGGTCAGGGGGAAACCATGGTGTTGTTACATAGAGCTCTCAAGAACTGATGAATTTGCTTTTCTCCAAATAATTCATTAATTCATGCATGACTTACTGCGCTAGGTCAGAAAAACAGGTCTTACAATCTATGATATCCCCATTGCCCTTTAAAATGCCCTAAATGAGGCATGAGCCACAGTGGGTAGAGTTAGAAGTCTTGGGTTCAAGTCTATGGTCATGAATTCACTAACCATTCACTAACTGTGTGGCCTCAGGAAGTTTAATCCACCTCTCTAAGCAGTTACTGTCTTCATTTAGACAATGGAGATAATGGTGACTACCTCCCACGGCTATTCTGAAGGTGAAAAGAGATTTTGTGTACAAATATTTCTCCAAACTGCCAAAGGGCCACCCCTATATATAAAATGACCTACTTTATTTAGGCAGGAATATACAATTCTTATGACATTGTTATGACATACTGCCTACCCTGCCCTGATAAGGCCAGCTTTTAAAACTGTAAGTTTCAGAAATTAAAAAAAACAAGAACCACCACAACAAAAGGGATATGCTTTAAACTTTTAATTATAGGGTCACCAGAAACCAAAACCAAAAAAAAAATCTGGTGTTTAGTGTTTGCCGATTTCAGTGGTGTAAGTACTCCCACCACGGTCAATTTCAGGCTACCAACATGACATCATTGACAATGGAGTTGAGTAGAGATGGAAGTAGTTGCCAGTATTTAGTTTTTGGTAGCTTTCACATAGAAATTCGATTTTTTTGGTGTACTCAAGAAAATTGATCGGCTTCACTGGTGGCGCTGAGGATAAGAATCCGCCTGCCAATGCAGGGGACACGGGTTTGAGCCCTGGTCTGGGAAGATACCACATGCTGTGGGGCAACTAAGCCCATGCACCACAACTACTGAGCCTGCACTCTAGAGCCCACGAGCCACAACTACTGAAGCCCATGTGCCACGACTACTGAAGCCCATGCGCCTAGAGCCCGTGCTTTGCAACAAGAAGCCACCACAACGAGAAGCCCGTGCACCGCAACGAAGAGGAGCCTGTTTGCCTCAACTAGAGAAGGCCTGTGCACAGCAACAAAGACCCAACGCAGCCAAAAATAATAAATAAATAAATAAATAAATAAATAAATAAATAAATAAATTTATTTTTTAAAAAAAGAAAATTGACAGCCTGGGCCCATCTCTCATCGAACAGTAATCATTTCCTGGTGAATGTGTAGCATGTGCAGCAGGATCAGGCTTCCTGCTCTGGGACACTTTTCACGATGACTCAAAAGACGGGAGAACAACTTTTCAGTCAGCCGCTACCTCTTGACCCTGCAATAAAAACCTCCACTGAGCCAAAGAAACCCAAAAGTCTTGGCTATTTCTTTAAAAAGAGAAGAGGACAAAGTAAATAATAATGGGAACAAAATATCACAATAAATGATCCTGACAATGTAGCTACTATTAGAATTGCTTAGTTTTACCTAGACATTGTGGCAAGCATTCTAATGATCCCATTTCATTCCGTTAACAAGACGGTGAAAGAGGTATGGTTACTATCTGCATGTTCCAAATACATACACTAAGTGTTACAGGTTGAACTGTGTCCTCACCAAAATGATAAGTCCTAACCCCCAACACCTCAGAACGTGACTATATTTGGAAATAGGGTCTTTAAAAAGGAAATAAGATGAAAAGAGGTCATTAAGGTGGGTCCTCATCCACTATGACTGGTATCCTTACAAAATAAGGAAATTTGGACACAGAGACAGACATGTACAGAAGGAAGATGACTGAAGAGGCACAGAGAGAAGATGGTGGCCATCTGAAAGCCAAGGAATACCTACGGCTACCAGAAGCTGGGAGAGCAGCATGAAATAGATTCTTCTCTGGACCCTTCACAGGGAGTATGGCCCTGCCTGCCAGCACCTTGATTTTAGATTTCTGGCCTCCAGAACATGAGACAATACATTTCTATTATTCTAATCTACACAGTTTGCAGGGCTTTGTTATGGTAGCCCCAGGAAACAAAGTCTCAGAGGACAAAAACATGGCTCCAACTCAAATAGCTATCAAATTATCAACTTGACTGACAAGAGGTTGTTCGTTTCTTAACAAACACTGATGCTCAGATCTTCTTACCCTCCCCCTTCCCTATTCAGACACGGATTCAAGCACCTGGGGTGGGACCCTGACGGGGATTCTGAGGCACAGCCAGGATGGAGAACCACTGTATGTCTCCCTGGACCCCACACCGGCCATCGAGATAGTGCGCTGACATCACACATTCTACACAGGAGTTTTTCTTTCACATTTGTTCTATATCAGTATCAAACAGTGTCCATTCTTACTGATTATGTCGCTAAAATACCATCCCCACCGCCCAAAACAGTATCCCTCCTTCAGGAAGACCCAAAAAATGATAATTTATAATGTATAGTTACAAAAATTCATTTCAATTTCTGTAAAAAAGTGAGAAGACATATGTACCTAACGATAGAGTCATCTAATTACAGGAAATCAAGGAGAGCTTATTATGGTTTAGCATATAAACAATGCCTATGGAGATTACTAGCATTGGTTGAAAGCCAGTAAAAGCCCCCAGTCACTGTGCTACAACACACTCACGTACCTGATATTATTTAATCAATTCTAATTATCATTATAATTTTGCAAGCTCTTATGATCATTCCTCCTCATGGGTGAGACACCTGAAGTTGGAAGAGGTTAAGCTTCACTGCCAAGGGTCACCTAAGTTATAAACAGCAAAGCCAACACTGACACCCCAGATCGTCAGGCTAAAACTCTTGCTGTGGCTACAACATCTGGGCTCCGTATATTTTGTTTATTAGCAATTACAGAAACTCTACTTTCACTGATCAGCTACTGCCACTGTTTCCATATCAGACTTAAAAAATGTCACCTTCCTCTTTGACAAAGTTTGGAACTTTCTAACAGATGCACGGATGTATCACATATATTGAAGTTTAAAAGGGGTTTCAATTTTTAAAGGTGTCTTTGCAGAGTGAGGACAGCAAGATAGGGAAATGGTTGTACAAACTCATTTTTAACTAGTTTTTAAATTCAAGCATGGTCGATTTACAATATTGTATTAGTTTCAGGTGTACAAACTCTTGACTGAATCCAAACTAACGAGCAATCTTTGGAAAGTTGACCAGTTGGTAAAATCTGGCTCTGCCTTCTTAGAATATGTATTCATTGCAAGAAATGCAAACTGCAAAAACACAGCAGCTACCATTTATAGCTGGAGCCCCCAGAAAATTCCCCAGCTTAGAAGGTCTCTGTGTTACTAGTCCAAACTTGCATCCTTACATCTTCTCCTATTTAAGGTTATTCTATTTTGATCTGCAAAAGAGAACAGCCAGTTATGAAGGAAGATTATATTGTCACAACTCTTTCACCTCCTGCCTACTCTAATTATGTGGTCTGATACAGAAGGAGATTAAATGATGCCATGGAAATACATACATTCTAGAAGCACGAACAATTCCCTGAATCTGGCTAGTACTGGTGGAATCACAGTAAATCTTATCACCATCACAAGCACCCGGGCTGGGGGAAAACCTAAAGGGCACTTAATACAAGCACCAATGATATAAGTATTCCCTCTAAGACATTCCTTCAAAATAATTCTCCTCCCAGGTTCGAAAATCTTTCAGATCGCCTTGGTGCAAATGATAGGGTTTGTTGACACAGATCATCAAGAGTCTTTCTTTTCAGTGTGGAGAGCGTTTATCAACTTGAGTGTGACCTGTTAGTGGAAATGCTGAAAAGTTGCTCAGCTTCCTTCCCCAGCCTGTCTGTTATGAGCAGACCCTTCCACTGATGCAAGCAGAACGGTGCTCACTTATTCTCTCCAGAAAGCACCAAAAAGTGGTTGTTCACAGGCAGAAATTGGGTTGAGGAGGATGAAGGGCAGCCTAAGATTTTAAGTTTAAAACGGATCTTCTTCTAGCAATTACCTGTGCTGTCAGGTACAGATCGGAGGTGGAAGTGAAACGTGCTGCGGATAAAATGAAAAGCGAGAAGGTGCTGTCCAAAGTCATCAGGTCAAAGAGAACCAGAATTGTGCTCAAGTAGCTTCCTACTGTCCTCTCCGTGCTTCAGTCACACTAGCTTTCAATCAGCTCCTCTCAAGTGGCAAGTGGCACGCGCCCTCCCACCCGGGGTCTTAAACATGGGGTTCCCACTGTCGGGACCTTTCTTCAGCTCTCTCTCCACCAGGCGACACCTACCTGTATCCCTCTGATTTCAGCCAAAATCCCACTTTGTCAATGAAGCCTTCTTTATTCATTTATTTTTATTTCACTTATTTATTTTTGGCTGTACTGGGTCTTCACTGCTGCATGCGGGCTCTCTCTAGTTGCGGCGAGCGGGGGCTACTCTTCGTTGCGGTGCGCGGGCTGCACATTGCGGGGGCTTCTCTTGTTGCGGAGCACAGGCTCTAGGCACACGGGCTTCAGTAGTTGTGGCATGCAGGCTCAGTAGTTGTGGCTCGCAGGCTCTAGAACGCAGGGTCAGTAGCTGTGGCGCACGGGCCTAGCTGTTCCGCGACATGTGGGATATTCCCAGACCAGGAATTGAACCTGCGTCCCCTGCACTGGCAGGCGGATTCTTATCCACTGCACCACCAAGGAAGCCCAATGAAGCCTTCTTTAAACACACACATTCCACCCTCATGTTTCAGAGCTAGAAATAGAAACTCACTTACATTTCCTTTATAGCTCTTACTGTTTGTGCTTGTACATGTGTATAGTAATTTGATTTATACTGGTCTCCTTCATTAAACAATGAAGTGCACAAAAGTAGAAAACAGAGTCTGCTTACTCATTCATCTCCCCAGTTCCTAGCATATAGTAGATGCTCAATAAACATCAGCTGAATGAATAAATCAATCATTGGGACATGTTAAAATAGGTAACATCTCTCCCTCCAAATATTTCCTTTGCCCTCATGTCATCATGTATGAAGTCCCTCCCCACATTAGCAAAGCATCTCTTTCTAATAATACATGGCATTTAACTTAATTTTAATATTATGACTTTAATTGACTATTACATGAAATATCTGAAAATCCAAAGAAAAATATTAAAAATAATTTGATCACTGTAAATAATAATTATATGTAAATGCATATTTTTAGACAAACACAAGTACATATACATAGACAACACAAAGATCTTATTATAGAAAGAATTTCTATAATATTATGAAATTAATATTCACAAAATCTTTCCAAGTCAATGTAGATGTACATCATGATTTCTAATGACTGAATGGTATTCCATTACAGGAATTCAGTTAACCCATTTCCCTTTTTGGACTCTTGGGTTTTATAAAATGGAATTAACTTCATGCAATGGGATACTATGCAACAATTAGATATGTTCCCTTTTCTTGGACTAAGTTTTATAAAATGAGATTAATTCCATATAATGGAATATTAAGCAACAATTAGAAATGCAACCGACATTTAGATTGCATAAAATTTATCATACTATTGCCTTTAAACAGAAAGAAATGTTTATGGATATATATCTCTTGAGGGATCATTTTGGTAGCTATCCAATGACATTCAATGTGAATTAATTTATCAGCTCACTTCACTCACTGCCACCTAGATAAGAGTTAGTTCATAATTGAATCGGGGTATTTATGAGGCCAAGGGTAAAGGGAGACTGAAAATAATTGTGAAGGAGAGAGGAGGGAGAAGTTTACATTCACTGGGGGTGATGCTGATTTAAAGAAAATATGTCAACATCATGTGTTTTCATGTGGGTCCTGAAGAAGAGGCTGAACAAAAAATCAACAATAAACTTTCCTTGCTTCACAATTCTCTTAGGAAAGGTTCTAAATTAGAAAAAGTAAAATTACAAACCAGATTAATGTCTTTTACATATATTAACTGAGAAGATCTTTACAGAAACCTTACAAAGGAGGTATGGCAGGCTTTATCATTGCCATTTTTAAGATAAATTAAATGAGGTTGAAAAAATGTGCTATATATATACACATATTGGAATATTATTCAGCCTTAAAAAAGAAGGAAACCCTGTCATCAGCAACAACATGGATGAACCTGGAGGGCATTATGCTACGTGAAATAAGCCAGGCACAGAAAGACCAATACTGCATAATCTCATTTATATTTGGAATTTAAAATAGTCAAACTTATAAAAAGAGAGAACAGAATGATAATCACCAAGGGCTGAGGTAAATGGGGGAAATGGGGAGACGTTGGTCAAAGGGCACAAACTTCTAGTTATAAGATGAATAAGTTCTGCAGACATAATATACTGCATGGTGACTATAGCTAATATAATGTATCGTATACTTGAAATCTGCTGAGAGTAGATCTTAAGTATTCTCACCATAAGAAGAAAAAGAAAAAGGTAACCATGTGAAGTAATAGATACATTAATTAGCTTGATTTTAGTGATCATTTCACAATTATCTGTACATCGAAACACCACGTTGTACACCTTAAATATAACAATTCTAACATGTCAATTATATCTCAACAAAGCGGGAGTAAATTAAATGAGGTTCAGCTGAAGTAACACTAAAACTCTAGTCTGTGACTGACATTAAAACCTCACATCTACGACTAGAGAGATTTTTCTAAATGTGTCTCAAAACTTCTTTAAAGTTGTCTGAAAACTTGAAAGGGCTTGAAACAGAAAAGACATTGAGATTTTAAACAATCATGTTCGGCATCTAGAAATTTAAAAAAGAAGTGGCTGGCTGCCCTGGTGGCGCAGTGGTTGAGACTCTGCCTGCTAACGCAGGGGTCACGGGTTCGAGCCCTGGTCTGGGAAGATCCCACATGCCGTGGAGCAACTAGGCCCGTGAGCCACAACTACTGAGCCTGCACCTGCGCCTCTGGAGCCTGTGCTCCGCAACAAGAGAGGCCGCGATAGTGAGAGGCCCGCGCGCCGCGATGAAGAGTAGCCCCCGCTCGCCGCAACTAGAGAAAGCCCTCGCACAGAAACGAAGACCCAACACAGCCAAAAATAAATAAATAAATAAATAAATTTTAAAAATTAAAAAAAAAAAATGGCTTTAGCAGTATTGAGAAAGCAAGAGAAGGGGTGAAATTCTTGCAGTGTTTAGGGTCCAGTCCTTCTCTGACTCAAGACTGATGTCTGATAACCATTTGCACATTTTTGGGGGGGTTTTGCTTTGTTTTGTTTTTTGTTTTCATCTGCACATGGAACCAAACTCATCGTGGTTCTTTCTCACCAGTTCATCCTCCAGACTTCTTGGTATCTGAAAGCAGTATCATCAGCTTTCTCCCTGTCTCCCAGGTATCCTTACTCTCTGTGAGTTGTCGTGACACAGTTCAATTAGACAAATGGTGCTGAGTGACTCCTGTATGCCAAACACGGAGCTTGGGCTCTGACCTCCAGGAGTACCCAAAGTGGCTAGTGAAGGTCAGGGTAGAAAGTGCCATGGTGCTTCTCTGGTACTCAGATTCCCCTAGATGATGAATTGTTCAGAAGCATAAATTTGGGCCAGAGTGGTGGCAATTAAAGTAGAAAATGAAGGCCAGATAAAACAGACATTTGGGAGAAAGCATCTGTGGTACCCAGTGCATAATCCAACATAAGGTCAAAGAAAAGGAAAAAGTGAATCAAAATTGACATTGCGGTAGGGAGAATGATGATGGTGTTGCCACCAGATTCCAAGAAGTCTGGAGAGGCAGCCTATGTAAAAGAACCATAATGAGTTCGATTTTCAGCTGATGCAAAAGCAGAAAAAATTTGCAAACAGCCATCAGACAGAGACCAGGACTCAGGAGAGGGAAGTGATAGAAACAAATCTTTTAGGATTATTAACATACAGAACACAGATGAAGATGGGAAATTTGTTGATTTTGGAAGGACGAGCAGAGAGATGAAGACTGAACCATATATATATATATATATATACATATATATATATATATATATATATGTATTTAAGAGAAACTTTCATTCACTAAAAGAAAGGTACAGATTTGGATTGAAGACTGAACCTTAAGACACGTCTTTGCTATGTGTTAGTAGTCGTCAGCAAGGAAGGGACCAGATATTTTGGAGAAGCAGAACCAGTCACCATGTGAAGCAGGAGAAAGTTCGGGGCTTCCCTGGTGGCGCAGTGGTTGGGAGTCCGCCTGCCGACGCAGGGGACACGGGTTCGTGCCCCGGTCCGGGAGGATCCCACGTGCCGCGGAGCGGCTGGGCCCGTGAGCCATGGCAGCTGAGCCTGTGCGTCCGGAGCCTGTGCTCCGCAACGGGAGAGGCCACAGCGGTGAGAGGCCCGCGTACCGCAAAAAAAAAAAAAAAAAAAAAAAAAAAAAAAAGAGAGAGAAAGTTTGAAGAGGAGGACACGCTTAGCAGTGTGAAAAGCTATCAAGAGGTTTTTAAATTTGGGTTTAAGAGGCTACTGCTGACCTGAAGAGCAGTTTCTTTGAGCATTGCATAGGGAGTGGGTGCAGGGCTGGTACGTCAGTGATGACAACGGGGAAGCAGTAATTGTTGAAGGTCTCGTTCAAATTAAGTGATGAACGAAGGTGTGGCTGCTTGAAGGAACTGAAGTGTCAAAAACAAATGTTTATCAAGTAGAGAAAAACCCAACAGAACTTCAGCTTGGCAAAATCTGCTGTACACAATGGAAATTTTTTTAAAATGTATGCTTTCTAATTCATACTGAGAGTACTCTTGATATTAGTGTTCATTTCCTCAAAATTAGGATGCCATCCATGTAAATCAAACCATTCTCTTATTTAAGAAATGAAAAAAATTCTACCAATTCAACTATGGCCCTCATCAATTGTAAGCTACTCCCTGATTTTAGAAACGCCAAAATATGTCTGTGCATGAAATTTAGGACTACCACTTTTATTTTCCAGTTTATGTTGGTTTAAATCGTTAGCAGGGATATATATTTTTTGTGCAGTAGTCTACCCATACATTCTTGTGTTCCTACCCATCCAGAAACATCTGGATTCTGGCAACACTATTACACAGATGTTGTTTTTAAATTATAAAGTAGGTACTTGGGGTTGCCGAGCTCAAAAAAGCTAAATATCTGTCAGTAAAAGTTCTTAAGAACCTTCAACTTCTGAGTTTTCCACATGGCCCTATTTTAGCAAATAATTTACTTCTCTCGTGGCAAAATTGCCGAATTTTATGTTTACGCTGAAGCAGCAGTTATGCCACTTTGCAGAACTCTGGCCACCTGAAAAACACCCCCGAAGAAAATAAGGACTCCCAAAGTCTTAATAGACTCTTTTTAATCTTATTTATAAAAGCTGCAATTACACACTGCAGAGGAAGGAACTGAAAATGGGTCCTTTGGCAGTTTTCTAGACATGAAGGCAGTTTTCCCCCCGCATTTAACCTTGAAGTATACGTCCTCACAATCACTTCGTGATTGATAATAGCTGGAGAGAAATAAGCAGCTTACATTTTAAAAAGTAAAATGATTACTGTATTCGCTATTTTCCTTTTTTTTTTTTTTAAAAAAAAAAAAGAAGAAATCCTCTCCCCTTTTTTCTCCTATCAGGTTGTTGGTTTTCTTAGTGAAACCTGAAACTACCTCCTTCACTGCTTTGGGAAGGTAATTCATGCTGCATGATGGCACAGTTGTTAAGGCCAAGAATTCCAGGCAGTTCTGGGTTTGAATTCCAGTCGTGGCACCACCAGTTGTGTGGCCCTAGTCAAATTACTTGTGCTACTGGAACTTTTTCAGGTTAAAACTCTTTGCACTTGCATTAAATGGGTCAACTGAATGAGAATAAGTATATGTCATCATTACTAGTCATCAAGAGTTCTGTCTTCATAGACTATTGAAGGATGTTTTAATATATTCATGTTTCTCAGGCTTGGGAGGAGGAAGTAGGGGAGGAGGAAGAAGAAGGATGGATGGGCTGGATGGGACGGACATGTAAGTAGAGAAGAGAAGGTGTGATTGATGGAGGGTAAGAGGTAACATTTCCAGTCAGTGGGGAGGTCCACTGAGACACTAGTGTGAGACCAGTCCGAATACTTGTGCGTTCTTCTCAAGCCATATTCTACTGTTTAGGTTCAGGGGTTTAACAGGTGGAGAGTTGGAATGGGGTTGTCAGGTAGGTGGAACAGATGGAAAAGGGGCAAAGGAGTTAAAGGTATGCACAAGGGAGTGATTATGAGGAGAGTTGTAGCAATTAAACTGGGGAAGGAGGAATTGATAATGAATGGGGTTATTAGGGTTATTTGTGTGATATGGAAAGACAGGAGGGAGCTGTGAGAACATGGGATGCTAGCAACTGAGATTTGAGAAATGGTCCTCCTACCCATGATGACAGGTACATCCAAAACAATGAATGGCTCAAGTCTGGTGGAAGAGAAGATCACCAAATGTTCAGAAGCCAAGGAACTGAGAGAATGGGATCTGGGCAGATGAGCTATGGGACTTTGCAAATCTCCAAAAATAATAACAAGAATAGGGACAGAAAAATAGGAGGCTGCAAGCAAAAACATTCAGGAAATGAGGAGAAATGAATGAGATTTAATAGATGATTATGACAGCCAGGATAGTACAGTTTGTTGGCACATACTTCATACAAGCTGAGGGTTTTTTTGTTGTTTTGTTTTTGTTTTTTTTAATTAGGAGAAACGTCTTAGAAGCAGCACTGGGGGAGAAAGAGAATGACAATCTAGTCTCTAAGCTCTACAAAAGAGAGTTGTCCTTCTCTGAGGAGACAGTAAGGAAAGCTGTGTCATCAGGGGAAGTCAGTTTTTTATTCAAGCCAGAAGATAAAGGAAACATTAAAGGAAAATACTGAAGATTGGGAATTTTGGTAATGACAGACTATATATTCTAAAGTATACACAGAAACTATTTGCGGAATGAGGGATTGGAAAGAGACTGGAGATTAGATCAGATTGAGATGTACGAGATTATGGGGATAAAAATTAGTATTTAAATATCTTGAATGCTTGGACTTTTGGTAGATACAGAGTAAAATGGGAATAAAAGCATAATGAGATTAATCCTGCTGGTCTTCTGGGGGAAGACAAGTGGTGAAAACAGAGATATGGAGAGATGCTGATTGCACTGGTGGGGAGTACTGGTTACACACCATACTGGTGGGCTTTCAAAATGCTTAATGGAGGTGGGGTCACGGCTAGGGAAGGGGAAGTCTATATCAACTTGGACAACAGAATTTTGGGGGGTGGCGATTTATAAAATCCAAGAGAGTAAAATATATCAAAAATAGTGGAGGTCGGGAATCAGACAATGTGAAGAAGTTGGGGAGAGAGGAGGAATCGATTGGGGGCGGGGTGTCCTTGAGTCATTGCCTGGTGGTGAACACTCCTTAAAAGACAGAGCTGGGGAGAAGAGGTTCACCTAACGCAGCGCTGGAATCAGCTGAGGTGAAATATGTTTAGGAACATAGGAGTCTATCACTCAGAAGTGTGGGAAAAAAATTAATCTCCCAGTAGAGACACTGCATTTTACACTTGCCATAAGGAAGATGAGTGTTGATGGGGTCTGTATGATCATGGGCTGATGATCCATAACACATATAGTCATAAAGATAAGTGAGTTCTAAATGGATCTGGTGATAGATTCTATTTACACTTCTGGGACTTCTTATTAAAATGACTACAAACTCATTTCAGGGATATATGTTCTTTGCAATTAAAGATGAAAACCAGGCCCCTTAATGAGCCCGTATAGGGTAATACACTGTCTAGTATTAGCATCATGCTATTGCCACTTTTCAGGAAGCACTGTTTGCTAGAGTCTTTCCATAATTTTACAGATAATCATGAAGTGTAATGCAATCATGGGAAAGCATTTACAGGAAAACTTCATTTATTTGGCATGATTGGGAAATAAATGTTCCTATCTTATTTATTATTATAGATAACTCAAACATCCCCCTGGAGAATCCAAACTTTAAAGAAAAAAATCTGTTTTCAATGAACTTCTTTTACAATTTGTTGTTTCTTTAAATACGGTAAAAGAACATAATTTAATCCTTTCTTGACTACTTAGTCTAAGCAGGCTGGAGTCATATCTGAAAGCTAGGTAACCAAGGCCAAGATATTTAACTTCTCTCAACTTTCCTTTTCTCTTCTACAAAATCAATACCAATTTTATAGGGTCATTATGAGAATTTAATGAGATAATGCAAAGAGAGCTTAGCTCCATTTCTGTCACACAGAACACAATCAAGGGTACCTATGATTATCAGTAGCCTCATCAGATCAGCACCTTAATTAGTAACATCAAAATTTGCCTCCACTCCAATCAAATGATGGCATCAGATCATATGACCCTCGACAAAATGACCCTAGACTACTGAGGTTTTGAATTACAGTTCCATGTTTTTCAGTATCTTCACTCTTTGCTGCAGTGTGTGTGCCTATACACAACTGCATTAATTTTTCTCTTCAGCCACTGGGTTTTCTATTTCTAATATATTCTGGTATAACAAACTTGATACCTGAATTTACTAGGACTGTGTAGACTAAGTATAACATTAATTTTGAATGAGAACCAGAGGGACTCTGTCATAAGCAAAGTCATGGCTATTAGTGTATGAAATTGGTGACATCCATGTTGGTTACTGAGAAACATTTCTTGAATTTAATTCATCTCAACTTTTCAACTATTTGTCAGGCATCCGTTATATAAAGTCTGGATCACTGTCATGGCCTTTTACTTCATGATCAAATGCATTACAGCACTTAGTATGTTCAAGATGTGCTGCTGTACTAGGTATTAGGAATGCAAAAGTAATGAGTTAGGCCCTACTTTTAATTAGGGAGGCTGACCAGAATCTTCACCATTGTAATATCTTAAGATTGGTACAGAGGATCGGGCTTAAGTTATTTTACCTAGACCTGAGTTTTCTAGGGGAAATGATATTTAACTTGGTTAAGTAAGAGTTAGACAAACAAATGAAGAGAAAGGCAGGGACATTGGGAGTGTAAAGGTCCAGAGGTAATAAAGAACTTGGAAAAGTTGATGACCTGAATAAAGCTCACTGTAGGCGAAACATGAAATGGAACCGGAGGATACCTCTGAGTTGTACCGCTGAGCATGTACATTAAGCAGGGACACGGGTATGCAGACTGTGTAAACCATGGTAAAGATGTTGGGCTTTTTCCCAAGGATTATGAAGGGCTGTTTAAAGGTTTAATCTGTGAAGGGATATACTCAGGCTTATGCTGAGTATATCATGTTTCAAAGGTCATTCTATGTTAACCGCAGCTAATGGATCGAGAGCACAAGTCAAGGGCTGGGGGACAGTAGGCATGCTGCCCAGTGATCCGGGGGGAAGACTGCAGTGACCCACACTAGAGCATGGGCAGGACAAATGGTAGGGATTTTCACGAGGGAAAAACTGTAGGACTTGAGGACCAATAGCATAAAGGGAGTGAAAGAGAGGTGGGCGTCAAGGCTGACTCCGTGTTGCCCAGCTTCACAGATGGTGGTACAGTTTACTGAACAAAGGAATACTGACAAGGGACCACGTGTGAAAAAGAAGGTCGAGAACTGAGACTCAAAACTTGGCAAATTTGAGGTACCTTTGAGCTATATAGTTATCCGCTGGGAAGGGACCAAAAGGTGCCCCGACTCTCCTGCTTCAAAGAGTCATGACTGCGTGTATTCCAACGTCTTATGCTTTTCCATCAGTCAAAAGTCCTGACAGTATGTCCCAGCAAGGCCACTTCTAAATTTTTACCAAGAGGAAATGAAAGTATATCATCCACACAAAGACTTGTAGACACATATTCCTAACAGATTTAGTTACAAAAGACAACACTGGAAACAACCCAAATGCCCATCAGGAAGTACAAAGTTAAATTGTGGTATATTCTTGTAGTGGAATACTATTCAGCCATAAATAAATAAGTGAATAAATGGAGTAAACTACTGATATGTTCAACAACATGAATGAATCTCAGAATCATTATGCTAAGTAAAATAACCCAGACCAAGAGAAACAAAAGCATGATGCCATTTTTATAAAATTCTAGAAAATGTAAACCAATATATAGTGAGTAAAGCATAGAGAGAAGAAAGGATTGCAAAGCTGCACAAGAAAACATTAGGAATTATAACATATTTGGTATTTTGATGGGGATGATGGGTTTCTGGGTCTACGCATATATTAAAACTCACAGGGCTTCCCTGGTGGCGCAGTGGTAGAGAGTCCGCCTGCCGATGCAGGGGACACGGGTTCGTGCCCCGGTCTGGGAAGATCCCACATGCCGCGGAGCAGCTAGGCCCGTGAGCCATGGCCGCTGAGCCTGCGCGTCTGGAGCCTGTGCTCCGCAAAGGGAGAGGCCACAACAGTGAGAGGCCCACGTAACGCAAAAAAAAAAAAAAAAAAAAAAAAACAAACTCACAGTATTTAGTATACTTTAAATACGAATAATGTATTGTGTGTAAATTGTACCTCAAAAAAGTTAATAAAAAGTCAAACTGTTACACCTGATCACCTGCTTCCAACCAGGTGAGCTCTCATTCCCTGTTCTATGTCCCATCATAACAACCTGTTGGATAATTAGCAGCATACCTGTTTGCTCCTTCTCTCCCTGTGGATTTCCAGCTGGGCGCCAAAAGAGATTAAGCCCCTTTTGTTCCATGTGTTTCTTACAAACCTAACACAGTGAATGAAAGGATGAAGCACTGGTAGTCTCACTCATGCTGGTAAATATCTGAGAATGAATGTCTTTTCCTATCAAATCAGGTCCTCTGAGGACAGGGCAATAGGGGATGGATCAATGGTGGATACTAGGAAAGGTGTCTGCTTACTGTGCTCTGGTATGCAAGTGAGGGACAGGAGGGTAAACAGGAAAGGGAGTGAGATAGTTAGGAAACAATGCTTTAACTTGAGACACATGTAGAAACCAGTAAAGAAAAATCTACATGGAGGTGGAAAACAATACAAAAACTATCCCATTTAATTTATGCTACCTATGAGACACCAAAGAACAAAGCTTACACTTTAGGAATGGTGTTGGAAGTGCAAATTGAGAGGGAGATTTTGCGCATATGTTAGATGCAGCCCTCAGGGAACACCCATTCTGGAATGAAGCGATGTCACATCACCTGGGGGTTTCACTGTCATTCAGCTTCACTGTGAACTCACTGCCCTCAGGAAGCTAGCAAGTTAGACGCTTTAATCGAGAAGGGAAAGCTTTGAGTCCTGGGAGATATTCCTGTAGCTGAGAGTTTAATTTTAACGAAATGGAAACGGCTCATGAAATAAAAGCAAGATTGAGCCTTTATGGAACATTTTAGGATTGTACATGGCGGCAGTCCCAAGATGAAAAACCAGGGTCCAAAGGTAATCTTAAAAAGATGCCTGTAGGGTCACTGAAAGCATCTGAAATGACCTACCACGGAAAATAAAATCCTAATGGGTAAATCCTTGGGCTGTATCTATACATACAAATGCAAAGTTAAATAGTTGTCTAGCTGTTTTTAGATGTTCAATTTTATGCAAACTTGATGTTATTCTTAACAGCATTTTTGTAAGGCCCTCATTACATACCATTTTAATTAAATTTTTATTTATTTAGCCACTGTGTTCACTGCCACGGAGCTGTAAATTATAATTTAAGATATAATCATTTCCTGATTTCAAGGATTAGCCTCTCCCTGCGCTACTTAAATACTTAAATAATATGATAGAAATTCTGCGATTCAGCACTCAACTGAAAGATATGAACAGTGTTTCAAGGGGGTTGGAAGAAGAGAGATCTACGTAAGCAATATGGAACAAGTAACTTTGCAAAGAAGAGATGGGCTTTGAGGTTACTCTTGAAGGATTCTTGAACTGGGGAAGTGATATAAGATAGAGAAGGGCATCCACATAGGAGAACAGGAGGAGTACAAGAGAGATACCGCAGAAAGCTCTCAGGTTTCCCTCCTTGTTAAAAAAAAAAATCATATGGTGTCTGAGTTTGTTCAAAGTCTAAGAAAAATATGAGCATAGCAGGGCTTCTCTATAATGGTGTAATGATCTAACCTGAATTAGAAGCTACCTCAGGACAGAAGGAGGATAAAATGGCATCAATTTCTCATCGTCTCCCATCAACACCCCCTGTAGACATAGTTCATAGATTAAAACCCTTTTTGACTGTGGACCTCAGACTTGACTGCCTGGGAATATGGTGTTCCACAGCACAGGCTAATTTTATCTGTTTCTGGATTTATTTTTATGCTTATTTTAAACTTCTCTAGTGAGAGATACTCTAGCAGGGTACTAAATATCAAAATGGAATTAGTCTTTACTAATGGCTTTAAAATTAATCTGGGTTAGGGATTATAAAATGATAGATATTAGTATTTCCCTACTGTGTGATGAAAGCAATCCATGCTACAGCATTCATTTAAGATATGTCACCACACAAATCCCAAGATGGTCTTCCTCCATAATGCCAACGGCCAAATCCTTCAGGAACAGAATGCCATCCTCGTCTTAAATAATAATGTTATATATAGTACTATTCTTTACAGTTGCTTGAGGGTTTGTTTTCTTGTTTTGTCTTTTTTTTTTTTTTGATGTTAACTATAACAGGCCAAGTAGGAGGCATAATCAATATGAGAGGAAGATCAACTTGCCTAGGGCCATAGATACCGCAAATAAAAGAAAATAATTTTAACATGTATTTAATATTTTACAGGTTCTAGGCAAGATTCTAGGAACTTTCACGGAGCTTAAAATCACCATGTCAACTGTGTGAAGAAAATAGTATCAGCCCCATTTTATGGATGAGGAGACCGAGGCTCAGTAAGATTAAAAGCAACAGAACACAGATATAAACTCAGGTCATCTGACCCCAATCCCAATATTCTGTCTACTGTATTATACTGCCTCTTCTTTACAATCATTGTAATCATAGTGCTTAAAGTAACAAGCATTAGGTACTTGCTCTATGCCATCTTCTCTGCTAAGTGTTTTATATAAATCATCTCATTCCCCGCATAATGTACCTAGAAAGAAATATCACTGGCTAACATTCACAGATTCAGAAACAGGTTGATCAAGGTCACACAGCTGATAAGTAACCTAGCTACAACTTGAAATCTGAGTTTAGAACGAACACTCTTTATTAATATATTTTGCTGCCTCTTGAAGGATAGTACAATCCTAAAAGTGAATTCAGTTACAGGTATTTGGACCTTATTCAGGCGGTAGCTATGTGATAAGGTGAGGCAGAAAATCCATTCTCTTGGGGAATCAGACAGCAAGCACATATTGAAATCTCATTAGAAATTAAATACAGGAAATAATACGTTTAAATTTTTCAGTATATCATCCTCCTCCACAAAAAGGACACTTCCATTTTCGCTTAATATCCTATCCGTAATTATCAATGACAAGAGCCTCAGTTATGGATTGCTTTCTCTATGTGCCTAAAACCATGCTTAGCACTTTATATAAAATATTTCATTTAATCCTCACAACCAGACTACTAAGTCTATGACTTCTTCCTGTGCATCAAGGGAACAGTAGGCAAAGCTCAAAGAACTCGAACAGGTACTAACCTACCTAGTTAAGGGGAGCAGAGCAATTCTGGCCCACAAACACCTTGGAAGCTAATCATCTCTGCCTTTCACATGGAAGCCGCAGTTGTGAGATTATTCAGCAGTCACCTGGTGAGATGTAATGCATTTATTTGATACGACTGTGGGAAATGTGCTATAAAACTAAACCCAGTGTGCCTTGCTTGTTGTGCCGAAGAAACCTCCCTGGACCGTGTCAGTGGATAAAATACTGAAGAAATCTTGCTGCCCATGATTAGAGTTAGAGGGATGGAAAAAAATGAAGCATGTATTTGAGAAGGGGATAAACAGCCACAGCCTTCCTTAATTTTGTCAAGAGAATGTGAGCAATTCAGCAAAGAGCTCACTAGCCTTCCCGTGTAAAACTATTGCTAGACATTAACTTGCCAAGGCTGCATGACCCAGCACCTCCTGCATGTACATCTTGTCAACGGAACGTGAGCAAAGGTAATAAATGTCACTTCTGGGATGGAGTGACTAAGAGCAGAGCCTCTACACCCTTTTCTCCTCTGTCTTCCAAATACATTCCAAAGGCTTTGAGGCCCTAGGAAATAGCAGAGTCAGGACATAGAAGAAGCCTGGGTTCCTAATTCACTTCATGGAGAAACGTTCTCAGCAAAAAAAAAATAGCATGTTGGATTATGTCCTTAAAAGCACAAACTCTATTTGATAGATTTCCATCTTGGGCAGGTAAATACTCAAATACATAATAAGCTAAAAAAAATATTTTTCCACTGATATTCTGTTCATAAGACTATAATGATACTTGTCCAACTGTACAATAATTACGTGTTAACCTCTATGACTCCCCTCAAGACTGGGACAGCCTCCAAGGTAATGATAATGACTTTTTCACCTTTCCAGCTCAGCACCTAGATCAATACCAGGTAGAGTATCCACAGTAACAAATATTTTGTGAATATATGATTGAACGTGTAAATAGATGAATACAAGTATGAATAAATGAGCAGAGAGACCGGAGTATACAGAGAATAAAACGATTATTTTCATAACAAGACCACACAAATTACTTTCCATTTGACTTTAGAATGCATTTTTGAACTTATATTTAAATGTGGGTGTGTCCAAATCAATTCAAAATCATTCAAATAATAGAACTAAGTCAAACCATCAGAGGTTAAAAAAAGAAAAGAAAAAAGCTTATCTCTTTTGTTCTTCATCCTCAGTTTCTCTCCCTAAACCTTTCTGGCTTAGGCAAAGCACCAACCTAACTTGAATTGTCCTTTTTCATTCAAAGTGTGTTACCTTCCTGCTGAGTGTCTTAAGTAAAAGATAAAGAAAAAATATGTTCTCAGCTCCTGTGAGGCTGCAGGTTTAATCTAGGTAAAGAAAGGGTAAAATAGAGAAGTTTGCCATTTTTGATATTACTTTCAAAGTTCTTCAAGGCTGTTTTAAGTCACATACCTGAATCAGAGGGTACCAAGCAGTCTGCTTAGGTAGACAGTTCTGAAGCTAACGTTTATAAGTGGGACATGAGATAACGATCCCCTCAACCCTTGGGGCTGCCTGGTACAGCCTGGGTTACCCAGAACCCTGGAACTATTCACATTCAGCCACAA
This sequence comes from Physeter macrocephalus, assembly GCF_002837175.3. Lineage (NCBI taxonomy): Eukaryota > Metazoa > Chordata > Mammalia > Artiodactyla > Physeteridae > Physeter > Physeter macrocephalus. The sequence continues at coordinate 13,618,587 of NC_041231.1, forward strand.
ATAGCCTCTCTAGGGTCTCCCAGGAAGGTTACCCAAAAGAGACAGAGTCAGATGAAAGGTCAAAAGTGGTCTCGGATGGCAGACACAGTGAGAAACGCCACACCCATGGGTCCATCAAAGTTCTCTTGCCATTCAACCAGCGGGCATCAACTTGTGCAACAGCCAGCGGCCGGTACACCAATGCTCATGGTGAACAAGAGATTGTTAGGATTTCCGTAAGAACTAATGATCCAGAGCAAAGATACAGCAGGTCAGGGGTGGGAGTCCCAGGAGACCTTGTCAGCGTGGGTTTAGGTAGTCACCTGCCCATCTCTGTCTTCATGTAAAGATGATATGACCGCCTAGCGGATGTGGAGGCTCTACCACAGCCTGTGCCTTCTACCGTCATTATTGGGACATACCTTATAAAAGCAACCACCAACTTGGAACAAAATCAGTCTCATACACATCATCAGATGATACTGCAATGAGTTTTTGGGTGCCAAAGAAAGAAGAAATTAGATTCTTTTAAAAACACTGGCTTGAAAATGTTTGAATGATCGTAAAAATGATTAAAATTTTCTTGTCTAATGTGACTATCAAAAATAGAGAGATGTTATAAAAACTGATTAGAATTACAGTCACAACTTCAAGAGTAAGATCTGGTAAAAACAAACAAACAGACAAAAACAAAAAACACTTATGTTTGTGGAAGCAAGCACAAGTTTCTCATTAAAAATCCTGAAAAGCATTACTTGAAAATTATGTAAATTAAGTATTTGATATCTTTCCCAATACTTTATGCTCTATTTGGCTTGTTATTTTTAATTTTTATTTATTAGTTGTTTTACTTTATCATTGTTTAATATAAAGGCTATACAATTTTTACCAAGCTCCATTTAGATCCCCTCTAGTTTATTCTAGTATAGCATACAAGTATCATTTAATAAGTGTGCCATGAAGTGAAAACAGTAAGCAGCAGTACCCAACTATATAAGCAGCATATTAATATTCACAACTAGACACCGTGTTCTAGATTTGAAGGGGGAAGAACCCAGAAGATACTCTTACCCTATTGATTACGTAAATATTCAATTTAAGATTAGGTATTCCCTAGACCACACAAACAAAAAATAGATACCAGGGTAATAATAAGATTTGAGGTCTGTAATTTTATCTAGCAATGTAGCCCTTAAGGCAGCAATCGCTGGTGTTTCATGAACTAATTGCCTACCGTGGAGTTTTTCAACAGAGAACACAAATTAATCCCACACACCTTACTATTATAAAATTTACTTACAGTTTTCATGACACGTGCAGAACCTAAAGATTTCTAAATATGGAGTAGATATGCTTTCCATTTAAATTTGGCATCAATCTATTGCTCTGAGCCCAAAATAACAGTGCAGACAACGCTGGTATAAAAAAAAAAAATCCCAGATTTACTTAATTTTGGCTGTTTGCTCCTTTGCCTAAGGGTTTGTTTTTTTTTTTTTTTTTTTAATCTTACTCTATAAAGCCAAGCCAAAGTTCTTTATTCGAAGAATCAGATGTTTTGACTGATGGTGAAGAAGATGGATCACACAATTAGAAGGCAGGACAACTGGCTATTTGTGATTACAGCTCTTTTACAGAGTTTTTTGCTCGAGTGTGGATCAAGTCACTTCTTATTTGAGCTAGAGCTTCCTCATCACTAGAATGAAGGTTTTCATTAAATATTTCTGAGTGTTCTTTTGAGCATCATGTGAATTTGTGATCCTGTCTAACTTGTTGCAGAAAAAATTTAAATGTATATAATCTTAGAAGTATTTACACTAGTTATAAATTCAAACCAAGTAGGGATTTTAAATGCTGCATTATCCTGATTTTACGCCATGCTGCCACTAATAAACAAACAGCAAGTTCCGTGACAGTGATTCTCTATTATGGGATACTGATATATTTTGGGATTTGGAGGTTGGATTGACCTCCCCCTGTTTACAAGACACAACTTTCTGATTTGCTACCTGCTATGTCTCCTATTCATCTTTTTGTAAGACTTTTTAAACATTAAGAAAAACCCTCATGGTACAGAATTTCCCACAAGCGGCCCACATTTGAAGAGGAGAATTCAACTGAGACTTGAAGATGGGCCACACGCAGCACACCCTGCTGACATGTTCCTCTCCCCACGTCCCTCCTTTTCTCACTGCCTGGTAATTGAAGTGTTTTTTTGCCAGTGGTGTCAAAGCCTGTCTCCTAGGCTGTCTTATTATTTTTAAATCCCCGACAAGCCCACCACAATGCTCCAGCTCCTTGCACTTTATAGGTGCTCAAGATCTATTTGCCAAGCGAACACATCTCTCTCAGTTTCTCTAGACTTGCAGGTCCTTAACTGCAGACCCTAGGGTGAGCGGGAGACAACAGCAGCTGGCCTGGAAGAAACTGTGCATAAACCACAGATTTTTACTTATGCAGCTTCGTGCATTAATTCTGGATAAGCACATGATAGAATGTCACATGTGTGAATTTTATTTGTCAGGTGTGGTGATGGTGGGAAAGAGGCTGGTAAGAGCTATTGTAGACCACACTGCATTACAAAAAATCTGATAAATCCAAGCAATTCAGTTCAAAATGGTCAATCAAGGGGAAAAATGCAGTCATTTAACTTGATAATTCTACACGATACATTAAGTCTCTCACAGACTCCACCAAAATGAAAGCGAAAAGAGCTGAACGAAGGTAGAGGAAGATTTTCTTTAAGGTCCACTAATTGATTTCTTTTAGCTCCTAAATACGTGGGAAGCAGTAAAGCATGGTGCTTAGGCCATTGTACTCACCTGATCTTGGAGTTGGGCAGTCTAACTTGTGCACTGGCTGAACAGATGGATAACTGATCATAGGCAAATTCTTAACTTTTCTCTTCCTCAGTGTCTTCATCTGTAAAATGGGGATATTATTGGTACTTACTTCTTAAGAGCTTTGTGAGGATGAACTACACTAATCCGTGGACAAGAGACATGTTGTCTACATAATAGGTGCCCAGTAAGTTACAGTGATTGTGTTGCTGATAATGCCCATGACAACAATGATGGCACGTGTCTATTTTTATCATTATAGTGTGATTACACGTCATATATGTTGTATCTCCTTGTTCTGAGATTAACATAACCTCTTTTAGAAACCATCAAAAGGCTCAACAGTACTGGTGAGAAACATCTGCGAGCAACAGACATTCAGAAACAAACATTCAATTAAGACGACCGCTTCCAGGAGCAGTCTCTGAAGCATGTCTGATCTAGACGGGATGGCCCCACGCACTTCTCGCTGGGAGAGAATCTTCTGTTGTTGCCAGGCAGGACCATTCCCTGTTGGTTTAAATTAACCTGAAAGGTCCTCAGCAGTTCAGGTGTGTTTAGCTCAGCATCGCAGATTGTTTACACCTGTGATGCAGGCACATCAAGAAAACCACCACTGAGCCAGCGGCTTCGCGTTTCCAGCTGAAGCTACAGCGGTTCCTTTCTGTAAGCACAGGAAATCAGCCAAGCTCAGTTTGCTTAAGACATTGAGGTAAACCGTTTGCTTTGTCAAAGCACTCTCTCCCAGGAACGACCAAGATATTCTGAATCATTTACTTCTTTCCCATTTGCCATTCTTTTCGTGAGGTGGATTCCCCAATCGTAACACAGAGAAAGTGTTTAATCAGAAGCAGCCAGAAGTGATTGGTGACAACTGGCATTTAACGGCTTGATCCCAAATCTAGCTTCAGTTGTGTTTCACTAGAGATTTTCCAGATTCTTCCTACTGAGAGTTTGGCAGAAGACAATAAAAATCACGATTCCCTCAGTTTTTTCTGATGTTTTACTACGGCACTGAATTATATGTTCAGTATTCCCCTGGAAATACATACACGGTGTGTTCATCATTTGTCTCTGACTAAAACGTCCAAATGACTGAGAATTAATGAAAATCATTACCGATAGGAGCAAAGGATGTGTACCAAGATGTTCGCTAAAGCACTGTCTACAATTGTGAAAATGAAAACATATATTATAAACTGTATAACAATAGGCATGAAGTATTTACTACTACATGGACTAGTATGAAACCATTAAAATGATGTAGAAACAAAAAAATGTGAAAAACGGGTTTTAAAATAAAACAATACACACACTAATATTAGATTATTTAGTTATTATTCTGGGTCCAACCAGAAGAAAAAAAACACAGTAATTTGAGCATGGAAAGTGCAATGAAAAAACTATTAATTATGAAAGAGGATTAGAGTAAGGAACGAATGGCCAGCGACAAGTAAAGAGAACGCCAAAACACACAGCAGAAATAAGGAGAGCCGCTAACCCTCCAGCTGAAAGGAAGACCTCCTCCTCCCTGCCCACAGGACTGAGGTCCAGACCCGGTGGAAAAGAGCATGAGTGTGGCTCACTGGATGGTAAAGAAGTTGCTATGGTGTCTCATGGTGGAACTTTCTGGAAATATGCCCTCTGTAAGTTGCTGGAAATCCACCTTCTAGGGTTCCAGGAGAACTATGCACGGCGAGATGTCTCACCTGAGGCGCTACTCCGAAACAGCTTGTAGAAGAGGCTGAGGGAAACTGTTTTCCGCCGCTCCCTCTGCGCACTGCTGAAGCCGACTACTGGGGAAGTTGTGAGCCCTGGGAGCAGGGCTGAGGACGCCCTCGGAGCTGCAGGAGTCCGTGGGGGCTGGAGACGCCACCAGGAGCCTTCCCAGCAAGCACCGGGGCATCACGAAGCAACACCTTCCTCAGGTGCCACCAATTAGTAAAGCCTAACGTCACACCAGCTGGCCAAGGAAAAACTATTTAAAGGACCCATATCAGTTTTCACAGAGCAAGTAACAAAAGAGTGAATTTTGAGCTGAGAGGCGGTAACCAATGTTACCTCAATAAAAATTAAATTAAAAGGGAGTTTTTTTCACATAATCAGTGAAATGCAAATTCAAGCAATAAAATGCCGTTTTTGAAAAAAAACAAACTGACACAAAGAGTATATAATATTAAAATGTTAACAATGGCTCTCCTTGTGTGGGAAATTACCAGTGAATTTCTCATTTTTCTTGGAGCATTGCCGTATTCCTACAATATAAATGTAAATAGATTTCCAATGCCAAAAATAAAATACAATTATCAACTCAGCTACCCAATAAACTTAATATCCACTCAGTAACTTTTACTCTGTATTTAATTACAGCATAAAATGTAAGAACAAATGCAATATGGATGCTGCATATTAAAGGGACTCGATCAGTTTTACTCATTTTGTGGATTCAAGGAAAGGATCATTCAAGCGTTTCCATGAGTTTCTCTTCCATTCTACCTAAAACTCCCTCTTGCTGGAGGAATTCTGTCCATCAAATTCTAGTTATCCACATCAACACATTTCATATATCTTACAGGGGTATTAGCTTTGTGTGTGTGTGTGGAGGGGTGGTGGGTACAGGTGAAATAAGTTTAGGAAATGATCACTGTACCAAAGGGCAACACGTTTACATATTATTGCTTCTATCTGTACATACCACACAGGTTTGTACAGAACTGCAATAGTGTTTGGATCCAGCTAGAGCCTGGACATGATTCTGCTTTACCAACCCAACAAGGAACTTCTTCTGTGCACCTGAGTGAATCAAGGTGAATGAACATGTTTGGGGAAGTTTTAAAGGCCTACACAAAGCACTACAGCTCTCTCAAGTGCTATAATATAATTATAAAAGTTTTTTTAAAAAACATTTACTGTTGCCTTTCAGTCTACCTTCTTGTATTTTACTACACTCTACCTTATTTTAAATGTGATTTAAGGAAATGTTTTGCTCCATACTTTCTTAGTCTATCCCTCCCTTTCTTCCTCTCTGCCTTATAAAAGAATAAACATATAATCGAGCCAAAAAAAAAAACCTCCAGCTTATCTGTAAAAAAAGCTTCAACTAGCAACCTAAGTGTCCATCGACAGATGAATGGATAAAGATGTGGCACATATATGCAATGGAATATTACTCAGCCATAAAAAGAAATGAAATTGCATTATTTGTAGTGAGGAGGATGGACCTAGAGTCTGTCATACAGAGTGAAGTAAGTCAGAAAGAGAAAAACAAATACTGTATGCTAACACATATATATGGAATCTGAAA
>NC_041231.1:13625269-13682549 GCF_002837175.3 Physeter macrocephalus
CAGAAACTAACACACCATTGTAAAGCAATTATACTCCAATAAAGATGTTAAAAAAATAAAAATAAAAATAAGCTTTAAAAAAAGCTTCAACTGCAAAGGGACATGTTACCGCCTGCTACCATCAATATAATACCTAACAATTTATCATTGATGCCGTAAGAAAGTTAGTGGGTGTAGCTAAAACCATCTTTTATTTTAAATATCCCTTGTTGTGCTAGTAATGATTTTCCTTTATTATCCCCAAGTCACATATTTAAACCTAAAAAGACAAACCCAATTTCACTTCTCTAAATTATTCTACTGTAACCACATGTACCCTAACTGTAGGAGATGCTTGAGCCATTTTCTACTTAAAATTCTGAAAGACTCGTGCTCACATAATCCCCACTGACACTTCTGCAAATGACCAAGAATTTCATCAAGGCCACTGGATCAGAACAGTTAGTGGGTACATCAAGTAAAAAGCAATATAAAGGGTTAACACTAAGAAAACCTTGAGGGAAAAGCCTAATTGTGTGCCTCTGTAGGCAAGACATCCATATTTCTTTTAAAATGCTTTTAGGGCAATACTACAGATGCATGTTAATATACCCTGCTTGATTAAAAAAAAAACCTTTAATGGTGGAACATATCAAATTCAAATAGCACAAGTTGCAGTGCTTGATTTTTCTTAAAAGGTCCATTTTTACTTCTTACTCTTCAATCTTGACATCACTTTTAGAATGCTTCCCCAACACCTGTCCCCTGATCCAGGCAGGCGGTGATATTTCCTTACATCTGTGTTTCTTTTATCACACTGCATCATAATCATTTACTTAATCAACTTTCTGCTTCACCACAATATGAGTTCTGTGAAGCCAGGATCCATGTTTTATTAAGTTTGAATCTCCAAAGTTTAGTGGATTTGCTGTTTCAACAAATATTTATTAAATGTCTACTCTTTCCCAGATGTGTGTGCTGGGTATAAATAAGGTGGCTTGTCAAAAAGAGAGATGCGGTTCTTGGGCTCACGGAATTTAGAGTTCAGTGAGGGAAACAGTAAATTAACAAGAAAACATTCTAACAGATAATTACAAATTCATACAAGTTCTATAGCATAAAAGAGAAAGATGTTGCGACACATATTAACCTGGGGGAGTTTCTTGGGATAAGTAGGACAAGGCCTCCCTTGGAGGCCACTTGGAAGCCACTTGGAAGGATGTGAGGCTCAACATAAGGGAATAGAGTGTGTGAAGTTTCTGAGTCCAGGAGAACTCAGCAGGAATAAATGGAGGAATGAAGAAATAAATGATTTGGAAATGAACAGTGTGGCAACGTGATGGAAAGTTGAAACATTACCCATGTCTCTAAGAAGCTTATAAACAGCAAGGAAATTGAGCCTGAGAATCACCATCCTTTCAGTCCTGCATGTCACTCAACCTATTTCTATTCTTTTTTCTTTTAACCAAGGCAGACATTGCTAATCAATCACGGCATTCTTCCCCCCCTAAGGCTGGACAGAGCTTAATTTTTTTCTTAATTCAGTGCTTCTGCCAACCATTACCACTCATTCAAAATGGGCACTCAAGATGATACCCTTTTGCCCTTCCTGATGTAAGTGGTTAATACCATTTTTATCTGATTAATAAACAATTTGATATTGGCTTGAGGGGGACGAGAGGTAGCAAACTGAGCTAATATATATAAAGCAGTGAAGGTTGTAAATGGATAAGAAGCCTGGCTCATTACAGGTGCTGAATTGATAGGAGTGATTATAATGATGCTGGGAAAATATGGGGCATCCAGTAATTGATGGGAGCTAGCATTTGAGGCTACTCCTGAGGGTGAGAGAAATTACCAAGTGGGTAGCACTGAGTCACTGAAGTCACTCTTTCATAACGTCATAGTTTTTAGCTAACATAACGTCATGTTAGCTTGGAACAGCCAAGCTAACATTTTCTCAAAAATACGGAGAAAACAATACCTTTACACTCAAGCAAGAAAAAAAAAAAGATCATCATCAGAAAGGGTACATGCAGCTGGAGACTAGCATCTTGACCTATTCCTAGTACATTTAGAAATGAAAACTCATCAGCTTTACTGACTTCACCACTTAGTCCGTGTACCAGAACTTCAGCAAGCCAGAGTTAGCCAGTCTAAAACGTTCAGTTTTCCCCCACCTGCACTGAGTGAATCATGCATCTTAGGTATAAAATGATAGCATTTATAATTTAGTAAGAGCTAAACCCAGAAGTACTCTAACGTATTATTAAGGTTGAAAATTTCTTAGAAACCAAAGAAATACAAAGGTTTAGTTCTTATGATGACATTAATTGGAAGTATGTTGCATCTACTACATGTTGAGAATCTCCTTGGATATGAAGTGATGCACTGAGACCTAGCCATAGGATATAGCTACCCAATCCACTGCCTACTTATAAGTTCTTCTGAAGATTTTATTATATACTGTTTCACTTTAGAACTGCCTACATTGGGCAGAGTAGTTTTCCTGAGTTATGGTAATAGTTACCACTTTGAGTGTCTGTTTTATGTCAGTGCCGTGCTAGGCCTTTTAAATATATTATTTATAATGCATACAATAACCCAGTAAAGACTGACCTGATTTCTACCTCACAGACAAGGCAACTGCAGTTCAGAGAATTTAAGGAACTTGTTCAATTTACATAACTCAATCAACGATAGGGATGGGATTTGGATGCAGTTCTGTCTCCAGACCTCATGGCATTTTCACTACCCTTTGTTTGCATGTTAGCTCTATCTCATTCCACAGCCACGCACAGATTAGGGAAAATTAGAGGACCACCCCGGACACCACACTTGTAAGGGCCGGCCTTCAGGAAGCGGGAAAGCGGGCCAGCTTGTGGGGGAGAAAGTTGTTCCCAACTGACGCTAGGGCTTGTACGGCCTCCATCAGCCCCGGAATCTCTCTGACAGCACCTGAGCAATGTATGTGATCAGCAATTTCCAGCTTCCTTTTGGCTACATATGCTGATTAATTTTTCCTGGTATAGATGCTCATTTTACCAAGCCACTCGCTGTAAACGGGGCCAGGTGTAGGGCCCATTTCCTGCTCCACCCACTTTATTGGAGCCAAATACTCCATCTATATCCTTCCCGAGTTGTATCTCACAGTTATAGACAATAGGCACGGGGACTCTTAAGCATGAATAGATTGACATAAAAGCATTCTCTCTTCCCTAAAAGGAAAAAAAACAGTACACTTACTGGGTGATAATATGTCAGGAAGTCTGCTATATCATCTTTATAAACAGGGTACCGAGGTATAATTATTCCACTTTAGCTCACAGATGCTTTCACGCGTTTCCTGACTTTCGTTTTGTTTTGTGCGGCTCACGACAGACCGATCCATTTTTGCAGGGATCAGGCCCTGCAGCTCAGGGTCAACTCTCATAGATACTCTGAATCAAGTACAGAGATGAGCAGCTGGGAAGATGGGGGAGGCGGTCAGGGAGGCAGGGAGACCTGAACAGATGAGTAACGGGGACCAGGAAGGAGGACAGAGGCTCCGTACATGATTAAACATGAATATGGGCCCTCTTGCCAACCAGATGCATCATCTTTATGCAACTGGAATGACCCCTTTTCCCACACCTCCCTACACTACACAGAATGCTTTGACTGATTTTTACTGACAGCTCAGCACGTGCTATAACAGCAGTATCACACCGAGTGGAACAGATTGTCAGTGTGGCAGATACCGCCATCTCTTTCCAATGTTTGCAGGCTTTCCGAGCAGGCCGTGGGCGTGCTGTGCACCTCACTCCTTTTCTAGCAGAGGCCAAGCGATGCAGACATTAACTATGCACCTAAATTAGACTCCTAATGAAACAGAGCAGGACCCTATGATCCTTTCCCCTAACCATGTCCTCTGCCTGCTTTTTGTCTGTGGAAAAACTTTAGCCAAAAATTAAGTTTAATCAGAGAAGTGAGACAATGCAGAAGCAAAAAATAAAAGCAGTCAAACAGGACAAAACAATAATAATTTATCAGTAAGCAAAATTAAGGACCTTTAGTTCCTCCTCAATGGCTATAGATAATATTCTGAGCCATATCCTGTGAGCTAGGTGAAACCCCACTAGGTGAAGAAGTTAAGTACATGATGACCAGACTGTAGGCATGACATAAGCTGCCACAATTCACAATTCTGAGAACTGGCCTCAAAGAAATGGGAACAAACTGACCCTGGAACTGAAGACTAACTGTACTTAAAACAATCAAGATGACACTGGTCAGACCACTGATGACCAATTTCAAGATGACGGTCAGAGCCGACTGTGCTGTTTCTGCACGGAGCCCCCTCCCTCCGTCTATAAAAGCTCTTGCTCCCTGATTGGGTGCGTGCGGGGAGCTGGCCTTCGGACAGGCGTCCTCCCTCCCCCACCCCCTGGTCGCAGGCACCCAAAACAAAGTAAACTTTCCTTTCCACCAACCTTGCCTCTTTACTGGCTTTTGAGCAGCGAGCAGCTAGACCCCGCTTCTGGTTACGCTAACAGGAAAGGCAGAGAGAAAAAATCATTTAAAAACATGATGTAGAGAACACAGACGTAGAGAACAAATGTATGGACACCAAGGGGGGAAAGTGGCGGGGGGAGGGTGGTGGTGGAATGAACTGGGAGATTGGGATTGACGTATATACACTAATATGTATAAAATGGATAACTAATGAGAAACTGCTGTATAAAAAAATAAAAATAAAATTCAAAAATTCAAAATTTCAAAAAAAACCATGAGTGGCATTTTATGCGCCAGTTCAAATAACGGGGAACCTAATCACTGTGAATGATAAACAAGTTTGTGAAAAACCCACTACTTATTAGCACGGCATGCTCCACGTACAAAGAAATTTTCTAATGGTAAATATAGCAGAAGGCTACAATTAAAACCTTTCAATGATTGCAATCCACGGAAAAGCCATTTAGTGATAAATTGGAGAGCAAGAGGAGATTATCACCTGTTTAAGCTTCCATTGATTCTATCAAGTTGTTTGCCTGGCAGTATCTAGGCTATGATGGAAAAGTTGAGAAAAACTCATTGTTCCCCTATCTAAATATTATTAATTGCAAGCATTCATTTTGAAAGATTTGTGGCTCTTTGGCAGAAAAGGATCTGCTTGACAACTACTAATTATACTTAATAATAAATAATATTTATCATTTACATAATTATTTTCATATTTAAATCCTTTCACAGATTTTGTTTCCTCATATGAAATATCAGTACAACTTGACTGCATATAATGTTATGATATTTCTGTGAAACCAGCCCCAAGTAGTAAGCTTTCATAAGAAAACTGGGGCCTTAATCTTATCTATATTAACAAGTGTTAACAAATCATTAGAATTTCCTTTTCAGCACCTGAGGAGGGGGGCATATTGAACAACTCTCTGAGGAACACTGAACTGACTTTTTGGCAAAACACCCAGTTAACGCCAAAACTGTGCAAAAATATTTAGAAGAGGCAGAGACGTGAGGCAGCGAGATCAATGAGAGACGTATTAAATTAAAATAAATACCTGTCTCTCTCTCTATCTGCCTACCTATCTATCAACAGGGTGAAAACAAAAGAGCAAAACAAATGAAATCAATATACTTAATACAGTTGTGAATGTAAACGTCTGAATATAGATTTTTTTTTTAAATTGTCGGTACGAGTTGGATATTTGACCTAGTGAGTACACGTGTAGGAATATATTCTAAGGATTTCACAGAAATCTAGGTACCATGGCATTAACTGGAATACTATTTGTAAAAAAAGAAAAACTTGGAAATAATTTGTTTCCAACAATAGGGCATTGTTTAAATAAGTGATAACATATGTTGAAATATTAAATAATTTTTAAATTTTCTAAATGAGGAATATTAGATCATGTGGGAAATTGTCATGATAACATTAGGTGAAAATGTACTAGAAATAAAAATTATACAAATAGTATATCTTAGCCTTATTAAATAATGCATGTAAAAATATATGTAAATATATGTTTATATAAATATATATGCATATATAAGTGGGAAAATGCAAAAATGGAAAAGATAATATTTATCTCAAAGTTCTACAAGTGTATTTATATTTTTCCTTTACATTTTTCTGTATTTTATAATTTTTCTACCCTAAAATATTAATTTAATTACTATGTATTTTTGAACAACTCTATTTTTTAAAATTGTTTTTACATATAGAGTGGTCACGTGTTTGCTTAACAGAGTGCAAGTGAAAAATATAGGCTGTTTTTGTGGTTCTCATGATGTTTAAAAGACTAAAACAAGTTCTGAAACCTCGAAGTCTACTTTGGCCACACAATTCCACATCTAGTCTGGGAGCTCATCATAAGACTATCAAGCAACTGGGTGAAAAAGATATTTGCTGCAACACTATTTATAATAGAAGAAACATGAAACCAACATTAAGGTCTACCGAAAGGGGATTTATGAAATGAATGGTGGTACAGCCACTGCGTAGAGCTACAGCTATTAAAATGATCATGTTCCGGGAACACAAATTCACCCAGGAGGGGCTGTTCTTGCAGGCTGTTTGCATCAAACAGGAAACGCTGACGATGAAGCTCTCGTTGGAGAACACCTCCCAGGGCATCAGATGTACCTGCCCTTCAACTTCCCCCACATCCAGGTAAGGCTGCACACCAAGTATCACCAGACTGTCCAATTTTCAGAAGAAGCTGCAACATGCCTAGGCTTTTCAGATGTTGTGCAGGCCCGGGGGGTGGGAAATAAAATGGCTACGGGCTGAATTTAACCAGTCAGCCAAGAGTTTTCAAACTTTGATGTAGAACTAAATTTATAACTATGTAATAATGTACAATGCTTACATTAAATTTTAAAACAGGGGTTTAAAACATTATGTTTTTATTTAGGTTAAACTATGTTTATATGTTAGTATGTTTGTGTGATGTTCACACAAATGAACATACACACAGTATAGGGAGATAAAAAGCAGAGATGAATGGATCTGAAAGTACTTTTCTTTGGGTGATGGGTTATTTTGAATGACTTCAGGGGTTTTTTTCCATACTACTCTATATCTATATTCTATCATATAAAATATTGTATATTTATACTATTCTGTATTTTTATTTTTGAAACAAACACATGCAGATTTTATGATATAAGAATTATACAATTATACTTAATAGAAATATAGATTTCCTTTTTTGCATATGTTGTCTCATTCTGTCTCAAAAGGACCATGTCAGAAGCACCAGATTCAGTTCTGAGCATTGCCTTTTTTGGAGTATTTTAGAAAACAAAAGCAAGTACAAACATCAATAAACAAGATGGGGAAGGGCCTAGACATACTCTCACAGGATTTTTAGGAAGAAACAATGGATGTTTTCCTGACGAAAAGTAGACTTCAGTTGTGTGATAATGGACTACAAAGATGTGAAGTGCAAACATGGGTATTTGAAACTCAAATATTTTTCTCTGTAGTTCCATCAGGTCAAGCTAAGACCAATGGGTGACATGCTTCAGGAAGGCAACTGTAAGGAAGTACTTTGTAGAAATTATAGTTGTTCGTATGCTGGATGACTTAACTCACCAAGTAGAGCATTCAAGATACTAGGAGTGCTCAAACAGAGGCCAGATTACCAGTACTTTTATAGCATGAATTCTTACATTGGATGAGGTGATAAAACAGATGACATCAACTTCTAAAATCGAGATCATATTTCCCTTTGAGTCCTAACACTATGATAATATAATCTTCTCAGTTATGGTATAAAGCAGGTAACTGATTTGAGAAGGGTACTGAGTTTGAGGACATATTGACTGACTGATTCATTCCACAAATACTTTACTAAGGGACTATGCTAAGAGCCTGGGATCCCATGAAACAAAATGCCGGCAGAAGTGAATCTCTTTAATGAAACAAAGTATGTGGAAGACAAATCATTAAATGCTTACTCACAGTAAAGCATGCAATGTATCCTGAAATAGGAAATATAGATGACTATATGTCCAGGGCTTGCCCCAAGAGCAAGTCTTCTCTAAATGGATTATTTTTCTTTTCTCTTTCTTTATCTTGTCTTCCCCACTTATACCTTTATTCTCCGCTTCAGTGTAAGATATTTCTCCTTTCCACTTCTAGCTGAAAAAAAAAACAAGTCTCAGGTGTCAATTTACTATGTAACTGTGGGTCCCTCTCTGTATTACAAAACAAGACTCAGCGGCCAGTGAGTCCTGATATCATGACCTCCAAAAGGGTCACATGGGTTCTCTGAAAATTCCAATAGTTTTAGAGTCTTTTCTACATCTTTTCCAATGATTCAGGTATGGAGGTTTCTATATCTTGGGCCTAGAATTCCTTCTACTGAGTGGCAAGTTGATGTGGTTTTAGTGCTTATATCCTATAAGTTCTTTTAATTAGTGTCTTATAGCCTCCCAAAGTGTTTATATATATATGATTGGCCACCATTTAAAATGAAAAAAATAATTTACATTGCTATTTATCCTCATTGAGTCGCCCATGTAAGAAGCAGAGCATCCACTTTTGTAATACCTTAGCCACAGTATTTTAACATATATAGTAGTTCTCAATGTTTACAGTGTATTGGAAGCACCATATTAGTCAGGGTACTCCAGAGAAACAGAACCAATAGGAGATGTATAATAAATATAATGCGATAGATGTAATTACTTTAGCATATGTAATTGATATTAAACATATATTAAATATTATATATACTTGTATATTAAATATAAGCTGGAAACTAGGAAATCCAGGGGTGTAGTTTTGAGAACTGACGTAAGCCACAGTCAGAGGGCAGGAGATCAGATCAAATACTCAGGCAGACAGAGCAAATTCTCCTTTCCTCTGACTTTTTATTCTTTTGGGGCCCTCAACAGATTGGATGAGGCCCACCTACACTGGGGAGGGAAATCTGCTTTACTCCATCTACCAATTCAAATGCTAATCTCATCTGGGAACACCCTCACACACCCACCCAGAAATAATGTTTTGCAAAATATCTGTGTATCTCAGGATATAGTTGAGTTGACACTTAAAATTAACCATTACATTCTGCAAACCTTAAAATATACCAATGCCTCAGTCCAACTCCCCAGAAATTCATATTTAATTGGTATAAATTACAGGCTGGACTTTAAGATTATCAAAAGCTCTTCAGGAGATTTTAATGAATCACCAAAAGTTAAGAATCATTAACATCATAGAACATTTCTTTCTTGATGAGAAATCAAAATGCTTCTCACTTTTAGTGTTGAGGCTCTGGGAGAGATATTATCTACCTCTGTAAGGTGCCTTCAGAGTATCCCACTGTACCCCACGTAGTCAGTATTTTCAAACAGACCACTGCAAACATGTGCCTCCAAGTCTGGTAAAAGTCAATCCAAATATTTTTCCCCAATATGGTAGTAGATGGGTAGAATTTCTTTTATGATCACCACGTTGTATGGTAGGCATAATTATTCCCATGTAGAGGGTGAACTGAGATTCAGAGAAAAATAGGGGTGCATATTGCCACAAAGCTAGCAAATGTAAAAAATTAGGAAAAGGTCAAGTTTTCCAATCCGATTTAGATAAGTGGTAGGTATCAGTATTTTATTTATTCCACAGATACTACTGTCAGGGGTGAGTAGAAAAAAAGCAAATGAATAAAAATGTAGTTGGGGGCTTCCCTGGTGGCGCAGTGGTTGAGAGTCCGCCTGCCGATGCAGGGGACGCGGGTTCGTGCCCCGGTCCAGAAAGATCCCACATGCCGCGGAGCGGCTGGGCCCGTGAGCCATGGCCGCTGAGCCTGCGCGTCCGGAGCCTGTGCTCCGCAACAGGAGAGGCCACAACAGTGAGGGGCAAGCGTACCGCAAAAAAAAAAAAAAAAAAAAAAAAATGTAGTCGGCCTATGAACGGGAAGATTAGCTAGCATTCTTCACACAAAAGACCTGATATGTATTCGGCCACTGGAGAGGTTTAGTCAGCTGTATTTACAGTCCCATAAATGGAAAGAAGCATCATGACAAAAGGAGATTCTATGAATCCAGGAAAAAAACACATCAAATTAAAAAAATAATTCACGGGCAGAGCAAAGATGACAGAGTTGGCTCTGATAACAAAGTATCTAAAATAAGTGGTGATGTGTTTCTCCAACCACACAGGCTGCCAGTCCAGGTGCAAAGGAAAATAAATAAAACTATTATAGATCTAGTAAAAGTTAAACAGACAATCAAAACCAACAATGGAGATGAATTTTAAGTTGGTGATTCTTTGAACAATCCTAAAAAGATTTCATTTGCTCTGTTAATGCAATGTCAAGGCCATTTTAGAAATAAAAGAACATTTTTCTGCTTGCTAGAGTTTAGACATAAATCCTCAAACTGTATTAAATCAAGATGCTTCTAGAATCGTAGAGCTAAAGATCATCAAGGATAATTAAAGAACTATAGTCCCTCCCTCATTTTACAGGTGAGAAAACCAAGGTGGTAAAGGATTATGTGATGGGCTTAAAGTCCACAGGACTCCCATCAGCAGCCAAAACAAGATTAGAATGCAGGTCTCCCATTTCCTCTTCACTTAATTATTCAGCATTCTTTACTCATTTTGAGCACAATTAGTGCACTGCTGCTTGAAACCTGACCTTTCCAATGTCAGTCAAAATGCCATACTTTAATAGTGCTTCCATTGTCTTTGACCAGATTATTAAATAACTGGCAATCATGTTCTGAGCTTCTTTCCAGATGAATTATATGTTAAGCTCTATTTCAATATTGATTTGTAATATACTTTAAAGCATGTTGATCTTCCTCTGGTCTCTTCTTACAATTCTGAGCTACATGAATGCTAGAGTTCCTAAAATTTGTGATTTTCTGAATGGCCATCTCTACTATGTACACCAACCCAACAATAGTCACTGCTTGTTGCTAGACAGAAAAAAAAAGTTAATAAATTTACAAGTGAAATCCTGTGTTCATTTTTTTTTAATGAAAAACAGAAACCTATTTGATTTAGAATCTAAACCCTAGAAGCATACACAGGGCTTAAAGAAATGTATGATTCTTCTATAGAATATTGGAGAATTCTTGTTTAATCAATGGAAGCACATCGTTAGTTTATTCAGGTCCCTAAAAAGGTGGAGGACCTCACTTAAAAGAAACAAGTGACTATCTTAGTTAATGGAAATAGAAATGCATTTCCAGCTTATTTATAGTTGTTCATTTCTATCCTGTACAGTGGTCTGTTTCTCAGGACATCAGTATAAAAGGCAAATTGATAGGTGAGAAGGATAAGTGGTATAATAAAAAAGTTAAAAGCATGGGCTACATGACATGGACAAGTTACTCAGCCTTTCCAATCTTCCATATGCACATCTATAAAACAGGGAGTAAAACATATTACAAAGAGATATGCTTCTCCTCCCACCATGCTTTGGCCTTCACATGTTTGGGAGGCATAGGAGATCCAGTGCCTTTCCCCTCCATCCTATTCTTGGAAGAGGAATTGTTAATGTTATTGGTCAGTAACCAGAACATCTATGGAGCAATGGGTAGAATTATTACATTTGAAAGTGACAAACGTGTCACATGGTTCTGTCCCAGTAGCTCAGCTTATGATTCACAGAATAAGGCATGTTAACTTAAGCTTGTCCCATGACCTAGTCATCTGTGATTTGGGGGCAAGAGAAAGAGAGAAGGAAAGCCTCAATTAGAATTCCAAAATGAAGTAACAGCGGCTAGCTCACTAGTAATAAATAATACTTTGGTCTTTTCTGATTACTGTTTCCTGTGTATGGAGCCCTTGGCAGGAAACTTAACCACCCACTTCAGAGGTCTGTTATGAAGTCCGATACGGTATATAAAGAGCACAGTACAGTGCCTCATATGCAATAAGCTGTCAAAGAATATCATCTAGATGACCTTGGATGTGCACTTAAATGTTTGTTATTAAATCAGTTCGCACGGGACTAGTATCCAGAGCCTCAGGATAAAGTAGATTCACGTGAGTTAATCAATGAAAAGCTCTCTGAAATTCTAGATGGCAGGTCATGCTAACTCAGGGAAGTGGAAGCTGGTGGCTGGGCGTTCCCTCAGGACACGTGTATTGATGGAAGGAGGACTCAGGGTGTAGAAAGCAGCTTTTGGCAGTGGATGGTAAACCATCGCCCAGCACATGCTGCCTCCTGTTAAAGCAGGAGGCTCTCATGCAAATTGCTTTCTGCATCATTAGCTGTCATCTACCCGCATCTCTCCTCCTGCAGCTGTTCTTTCTGATTTTGCCTGCAAACTTTTCATATTGGGTAGGCTCCCAAGCCAAACAAGTTGCCTCTCGGCAGGCTTTGTTCCTGGGGGCGGGAAGTGAACCTCACAGATAAGCCAAAGGAAGGATGCACCATGGACTAATACACGCTGAAGGAAAAGACTCCTTTAAGCTAAGGTGATGAATGCCTTTGAAAGTAATTTTCATGCGGCTTCCTAGGAGCATGTCAGCCAGGCTCCAGAAGTTATATGCTGCAATTTTAAAATTATCTGCCTCTGTAGACTTCTAAAGCTTCTATCAGCTAAGAAGTATCTTTTTTAAAAAATAAAATATTTTTATACAATTTTAAAGACTACTTTCCATTTATTACAAAATATTGGCTCTATTCCCCCTGTTGTATAATACATCCTTGAGCCTACTTTACACCCAATAGTTTGTACTTCCCACTCCCCAATTCCAACTCTTAAATTGCCTTTCCCCCGCTCCCCCGCTGGCAATTACTAGTTTGTTCTCTGAATCTGTGAGTCTACTTCTTTTATGTTATATTCACTAGTTGGTTTTATTTCTTAGATTCCACATATAAGCGATATCATACAGTATTTACCTTTCTCTGTCTGACTTATTTCTCTTAGGAAAATGCCCTCCAAGTCCATCCATGTTGCTGCAAATGGCAAACTTAATTTCATTCTTTTTTATGGCGGAGTAGTATTTATACATATATATATGTATGTAAATATACATATATATAAATTTAAATTATATATATATATTATATATATATATATAAAATCTTCTTTATCCATTGATCTGTTGATGGATACTCAGGTTGTTTCCATGTCTTGGCAATCGTAAATAACGCTGCTATGATGCTACGAACACTGGGGTGCATGTATCTTTTTGAATTATAGTTTTGTCTGGATATATGCCCAGGAGTGGGATTGCTGGATCATATGGTAATTCTATTTTTAGTTTTCTGAGGGACCTCCATACTGTTTTCCACAGTGGCTGCACCGATTTATTATACTCCCACCAGAGGAATGTGTGGGAAATCTCTGTACCTTGTGCTCAATTTTACTGTGAACCTAAAACTTCATTAATTAATTAATTCCCAGCAGCATCAGCAAATAAGACCATGCATTTTTTTAAAATCTTTTTTTAAGGCATAGTAAATATTTGCTGAATAAAATGAGAAACTATCTCGATTGGGTGGATTAAATCAGCAGAAACTAAGCTTCACCTGTGATTTTAGCAGCTGAACTGGTTGAGAAATTCAAAGCAGAACAGGCACAGGTCCTCTCTGAACAAGGTAAGGTACAAGAAAAGGAAGCATGGATGTTGTAGGCAAATCATAACACTCTATCATGGCTAAATATAATATCAGGAATTAAATAACTTGAAATCATATAAAGATTTCCTTTATTCGTACGCCCCCTCCCGCATAAAGTTGAAGGTGAGTACAAATCTCCATCAAGCAGGCAGAGGCTCCCGCTAACTTATATCTGAAATCAAAATTTTAAAGTGTTTTCTTCAGAATCCCTTTTGCCTGGGTGCAGAAGAAAAAGTAGCTGATCAGTGCACCCAAAGGTAAAATGAAAAATAGTAAAAGAAAGTTTTTCTACATTTTTGAATTTAAAATCTGAAATACATTTCTTTAATACTCTTCTTATTTTTACCCATGTACCTTAGAAACCAAAATTTAAATGATATTAGAGCAGAGGAGCAAAAATTTCCAGCCAATCAAAAGGTTAAGTGGTGCCTGATACACTGTTTGAATAAAGTTACGAATCCATATCCAGACTCAGCTAGAAAATTAAAGCGTGCTGTGATCACTTGGTACGAAGAGGGGTCATGGCAATTGATTTTATTTATACACACTTTCATACATAATAATTTATCAAATGTGTCCTATGCCACTTTCCTTGCTTATTTAATCCTCATTTAATCTCTACCAAATGAATACTGTGAAACATGTTTAATCATTATTCCCATTTCCAAGATGTGGAAACTGAGGCAGGAAGTATGGTACATCAAAATTCAGAAATTTTGTCACTCCAAATATCTCCAGGTCTAGCTCTTTAACCTGTGTAATAGTCTTTTTCTCTTTTCCTTGCCGTGTGAACCTTTCATCTTCTCCCACTGTCAAATTCAAGTTTTAACTCTAACCTCTCTTGACCTCCGCTACCTACTGAAGGATGCCTTCTGGCTTCCTAGAGAAGCTTCACCATTCATAGCAGAGTACTTGAGATCTAGCAGGTGCTTTGTTAAGTGAATGAGTTAATAAACATATAAGAGAGCATTAAAATTGCCACTTAAGGGATGGAGAAACAGGCTCTGAAAGATTAAGTAACTTCCTTCATGTAAGGGGTCAAGCTGGAATTCAGATTCTAAAGCCCAAGTGATCATCCTCAGAATAATCTAAGTTATCTTCATTGGGATAGAATATGCTCAGTCTATATCCCTCACTAGACTCTAAGGAACAAGAAGGCACTACTAGGTACCTAATGCACTTCATTTTGGGAAAATTTTTTCATTTATGCAAAAATACTTGTGTAAAGATAGACTAAAGCCTTAAGCTTTCCCTGCTGGATTCCCTGCTCAACTGTGAGTACTCCTGTGATGAAAACTCGCCTAACTCACTGAATGACCTTCACCAAGCAGCTTTCCTTTACATCCTCCATTTTCTTTTCTGTAAAATACTGTTGACAGGACATGTTCCACCTGCCTCATAGTAATGCGTTTAGAAAGCACTTTGGAGGGCTTCCCTGGTGGCGCAGTGGTTGAGAGTCTGCCTGCCGATGCAGGGGGACACAAGTTCGTGCCCCGGTCCGGGAAGATCCCACATAACGTGGAGCGGCTGGGCCCGTGAGCCATGGCCGCTGAGCCTGCGCGTCCGGAGCCTGTGCTCCGCAACGGGAGAGGCCACAACAGTGAGAGACCCGCATAACGCAAAAAAAAAAAAAAAAGAACAATGAGAATCCATGGAAAGATACACTGACCAGAATCACCTTTCAGGATGATGGCTCTGACTACAAGGTCATGGCAAAGAGAAAGTTAGGAGGCTCTTGTAATGATCTAGGAGAGAACGAATAACGAAAAAAAAAAAAAAAAAAAAAAAAAAGAAAGCACTTTGGAAAGCATGAAGCTTTCTTCAAAAGCAAGCAAGTGTTTTAAATGTCATTATTCTAGTACTCCTTAAAAGGAGCCTTTTTATGGTGAAAAGAAACCTTAGCTTATCAATTGTGCAACTCCACCATAGAAAATTTAAGGCAGAACATGCATGACACAATAATAATTCCAAATAAATTCTTCTAATAGTTGAGTAAAGAGAAGTCACAATTCTCCTCTGGACTATTTTGATTTAATACAAAGGGCATCCCTTTAGAAGCTTTGGAAGTTCAGATACAGAGCCGCAAACTCTAGACTGCAATGTGACATTTGTTTCTGAACTTCTGCTGCTCGTCTTGCTAACAGTTCAGTTGCAACGTAATATATTACTGCATTTCACTTCTAGGCAAGAACATTATTTACTCACAGGAGAAATACTTTCCTGAGGAAAGACTGTCTTTGGAAACTTTCAAGGACATTTGAGAAACGCTTCAGCCCAAGACACAAAATTATGAGCATGTTTTTGTGCCTCTCTGTTCCCAGGGCACCATTTAAAAAAATCTTTCATTTAAGTTTATTGCAAGCATCCATCTTCCCTTTCCAAAAAAAATAGCAATTAACACAACTTCATTGATTTCCAGTTTTCCTAGGTGTCATTTTATAATGCATGTATTTTAAGCAGTTCACATCATCATTTTCGTTGCTTTCAACATTTTCCATGTTGTCTCCCTACCTGAATTGTGACTTTTTGTATGGAAAATTTTATTTATCACTTGCAGCTTACTTTGAATAAATCTGAAATCAACATTCACTAGTATTTAATTATTTTTATTTTCTTCAGTATGTTTCTAACTTAGCAAACTATGGGTAAAAAGGCCATGTAACAACAATACGTAATATTTACATAGAGCCCATGTAGTGAACACAGTCCTAAACTCTTACCAAATCCTCACCAGACCCTACAAAGTAGGTACTATTAACCTTGTCATTTGACAGATGAGAAAACTGAGGCATAAACTGGTTAAGTAACCTGCCTGAGGTCACATACCTAGTGATTACTTTCCCCATCACCGCCATTATTTAGTTAATGCGTCCTTCCCATCTCAGTTCAAATGGCACTGACACAAAAACGTCTTTCTTTGATCTCTTGAAAACACTGGGTCTTGTTGCTTTTATAGCATCATATGTTTATTATTCATTTCACATATTTGTGTGATTATCTAATTATATTTGAACGTATTTTTCCTAAGGGTGACTCTAGTCCAGCTGTGCTTTCCAAATTATGAAATCCATGACTACGTGGTCTATGTCTGTTTTGCTTATCACTGTAGTTTCAGTATTTGGTGCGTGGTAAGTATCCAGGAAATGTGCTGGATGGATGAATACAGGACTTTGTAAGAACAAATAAATAAATGACTGGATCAATAAATTTGGTTGATCATAACACAAACAACGGTGCCATGTTAAAAATTTTTCTCTGGGTCTATACACAAACTCTTCTCAGACAGGGTTCCTGTTTGCTGTCTACACCGCCAGTTGGAAGAGAAAAAAGCCAATCAAGGTCTGACTTTGTCATTATGTGTACAGGCTGAAGCTGATGCGTTATGTCGAGAGACAGGGTGATTTAGGAATACTTTTACTTCTGGCTGAGCTATATATAGAACCAAGTCTTATGTAATTTAAAAAAATCTACTTTTAATATGTTTGTGTGAAGAACGAAATAGGAGCATCAAGCCCATTAACTGTGATATTTAATTAGATTGTCCCATTTCCACATTCATTTCCATGAATTTGGATGCCTTTAGGTCAAGCTAACCCAAGCATTTAAACCACCATGATAAATAGTGAAATATCAATGGATACACAGAAATAAAATTTCCCAAATTTAGCAAAGAACACATTAGCATGAACTTGTAAATTTAACATTCAAGTTCATTGGCGCGCAGAGAACCAAGTGTCTTTTGTTAAAGTAGGAAACTTTATGACTATGTGAGGAGATGAACATTGAGAAAGTGCTCCCTATTTTAAAACCAGGACATTAGAAATATTTTAATGAATCTATTTTTTGCATATCTGCCATCTAGGTGACAGTAAAACTCAATATGTATACATCAGATTTTTAAAACATTGTGCATATATACTGTATACTGCTACAGAATATAAGTTGCCCCAAAATCTCCAAGATGTGATATGGGATCAAACAAACAAACAGAATGACAAGAAAAACCAACTGTAATATTTTGACACCTCCTAATTATTAAATAATTATGTTTAGAGAAATAAAAATTAAAAAATTGTGCTCTGAAGAGTATTTAAAATATGAATTAAACTTCAAGATGGCAGAGTAAGACGTGGAGATCACTTTCCTCCCCACAAATACATCAGAAATACATTTACATGTGGAACAACTCCTACAGAACACCTACTGAACGCTGGCAGAAGACCTCAGACCTCCCAAAAGGCAAGTAACTCCCCATGTACTTGGGTAGGGCAAAAGAAAAAAGAAAAAACAGAGACAAAAGAATAGGGATGGGACCTGCACCTCTGGGAGGGAGCTGTGAAGGAGGAAAAGTTTCCACCACTAGAAGCCCCTTCACTGGTGGAGATGGGGAGTAGTGGGGGGTAAGCTTTGGAGACACAGAGGAGAGCGCAGCAACAGCGGTGTGGAGGGCAAAGCAGAGAGCATCCCGTACAGATCGGGGTCGACCAGCACTCACCAGCCTCAGAGGATAGTCTGCTCACCTGCCAGGGCAGGTGGGGGCTCGGAGCTGAGGCTCGGGCTTCAGAGGTCAGATCCCAGGGAGAGGACTGGGGTTGGCTGCGTGAACACAGCCTGAAGGGGGCTAGTGTACCACAGCTAGCCGGGAGGGAGTCCAGGAAAATGTCTGGATCTACCTAAGAGGCAAGACACCACTGTTCCAGGGTGCGCAAGGAGAGGGGATTAAGAGCACTGCCAAAACGAGCTCCAGAGATGGGCGCGAGACACGGCTATCAGCTCGGACCCCAGAGACGGGCATGAGACGCTAAGGCCGCTGCTGCCGCCACGAAGAATCCTGTGTGAAAGCACAGGTCACTGTCCACACCTCCCCTCCTGGGAGCCTGTGCAGCCCACCAATGCCAGAGTCCCGTGATCCAGGGACAACTTCCGCGGGAGAACACGAGGCGCACCTCAGGCTGCTGCAACGACACTCCGGCTTCTGCCGTGACAGGCTCGCCCCGCACTCCATACACCTCCCTCCCCGCTGCCTGAGTGAGCCAGAGCCCCCAAAGCAGCTGCTCCGTTAACCCTGTCCTGTCCGGGTGAAGAAAAGATGCCCTCAGGCAACCTACACACAGAGGCGGGGCCAAATTCAAAGCTGAACCCCAGGAGCTGTGTGAACAAAGAAGAGAAAGGGAAATCTCTCCCAGCAGTGGAATACCTGAATAGACAATGACAAAACAAATAAACAAAACAAAACAAAACAAAAAAATAGACATCCCAAAACTGAGGCGGTGGACTTTGTGTGATTTTGTCTGTAAAGCTTTGCTTATACCATTTGTCCTATGGTTCTGTCTGTCCGTCTTTAGTTTTTTTGTTTTTTAGTATAGTTTATAGTGCTTGTTATCATTGGTGGATTTCTTTTCTGGTTTGATTGCTCTCTTCTTTCTTTCTTTCCTTTCTTTAATTACTTTTTAATTTTTTTTAAATTTTTAATATTTTTTATTTTAATAACTTTATCTTCCTTCCTTCCTTCTTTCCTTCCTTCCTTCCATCTTTCCTTCTTTCCTTCTTTCTTTCCTCCTTTCTCCCTTTTGTTCTGAGCCATGTGGCTGACAGGGTCTTGGTGCTCTGAAGGGTGTCAGGCCTGTGCCTCTGAGGCAGGAGACCCGAGTTCAGGACATTGGTCCATGAAAGACCCCCCCGGCACCACGTAATATCAAACGCCAAAAGCTCTCCCAGAGATCTCCATCTCAACGCTAACACCCAGCTCCACTCAACGACCAGCAAGCTACAGTGCTGGAAACCCTATGCCAAACAACTAGCAAGAGAGGAACACAACCCCACCCATTAGCAGACAGGCTGCCTAAAATCGTTATAAGGTCACAGACACCCCAAAACACACCACAGGATGCGGTCCTGCCCACCAGAAAGACAAGATGCAGACTCATCCACCAGAACACAGGCACCACTCCCATCCACCAGGAAGCATACACAACCCACTGAACCTACCTTAGCCACTGGGGGCAGACACCAAAAACAGCAGGAACTACGAACCTGCAGCCTGCAAAAAGGAGACCCCAAACACAGTAAGTTAAACAAAATGAGAATACAGAGAAATACACAGCAGATGAAGGAACAAGGTAAAAACCCACCAGACCAAACAAATGAAGAGGAAATAGGGATACATCTGAAAAAGAACTCAGACTAATGACGGTAAAGATGAGCCAAAAGCTTGGAAATAGAATGGAGAAAATAAAATAAACGTTTAACAAGGACCTAGAAGAACTAAAGAGCAAACAAACAATGATGAACAATGCAATAAATGAAATTAAAAATTCACTGGAAGGAATCAATAGCAAACTAATTGAGGGAGAAGAACAGAAAAGTGACCTGGAAAATAAAATAGTAGAAATAACTAAGGCAGAGCAAAATAAACAAAAAAGAATGAAAAGAATTGAGGACAGTCTCAGAGACCTCTGGGACAACATTAAACACACCAACATTCGAATTATAGGGGTCCCAGAGAAGAAGAGAAAAAGAAAGGGACTGAGAAGATATTTGAGGAGAATACAGTTGGAAACTTCCCTTATATGGGAAAGGAAATAGTCAATCAAGTCCAAAAAGCGCAGAGAGTGCCATACAGGATAAATCCAAGGAGAAACACGCCAAGACACATATTAATCAAACTATCAAAAATTAAATATGAAGAAAAAATATTAAAAGCAGCAAGGGAAAAACAACAAATAACATACAAGGGAATCCCCATGAAGTTAAGAGCTGACCTTTCAGCAGAAACTCTGCAAGCCAGAAGGGAGTGGCAAGACATATTTAAAGTAATGAAAGGGAAAAACCTACAACCAAGATAATTCTACCCAGCAAGACCTAGAAGAACTAAAGAGCAAACAAACAATGATGAACAATGCAATAAATGAAATTAAAAATTCACTGGAAGGAATCAATAGCAAACTAATTGAGGGAGAAGAACAGAAAAGTGACCTGGAAAATAAAATAGTAGAAATAACTAAGGCAGAGCAAAATAAACAAAAAAGAATGAAAAGAATTGAGGACAGTCTCAGAGACCTCTGGGACAACATTAAACACACCAACATTCGAATTATAGGGGTCCCAGAAGGATAAATCCAAGGAGAAACACGCCAAGACACATATTAATCAAACTATCAAAAATTAAATATGAAGAAAAAATATTAAAAGCAGCAAGGGAAAAACAACAAATAACATACAAGGGAATCCCCATGAAGTTAAGAGCTGACCTTTCAGCAGAAACTCTGCAAGCCAGAAGGGAGTGGCAAGACATATTTAAAGTAATGAAAGGGAAAAACCTACAACCAAGATAATTCTACCCAGCAAGGATCTCATTCAGATTCGACGGAGAAATTAAAACCTTTACAGAAAAGCCAAAGCTAAGAGAATTCAGCACCACAAAACCAGCTTTACTACAAATGCTAAAGGAAATTCTCTAGATAGGAAACATAAGACAAGGAAAAAACCTCCTATACAAACCCAAAACTATTGAGAAAATGGTAATAGGAACATACATACCAATAACTACCTTAAATGTAAATGGATTAAATGCTCCAACCAAAGGACATAGACTGGCTGAATGGATACAAAAACAAGACCCGTATATATGCTGTCTACAAAGGAACCACTTCAGACATATACTAGGGACACATACAGATTAAAAGTGAGGGGATGGAAAAAGATATTCCATGCAAATGGATATCAAAAGAAAGCTGGAATAGCAATTCTCATATCAGACAAAATAGACTTTAAAATAAACATGATTACAAGAGACAAAGAAGGACACTACATAATGATCAAGGGATCAATCCAAGAAGAAGATATAACAATTGTAAATATTTATG
Organism: Physeter macrocephalus; assembly: GCF_002837175.3. Taxonomy (NCBI): domain Eukaryota; kingdom Metazoa; phylum Chordata; class Mammalia; order Artiodactyla; family Physeteridae; genus Physeter; species Physeter macrocephalus. The sequence goes on from NC_041231.1 coordinate 13,646,706, forward strand.
CACCTAACATAGGAGCACCTCAATACATAAGGCAAATACTAACAGCCATAGAAGGGGAAATCAACAGTAACACAATCATAGTAGGGGACTTTAAATCCCCACTTTCACCAAAGAACAGATCATCCAAAATGAAAATAAATAAGGAAACACAAGCTTTAAATGACACATTAAACAACATGGACTTAATTGATATTTATAGGACATTCCATCCATAAACAACAGAATACACTTTCTTCTCAAGTGCTCATGGAACATTCTCCAGGATAGATCATATCTTGACTTGTCATAAGTCAAGCCTTGGTAAATGTAAGAAAATAAAATCGTATCAAGTATCTATTCTGACCATAATGCTACAAGACTAGATATCAATTACAGGAAAAAACCTGTAAAAAATACAAAAACATGGAGGCTAAACAATATGCTACTAAATAACCAAGAGATCACTGAAGAAATCAAAGAGGAAATCAAAAAATACCTAGAAATGACAATGAAAACATGATGATGCAAAACCTATGGGATGCTGCAAAAGCAGTTGTAACAGGGAAGTTTATAGCAATAGAAGCCTACCTCAAAAAAGAAGAAACAACTCAAATAAACAATCTAACCTTACACTTAAAGCAAATAGGGAAAGAAGAACAAAAAAAAACCCCAAAGTTAGCAGAAGGAAAGAAATCATAAAGATCAGATCAGAAATAAATGAAAAACAAATGAAGGAAATGAGAGCAAAAATCAATAAAACTAAAAGCTGGTTCTTTGAGAAGATAAACAAAATTGATAAACCATTAGCCAGACTCATCAAGAAAAAAAGGAAGAAGACTCAAATCAATAGAATTAGAAATGTAAAAGAAGTAACAACAGACACTGCAGAAATACAAAGGCTCATAAGAGATCACTACAAGCAGCTATATGCCAATAAAATGGACAACCTGGATAAAATGGACAAATTCTTAGAAAAGCACAACTTTCTGAGACTGAACCAGGAAGAAATAGAAAATATAAAGACACCAATCAGAAGCACTGAACTAGAGACTGTGATTAAAAATCTTCCAACAAATAAAAGCCCGGGACCAGATGGCTTCACAGGCGAGTTCTATCAAACATTTAGAGAAGAGCTAACACCTATCCTTCTCAAACTCTTCCAAATATAGCAGAGGGAGAAAGACTCCCAAACTCATTCTATGAGGCCACCATCACCCTGATACCAAAACCAGACAAAGGTGTCACAAAGAAAGAAAACTACAGGCCAATATCACTGATGAACATAGATGCAAAAATCCTCAACAAAATACTAGCAAACAGAATCCAACAGCACATTAAAAGGATCATACACCATGATCAAGTGGGGTTTATCCCAGGAATCCAAGAATTCTTCAATATATGCAAATCAATCAATGTGATACACCATATTAACAGATAGAAGGAGAAAAACCATATGATCATCTCAATAGATGCAAGAAAAGCTTTCAACAAAATTCAACACCCATTTACGATAAAAACCCTCCAGAAAGTAGGCATAGAGGGAACTTTCCTCAACATAATAAAGGCCATATATGACAAACCCAAAGCCAACATTGTTCTCAATGGTGAAAAAGTGAAACCACTTCCTTTAAGATCAGGAACAAGAAAAGGTTGCCCAAGAGAAGAAAAAGAAATAAAAGGAATCCGAATTGGAAAAGAAGAAGTAAAGCTGTCACTGCTTGCAGATGACATGATACTATACATAGAGAATCCTCAAGATGCTACAAGAACACTACTACAGCTAATCAATGAATTTGGTAATGTAGCAGGATACAAAATGAATGCACAGAAATCTCTTGCATTCCTATACACTAATGATGAAAAATCTGAAACACAAATTAAGGAAACACTCCCATTTACCACTGCAACAAAAAGAATAAAATACCTAGGAATAAACCTACCTAGGGAGACAAAATACCTTTATGCAGAAAAGACACTGATGAAAGAAATTAAAGATGATACAAACAGATGGAGAGTTATACCATGTTCTTGGATTGGAAAAATCAACATTGTGAAAATGACAATACTACCCACAGCAATCTACAGATTCAATGCAATACTTACCCAACTACCAACAGCATTTTTCACAGAAATAGAACAAAAAATTTCACAATTTGTATGGAAACACAAAAGACCCTGAATAGCCAAAGAAATCTTGAGAAAGAAAAAAAGTACATAAAAATAACTCAAAATGGATTAAAGACCTAAATGTAAGACCAGACGCTATAAAACTCTTAGAGGAAAACATAGGCAGAACACTCTATGACATACATCACAGCAAGATCCTTTTTGACCCACCTGCTAGATAAATGGAAATAAAAACAAAAATAAACAAATGCCACCTGATGAAACTTACAAGCTTTTGCACAGCAAAGGAAACCATAAACAAGATGAAAAGACAACCCTCAGAATGTGAGAAAATATTTGCAAATGAAGCAACTGAGAAAGGATTAATCTCAAAATATACAAGGAGCTCATGCAGCTCAATATCAAAAAAACAAACAAGCCAATCCCAAAATGGGCAGAAGCCCTAAATAGACATTTCACCAAAGGAAATATACAGATTGACAACAAACCCATGAAAGGATGCTCAACATCACTAATCATTAGAGAAATGCAAATCAAAACTGCAATGAGGTATCACCTCACACCAGTCCGAATGGCCATCATCAAAAACATCTACAAACAAAAAATGCTGGAGAGGGTGTGGAGAAAAGGGAACCCTCTTGTACTGTTGGTGGGAATGTAAATTGATACAGTCACTATGAAGAATAGTATGTAGGGTCCTAAAAAAACTAAAAATAGAACTACCATACAACCCAGCAATCGCACTGCTGGGCATATACCCTGAGAAAATGATAATTCAAAAAGAGACATGTACCACAATGTTCTTTGCAGCTCTATTTACAATAACCAGGACATGGAAGCATACTAAGTGTCCAGCGACAGACGAATGGATAAAGAAGATGTGGCACATATATACAATGGAATATTACTCAGCCGTAAAGAAAAACGAAATTGAGTTATTCGTAGTGAGGTGGATGGACCTAGAGTCTGTCATACAGAGTGAAGTAAGTCAGAAAGAGAAAAACAAATACCATATGCTAACACATATATATGGAATCTAAAAAAAAAAAAAAAAAGAAAGAAAAAATAGTTCTGAAGAACCTAGGGGCAGGACAGGAATAAATAGGCCGACATAGAGAATGGACTTGAGGATATGCGGAGGGGGAAGGGTAAGCTGGGACAAAGAGAGAGTGGCATGGACATATATACACTACCAAATGTGAAATAGACAGCTGTGGGAAGTAGCCACATAGCACAGGGAGATCAGCTCAGTGCTTTGTGACCACCTAGAGGAGTGGGATAGGGAGGGTGGGAGGGAGGGAGACGCAGAGGGAAGAGATATGGGAACATATGTATATGTATAACTGATTCACTTTGTTGCAAAGCAGAAACTAACACACCATTGTAAAGCAATTATACTCCAATAAAGATATTTTAAAATAATAAATAAATAAATTAATTAATTAAATAAAATATGAATGACTATTTTACATGTGATTCATCATAAAATCATAAAAGTGCAATTCTCTCTTGTATATATTTAAGAATATATTCTTGATGCTGACTGAGGTCCTCATATGACTATGGCTTTGGTCCTGAAACATGTAGAAATTTTTTCTTGAATTTCTATCAAACACAACTGCCCAGCTGCCATTAACAAGTGATGTGCAAAGTAAGAGAGGGCCAACGCTTGCAGGATTAGGTAGAATTAGGGAAAATTTTCTCCGTTCTGTGAAATGTTGAAGTCATTTATTGAACACCCACTAAGTGTAAAACAGGGCAAGATACTAAAAGACTGAAAAAATGGACAACATATACTTTAAGTCTTCAAAGAGGTGATACTGACATTAAAACAAGTGAAAATAACCAACAAAATGAAGAGTGCTATACTATCATTTTAGATAACAAATATGTGAGTTAAAATACATTTCTATGTGATCAAATATAAGCTGTTATTATTAAGGATTGACAACTATATTTGTATTGAGGAGAACTGTATTGAAGCAGCCTATGAACTTATTAATGGTTTACTGATGGATTGACTTACAGATCTTGGAAAGCAAAAATTTTCTTAAGGTCAAGTTGTAAAGGCAGGAAAGTAAAGACCATGTAGGATTTAGGATTGTGAAGAATTTGAAAGACTTCCTAGGCAGATGAAATAGGGATATATTGGAATATAAGGAAAAGAACTTGCACTCCAGATAAGTGAATGCAGTGGGTGAATGGATATTTGCTTTATGAAAGAAGTGTGGGGCTTCCCTGGTGGCGCAGTGGTTGCGCGTCCGCCTGCCGATGCAGGGGAACCGGGTTCGCGCCCCGGTCTGGGAGGATCCCACGTGCCGCGGAGCGGCTGGGCCTGTGAGCCATGGCCAATAAGCCTGCGCGTCCGGAGCCTGTGCTCCGCAACGGGAGAGGCCACAACAGAGGGAGGCCCGCATACCACACACACACACAAAAAAAAAAAAAAAAAAAAAAGAAAGAAGTGTGGAAAATTACTGGAAGTGGATTTTGGTGGATAAAAGTATGAGTATCTTGAATGCCAAGCTAGGGCATTGAGATTTCATCTGGCAGGCTGTTGTGAAGGATGGCATACCCAGGAGGGCAGGGCTGAGTAGTTAATTGCTAGTCATAGTCAGGGACTCAGTCATTCAGTCTGGTTGTCTAATTTTTCTACTGCAGGAAATTGATCAGAAGAAAGGCTGGGTGGAAAACTGTGACGGGCTGAAGACCACTTATCCTTACCCTTAGTACTAAAATCACTAACATGCTAAACCTTGAATGGAACAGCCTTCTGGCTTGACTAGGAACACTACTTCACAAATAAAGGATGAAACCAAAAGGTTCATCAAACTCAGACCTACAAGCGGGGAGAATGGTGGGAAGGCTGCAAACAGTGAATAATTTAATACTGAATGGAGAATTAAGGACTCTAGAACTAACCTTTGGAGAAAAGTAAGAACAGAAAAGATAAGATTTGGAACACTCATTATTCCTGTTTTCATATAACAGGGTTTCTTGCCATCCAACTATTCGTTATCTACATCCTAATTTTAAGGTGTCTATAGATTCCGGCCCTTCTAAGTCAGTAAACTGCTCATCCTGTTTCAGCAAATTACTCACTGATGGATTCATAATATAAACATAATAACGTATAATAGAAATAAAATTCAAATCAACTGTAAAGTGAAATTTTGAATTTTAAAGATATAATATCATGAAGCCATTGTAAATAATACCAGAGATCTGCTGGGTTAAACATACAAAGCCATTGATAAATAAGGATGTGTATTTAACAATTTTAAAAAGAGATACAATAGAAGTAAAAGAAAAAACAATGGAGTATCAAATAATTAAGAGAAGGCCTTGGAAAACTGATGAATTTTTACCAGAATTAGCCTGTCTGTTTGAGCTGCTAACATTGAACATGCAGTGACGGACAGTTTACTGTCCCATAAACCAGTTTTGCTGAAATAATCACTCAAAACAAAATGTAATTCTTTTTAATTGTAGCAATTGTGCTTAATTAAAATTTAACCTAAATTTTTTGGCTATAAGAGAATATTACTGGATACATTTATATAATAACATATTTTGACATAAATTTCAAATGAAAATTATTTTCAAATGTATTTTCAATTACTCTTAGGTCACTAGTTACAGATGATTTTAAGTATATGGATTTTTTTTTTCATGTAGAAATCATCCTTGAAAAATAAGGATTCTTTTACTTGAGCAGGATTTATCTTAATCCAGAGATGAGATCTAGGTCCAACAGACAAAATTTTAAAACTTAAAATTTTCTAATAGTAAAAGGCACTTAAAATGTTAAAACCTCCTAACAGACCAGCATTCCGACTATAGAATCAGCTGATTTATGGATAGTGAGCATTTTGTTATCAAAATACTCATCCACAGCTGAGTGAGCCTATAGCATGGATACAGGGTAGATTTCTGTACCAGAAATTGGATGAGCTTGTGTGTGGGTCTCCTTCCAAATGCTAAGATTTCAAGGGCTTAACTGAGACCAGAACAGCATTTTCCAAAGTTGCTAGAAACAAGAGTCCTTTAAAATGTTCCACTGACAAAGGGTTGTAGGGCCAAATAAAGTTTAAAAACACTTCAGACCAAACTCTACTTAACAGTGAAATTCACAGAGCACATTATAGCTCATTCCACATCTCAAAAGTCCTCCAGTCACGAAACATGTTTAAATTTACTGAACCGAGGATTTCTCAAGTTTATTTTACTACAAAATCCTTTTTCTTACTTTGTTTTTTCTTTTTTCTTCACCTCACATTCACTAATGTCCCACGGGAACATAGGTGATATTCAAATATATTTAACAAACTTCAAGTGAAGGCACTGAACAATCAGAAGGCTGTCTGACTAATTAGAATGACCATAAAACTAGTGTTCTTTGGATCACTATTTAGAGGAAAAATCTGGTTTAAAACTGAGATCTTAATTGATAATCTAATGCCATCAATCTGCAAAGTTGCCTTAATTAGTAGGTTTTTTTTTTCTTTTTTTTTTGGTTATAGTTGCTGGACTTAAAACGTAGCTGATATAATGTAAATCATTTCAAAAAGGTCAAATGTATGATGTCACATGTTCTCTAGCATCAAATCCATTTCACTAAGTCTAAAATAATCTCTTTCAAGAGAGGAAATATTTTTTTAACCCTAGAAGGTTCAGTTCTAACCTTAAAAAAACTTAAAGACACTTTTCAAAACTAAACTAAAAATTGAAAAAATAAATAATACGTAGAAAAAGGCAAGAGCTAAAGTAAGAGACATTTTCACTGGCCATTAAAAAAATTCTCTTCCTAAATCTGATTATTAAAAATTAATAGAAAAGTGATAATTAACTTATTTTCCCTGGTGACTACTGCCTGTTTGGGGTGATACAAACATTTACCTAGATAACTGCGATTTGGGAGCAATAAGAATGATATTTTTGGTCTCTGTCTCAGTTTCTGCCACAGAGTTTCTAAAACCCTTGGGATTTCCTAAGTGATGAGATGATAATGGTGTCTTTTGTTATGTTAACAAGGTGATCTTTGGAAAGCACCTAAGGATGGGAGCGGGCAGCCAGTGGAGGCAACGTTGTGATTAGAGGTTGGAACTTTCTGTCCCATCCCCTTGACCTCTGGGCAGGGAAGAGCCACTCAAGATTGAGCTCAATCGCTGATGGTCAATGAGTTATTCAGTCATGCCTGTGTACCGAAGCCTCCATAAACCCCCAAGGACAGGGTTCAGGGAGCTTCCCAGCTGGTGAGCACATGGAATTTGGGGGAGACTGGGCTCCATGCTTTCTCCCCATACCTCGTCCTATACATGTCTTCTATCTGGCTCTTGCTGAGTTTTATCATTTTATAATACACCGGTTAATCTAGTTAATAGAATATTTCTGTGAGTTCTATGAGTCACTTGAGCAAATTAATTAAAGCTAAGAAGGGGGTCGTTGGAACCTCTGATCTGTGGTACAAGGGTCAGAAGCACAGGTGACACTATATACTTGGTGACTGGCACCTGAAGTGTGTGTGTGCATTCCTGCTGGACTGAGCCCTTAACATGTGAGATCTGATGCTATCTACAGGTAGATAGTGCCAGAATTGAGTTGAATTATAGGACACCCAGCCGTTTGAGCACTGCTACGCTCTCTCGTTGGAAATGGGGTGCTCAGGACCACTTAATGCTTTCCAGGCTCCGGCTTCTGTGAATTCATGACGACAGTAACCTTTGAAACATACACATGTACCTTTGCCTATGTCCACAAAAAACTTCTGATAGACACAAAAGAAATTAATAAAAGTTGCTAAGAAAGGGGGTAAGGGACCTAAAATTGGTTGGATGAGGGGGAAAAAAATTCCAGAAGGAATTACTACTACTATTTATCTTTTGATAGTATGTGATTTTTAAATATGTGATCTCATTAGATTTTCCAAATACAAATAAACAAGATAATTATCATTTCTTTTAAAAAGGCTGAAGAAAATGTAGTTTTATATACTCCAGAAAAAAGAAAATTGAGGGAGGATTTGATTATAGTGTTCAGTAGGCCAAGAAATATGAAGAAAGAAAGAATTACTATAAAGGGGCCAGAAAAATGATTTAGGAGACAAGACTTTAGGAGACACTCTCTGATAAGCAGAGCAGTAACTCTTGCCCATTTCCTTTGTTTTTGGCCACGAATGGTTAAAGGCTCCTGTGAGAGGGCTACAAGGACTTGTGGACTAGTGTCCACATCAAGTGGATAGCTCAGATCCTGATACCAACTACTGGAAATTATCCAGGGCCCAGGAAAGAAGTACTGGTAGGCTGCAGTTGCCAGCACAGTGCTTGGTAGATGTAAATATTTGTGGGTCTGCTAAATTAACGGTAAGACTATAATTCATAATATCTTGCACACAAACTAGATTGCTAAGTTTTCAGTGGATGACTTTATTACCATTCAGAACTCAGTTAGATGGGACAGTACTCCTCAATGACTGAGAAATCAATCTTCCTCAATCGTCATGTATCACCCTCTGCAAACTTTGCTCTCTGTCACAGATTACCTGCCTTCAGCTATGGATGAGACAGTGAGATGCATTTCATTCTCCTCTTCCTGGAAACACGGAACAACGACTTTTTCTGAGCTCCCTTGGAGCCAGGCAGAGGTCAAGGTTTTGCATTCTTGTTGAAAGGGTATGGGTCTACCACTTTCAGGCCTGGCCAGGAGATATTATGCATGACTGCCCATGTTCCCTTCTGCTGTAGTTTAGGTAGTCATGCATTTAAGACAACACCTCAAGGTGGAGGGGGGCATGGGTTCCTGATTCACTACTTGAAAGCAATCTGCTAAGAATGAACCACCTAATTCACATTGGTCTCTGACAAGAGAAATAAACATTTATTAAGTTAAGACACTTGGCTTTCAGGAGTGTTTGTTATACTACCTAGCATCGATTGCCTTGAGTAATTCATTGCTAAACTGGTACACTGGTGATAACCACGGACTAGTGATGAGTCTACTTAATTCCAACCCTCTCCATTTCTCATTGCTGAGTTACTCTATACTTACCAGAAATTATTTTTCATAGGACTTCTTGATGACCATGTCAGTCTAGAATTATCCGTAGTACCTCTACGTCTATCTCTTCCTCCAACCCAACTTCCCAGTAGGGAACCTGGCATTACCGCTCTGTGTAGATTCAATTATGGAGGATCAGGTCCTAACGAGATCGCATCTAGAAGGGCCCTGTTCTGCAAGGTTTATGGCTTATTTTGCTATACCTTGGATTCATATGTTGGTTTAAAATAAAAAGTGACATGATTTTTGAAGGTTGAAGATGAGTGGCTGAACCAAATTTCTATAATCAAGTTAACATATATTTTCCCCCTGAGTCTGTACTAGGTCATTTCTTAAAAATTATTTTTTCTATCCTATGAATCTATATGTTTACATAAACATTAGCTATTATTCCCAATGACTATGTTATGGACGGAAAATAGGATTCTTCTCGTGTCCCAACTCAAATCAAACAGTAAAGCATTGTTTACATTATACAAGGTTTACATTGCACAGGACTGTTTATATTCTACAAGGATCCTGAGGTCATGTCTAAACCCAATGGGAAAAAAAGTCATAATAGATTAGTAAGGACTGTAATGAAGATGGAAGGGGAAAGTGGTGGCATATGTGCTAGGCATTTATTTCCCTGACTGAGGTCATTTCCTTGTCATGTACAGTAACACATCACAATGTTACGGTAGTTGCTCATGTGCTGCAATCCACTGCCCACCCATCCACCCATCTAACATTTTTGAGGACTTAATCTGTGCCAAGGACTCTACTCTCTGCCTGAAAGCCAAGTGAAAAATACAACTCCAGGTTTTTCCGGAAGGAGCACTTAAAGGAAGACTGATCTCTGAATAGTAAGTGACACAAGATAATGGTTGAATGGGTGGTTTCTTTTATCATGCACTTGCAGGATAGAAAGCAGAGAGAAAAATAGCTCCAAAGAGTTGGACAGTTATATTATCATTGATTTTCGAGTGACCGCCAATTAAAGGGCAGGCTTAGCAGCTAGAAATGAGGACCTCATTAGATGACTACAAGAGCCAGACGCTTTCAAAACTCTCCCCTAAACTCTCAGTTCCCTTTTCATTTCGTGAAGAGACAGCTTGGGAAGTCGGAGGTCATGCTCTTGTATGTCCACAACAGGGATGATTTAAGGTACTGGTAAGCTCCTGCTGAGCTGCCACCTAAGGTCAGACGACTATGAATCATGGGGGGATATAATGACTTGGGCAACATTCTTTCCTGCAAATACGTACAAGATGGATGATGAATAGTATTGAAGTATAATATATGGTGCCGATCGTGAATTTAAATTCCCTCAGAAATGGAGGAGAAACAATTAGCCAAGGGCATTCTTGACTTCGTTGAGCAGCAATGCCTCTCTGACTCCTGAGACACTCATTTTCAGCAGTCAGGCCACAAGATATGTCTTCAATTTCTGCAAAATCTAGTTCTAGCTGGAACTAATGGGAACATGATCTTAATGGATGTCTCATGTTTCTCACGCAGTGTGGCTGTGGAATTTTATGGGATGGAGTCAACAAAAAAGACAGGTCCTTTTTTACAGCATTCTTTATATATGTTCAGTCTTGTCACTACCATAGTGTCCTACGAAAAGGACGTTTCTGGGACTGTGTGCGGCCTGGTACAGTGCGTTTTTAGAGTCAGAGTGGGTCAGCGGATGGCGAATCACATGAGAGAAAACAAGAGGATGAGGTGCTATTCCTGGCTCCGGCTTCACCTCAGAGAATGACCTTGGCAGAAGCACTTAACTTCAGTTTGAATCTTTGAACCTCAGTTTTCTCATCTGTGAAATGAGGAAAAAACATCTGCCCCTGTGCTCCCTCTCAGGATTGCTGCAGGATTAAACAGATCAGGGCTATAACCTGAAGTACGGTGAACTCATGAGGAAAAAAATTAGACATCACTTAAGTATATAATATTCTTTGTAATCATTACTAATTTCCAAAGGTGAAGAAAACCTTGTTAAAAAAAATACGTAAGCTGATTGTTTTTTTGGAAACAAAATAAAGGCTCAACTAGCAACCCTGCATTAAAAAAGGGAACCCGAAATTCACATTCCAAATCTACTTCGAGACAGAAAGACCCCCAAATTCCTTCCAGTTTCCTAAGATTTTTCCACTGTAATTTTTTTTAGTTATTGTCTTCTTCATAAAATGTTAGTTATATTTTGGGGTTTTGCTATTGCATAGTTTAGCATATATCAGGAAATCTTTCCAATTCACTAATTAAAAAGGGAGTACAGGAGAGAAGAAGGAAGAGAGGGAAGGAGGAAGGAATGAATAGAGAACAAACCCATGTGGCTAAAAGAAACTGACCTGAGAAGACAAAACAATTCATAATTTAAAATACTATATAATACAAATGAAGTGAAAGATGCGTTTGCCCAGAAGAGGACTGACTTGAAGTAAATTGATATGATTTTCTGGATAACATCCTGTATTTCCCTGCTTTAATGAAACAGTCAGTCATAGAAAAGCTCTATCTACAGGGAAATTATGAAAGAAATAATCTTCATTTCTCCATGATTCTTTAAAACCACATTGGACTTTATTCCTTCTTATTTCTCTCTCAAATTCCATTCTTCGACATAGAAAATAGCATTCTGGAATGACTTAGAATTAGAGATCAGTCAATATTTCATGATTTTCAGGTTCTTCATTATGAAAAATATGAATTTGGGCCCAATAATCCTAATCCTAGCTTTTTCTTTAGTTCTATAGTTCTATTAGGCCATGTTGTTAGAACACTGTTTACACTTCTTGCCAATAGTTTCTGGATTGGAGATCAAACTGTTACTTACCTTCTTCAGCATACCCTTCAATGATTAAATGCCCCCAAGGACTTTTAAGAATCATTTTCATCTTGTAAATATTTTTAAATTGACGTCTTAACTTTATAGTTGTTTTCCCTGTGAGGGAAAGAGACTAGGGTGATGGAGGGTTTTTGCTTCTTACTTTGTATTTTTTCAAGTACTTATTACTTTTTAAATTAAAAACAAGAAACCAGCACAAGAATGCTAGTAAGGTATAAATGAGATGTAATGCCTGGTGTGCATAAGGGTTCAATAGTCCACTGTGAGAGCGCAGCCTTTTGAACAACCTCAGTGATAAGTGGGAACCATTTGTCCAAGAATATTTTATTTAAGATGCAATACTCATTTCTATCCCCTTCAATACATTTTAAGTACCCCAAGCTAGAATAATGTGGCTAGAGGTGGAAGAAGAATATTATACCAAACAGGGGCAATTTAAAAAAAATTACAATAAAATTTTCCTTATTAAAAATAGAAGTCAAAAACCTAAATACAATATTATTCCACAGAGTTTTAAGGTATATTAAAAACACTATGATAGGATGTTTCAAAAATTATGGTACAATCCCCTTCTGACACCCTCATTCCTGAGTCACCACTTCAGCAGGACTGGGCTTTGGCATACTCAACCCACATGATGAGCCAATAGCAAAAGAGCTTGATGGCTCAGTTGCCGAGGACTAGCCCACTAGGCTCTGAAGACAAGTGGACCAGGTGCTCCCACTGTCCAAGCCAACCACCAAACATGTGAGTGAGGCTGTCTCAGACCAGCTCTCACTCAGCTGATCCATCAGCTGACTAAAACTGCATGAAGGAGCCCAGATAAAACCAAAAGTAAAACACTACCCAGATGAATCCAGTCCCAAATTGCCAAGTAATTGCTATTTTAAGCCACTAAGTTTTGAGGTGGTTTGTAATACAGCAAAAGCTAATCTATACTATAATACGATTTGGTCAAGTGGGTTTATTCTTGCGAATGCAAGGTTGTTTCAGTATCAGCCAATCAATTCATGTGATTCATTGTATTAGTTAAATAAAAGGAGAAAATCAAATCATCATTTTTTTAGATAGAGGAGATAAAAAGCATCCCATGAGGTTCAGAATCTATTGGGTACGGTAAATTTTATAAAACTAGATCCAAACAATAACTATCTTTCCTTGATAAAGGCTATATACCAAAAATACATGTATACACTAACAAAAATTATTATACTACTAATTTTTTTAAAAAATTAGCATTTCCTTTAAGGAGAGAATTAAGATAAAGATTTCTAACATTACTGGTCTATTGGAACTGACGTTTTTGGAGCTGTGTATTAAGAGAAATAGAAAGAGAGAAGGTTTAGAAGAATATAGATAAAAATATCATATTTATAGATTGTTTTGATTATGTATTTAATTGGAAACACAGGAAAATCAATAAGCTATTAAATCTAAGAAAAGAGCTCAACATAGGGGTTGGAAAAAAATTAATACACCAAAATCAATTGTGTTCCTCCATAGCATCAATATCTAGATACAATACAAGATGAATTTACCATAGTAACTAAACCTATAGAGAGTATGGGGTTTCATCTAATAAAGTATGCAGAAAATCTTCATAATGAAAACTTTATTAGAGGACAAATGAGTAAAAGAAATATATATCACAGGTATGGATGAGATGACTTACTATAATAATATAAATGTCCTTATATTAATCTATAAAATTAAATGCAACTATAATAAAAGGCCAAGCTCTTTTTTTTTTGAGGGACAGCATAAAAAAGTGATTCTAAAATGTATCTGGGGGACTTCCCTGGTGGCGCAGTGGTTGAGAATCCGCCTGCCAATGGAGGGGACACAGGTTCAATCCCTGGTCCGGGAAGGTCCCACATGCCACGGAGCAACTAAGCTGGTGCACCACAACTACTGAGCCTGCGCTCTAGAGCCCACGAGCCACAGCTAATGAAGCCCACGAGCCTGGAGCCTGTGCTGTGCAACAAGGGAAGCCACTGCAGTGAGAAGCCTGTGCACCACAACAAAGAGTAGCCTCCTGCCCCACTGCTCGCTGCAACTAGACAAAGTTCACATGCAGCAATGAAGACCCACTGCAGCCAAAAAAAAAAAAAGAGCAGATTGTTCTATCTCCTATAAAAAAATTAAAATAAAATATAAAATAAAATAAAATGTATCTGGAAGAATAAAGTTCTCCATACAGCTAAGGTAGTTTTGAAAAATAAGCTCAAAATGGAGAATGTGCCCTATGCATTAAGATATATTGGGAAGTCATGATAGATAAGAACTGTGTGATGCCCTTGGAAGAAACGGCAAACAAGAAAACAAATCAAACAGGTGGCCTAGAAATAGAGCTATACACAGATAGGAAGTTGGCACATGAAAGAGACAGAATCATAGTCTAATGCAGGAAGTTGAATTACAGCTTTTGGGGAAACAGTCTCATTTTAAAAAGAGATATGAAACTGGATCTTAACCTAGTGATATCACTTATGTTGTACCCAGTCCTATATAGCTCACCTAATCTTCACAAAAAAATCCACAAGGTGTAAACTATTATCCTCATTTTACAGGTGGAAAAACAGAGGTATGAGAGATAAAATGACTAGCCTAAGAAATACATGGTGGAGCTGGAACTTGAACCCCACAGAAATCATTCTATTAACCATTATGTTATATAATTCCACTTAATGTACAAAACTAAAATACAATAGTTTTAATATCTAAATATGAAAAATAAAATCTAGAGAGAATAAAAGAAATTGCAAGGTAATATATTTGTGATTTCAGGGTAAGAGATGAAATAGATCTTTGAAAAAAAAAGAAGCATACATTGTATGAAGCGAAAGTGATGAATTTAACTATATTAAAATTATAAATGTATTAATATAAAAAATCTGATTAGAAAAAAGGGCAGAAGAGCTGAATAGACATTTTTCCAAAGAAAAGATACAGATGGCCAACAGGCACATGAAAAGATGCTCAACATCACTAGTCATCAGGGAAATGCAAATCAAAACAACAATGAGATATCACCTCACACATGTCAGAATGGCTGTCATAAAAAAGAACAAAAATAACAAGCCTTGGCGAGGATGTGGAGAAAAGGGAACCCTGGTACACTGTTGGTGGGGATGTTAACTGATGTAGCCACTAGATGGGTGGGATAGGGAGGGTGGGAGAGAGACACAAGAGGAAGAAGATATGGGGATATATGTATGTGTATAGCTGACTCACTTTCTTATAAAGCAGAAACTAACACACCATTGTAAAGCAATTATACTTCAATAAAGATGTTAAAAGGGCTTCCCTGGTGGCACAGTGGTTGAGAGTCTGCCTGCTAATGCAGGGGACACGGGTTCGTGCCCCGGTCCGGGAAGATCCCACATGCTGCGGAGCAACTGGGCCCGTGAGCCACAACTACTGAGCCTGCGCGTCTGAAGCCTGTGCTCTGCAACAAGAGAGGCCGCGATGGTGAGAGGCCCACGCACCGCAATGAAGAGTGGCCTCCGCTCGCTGCAACTGGAGAAAGCCCTCGCGCAGAAACGAAGACCCAACACAGCAAAAATAAAATAAATTAATTAAAAAATATATATATATAATCCAGTAATTCCACTCCTGGGTATATATCTGAAGAAAACAAAAACACTGATTTGAAAAGATGCATGCACCCACATCCAGTGTTCATAACAGCATTGTTTACAATAGCCAAGATATGGAAGCAACCTAAGTGTCCATCAACAGATGAATGAATAAAGAATATGTGCCATATATACACAATGGAACACTGCTCAGCCATAAAAAATGATTAAATTTTGCCATTTGCAACAACATAGATGGACCTGGAGGGTATTATGCTTAGTGAAATAAGTCAGACAAAGACAAATACTGTAATGATATCACTTATAAGTAGAATCTAAAAAATAAGACAAATGAATGAATACAACCAAACAGAAACAGATTCACAGATACAGAAAACAATCCAGTGGTTACCAGTGGGGAGAGGGAAGTGAGAGGGGCAAGATACAGACTGGGGATTAGGAAGTACAGACAACTATGTATAAAATAAATGAGATACAAGGATATATTGTAGGGCATGGGGAATATAGCCAATATTTTATAATAACTTTCAATGGAGCATAATCTATAAAAATATTGAATGACTATGTTGTACACCTGAAATTAACATAATATTGTAAATCAATTATACTTTAATAAAAAATTAGAATTTTATATACAATAAAGGATACCAAAGTCAGACTGAAAAACAATTGATGGGTAGAAGACATATACATTATCTAAAACCCAATAAAGGACTGAACATCTGAATACAAAAACTACATCTCTAAAGACACAGAATACTCAATAGAAAAATGAGCGAAGGTCATGAATAGGCAGTTCATAGAATGGAAAACATGAATAGCAAGAAAGTATATGAAGACCTAACTTTTCTAGAATCAGAGAAATGCAGAATTAAAACACCTTACTTCATACAAATCCGCACATGCCAAATTTCCAAAAGTTAAAATTCAAATTATGCTGTGGAACTACTAAGCCCGTGCACCAAAACTACTGAGCCTGTGCTCTAGAGCCTGGGAGCCACAACTACTGAGCCCGCGTGCTTACAGCCTGTGCTCCGCAACAAGAGAAGCCACTGCAATGAGAAGCCTGCACACCGCAACGAAGAGTAGCCCCCGCTCGCTGCAACTAGAGAGAGCCTGCGTGCAGCAACGAAGACCCAATGCAGCCAAAAATAAATAAATAATTAAAAATGCAAATTAACAACGTGTGGTGACAAAGGATATGGCAAGAGAGAAATTCCAAGTACTGCTGGTGAGGGGAAAATGGTACAGCTATTCTGGGGAGGAATCTGTGAAATAAGGCATATATATGACTTCTACCTCAGCCATTCCACGGCTGCACTGTTACTCTGCACTGTTACTCAAGGGGATATGTGGAAAGAGTGTATTAATGCTTTACGGTGGACATAAAGTGTTGAAAATAGCCTGAGTACGTATCACCAGGGTAATGGATAAGCAAAACATGGTATTAACATATGGTGAAATATTAGACAGTGGCCAGAAGCAATAATTTATATGGAGCAAAACACACAAATTTTAAAACAATAATTTTGTGTAGAAAAAATAAAAGAATAGGATGTGATTTTTAGTCGATACTACTTTTGCAAAAATTAGAAAATACAAAACAATTCAGTATTTCAAATATATACATATGTTTAAAATAACTATGAAAGATGAGTTGGGAAATTACATATTAAATGGCCCAAATGGTACTATATAGGGGAAAACAAAGGAAATAAATCTGGCAGAGGAACGTCGGGGCCAAAACCAATCTTAAAGTATTAGAAAATAGAGTGACCATACACACTGATGATAGAGTAACATGAGCTGAGGCATATGGTCCCTTTTGAGTAAATGCCTTAAATACAAACTAAAAGAATAATGTCATAAGATTTACAAGCACTATAAAAATATTTAGCATTATTGCAGTAGATAGTAGAAATATATAACCTTTCAACTTAAATAAAAACAAGACTGATGAAATATCATCTTTGTTCCCATGTCATCCATGCTAAGGAAGAAATAATAAATCAGCTTTTAAGATAGAATTTTTTACAATGAGAGATAAAAAAACAAACAAAAAGAAACCTTAACTGTTTATCCCATGAAGGGAGAAAAAAACAATTTGAAAAGTCAGAGGAGAACTCTCTGGGGATAATATTTAACATCAGTTTTTTAAAAACCGAATTTTAAGAAGCTGGTTTTGAATTGTTTATAGAGTTTCTAACTAGCATGCTGAGGAAATACAGGGTGCATCTTAATCCAGAAGGAAATAAAAAGTTCTGACTCTTAAAGTTCTAGGCTCTAGAGTAGGTGCGTGCTGGTGTGTATATGTATGTGTGTGTGTGTGTGTGTGTGTGTGTGTGTGTGTTTGCACATTTGCGTGTGTTTTCAATAAACTCAAGAGTACATAAGGGTGTATGTTACTACATTGTAACAATTCTTGAGCAAGTCTAACTGAAGGTCATTAGCAAACAAGTAGATGCCGCTTGGGTGGCCCCCCAAATGCTCAGATAATGCGCAGATCTGGCTTGGCAATCATGTTCTGCATTTCGACATAATGCATTTTTATGTTCTTGTTAGCATTGAAAGACTAACTTGAATATTTTGCAACTGATGAAATGGACAACAGAGCAGTAACCTAGAGTTTACAAGTATTTGGGGCAGTACAACTTTAGTTCTAGATTTAACTTGGATTTTAGTCCTAATTTAACTTGGATTTTCTACAATGCAATTTTTTTTTTTTTCTATAAACTGGAGGTATATACCACCATAATCCTAAAAAACCTGTGACTTCGGGCTTCAGGGGTCTAAGCGTTCTGTCTAAGTGACTGAAAGGTACAACTGTATATTAGACCTGTCTAAAAATTGTCCTTTTCTGTCCTCATATACAAGGGTTCAGCTTGATTTTTGGATAGCTGTCATTAAAAAAAAAAAAAAAATGTGCAAAGAGCTAATGCCTTTTGCTACAAGGCAAAATAATTTCTCCTGGACATGCAGTAATAGGAGGCAATTGCATGTGTTGGAAGCATGCACATATTTTATGATAGGTATTAATCTGGAGGTTAACAGCTAGGTGCTCTGGTTGAAGAACATAGGTTATTTCAAGCATACATATAATGTTAACCCACTTTGTAACAAAGCCTTCAACATTTCATATGCAAATTCCTTTTTCTTTCTAGTTTAAGCCCAAGGAAATCCCTATAAACCTTGTCTCCAAAGAGAAAATATAAAGAATTCATAAGATTAAAGAGTTCTGGGCTTCCCTGGTGGCGCAGTGGTTGAGAGTCCGCCTGCCGATGGGCTGGGCCCGTGAGCCATGGCCGCTGAGCCTGCGCGTCCGGAGCCTGTGCTCCGCAACGGGAGAGGCCACAGCAGTGAGAGGCCCGCGTACCACAAAAAAAAAAAAAGATTAAAGAGTTCTTATCAATTGTATAAAAAACTAGAAATGTACTAACTAGACAAAAATGTAGACGTGTAAGAGAACGTCCAACAAATAGAAAAGTGGAGGACTGCACTGAGATTGCAATCCTGAGAAAAATAAATTATTTCTAAATGAAAAAGTAAAAGGAGATAGTATAGATTAAAGCCAGAAGAAAAATTTAAAACCTACAAAAATACGAGTCAATACAAAGTTAAAAACCCATTAATTTTACTATATACCCAAAGGCTTCACAAAAGATCTCATGAATATCACAAATTAAAATAAAACAAACAAAAGCCAGAAATATTGTTCTCCCCAAATTGTACTACTATCTGCTTATTGCTTCAGTGGTAAGAAGAAAAATTATCTTCAGATAGTTAAATTGTATACCTACTTATATTTTAACTCTTAGGTGGATCTTGTTATATAATATATATGATTTTTAAAGAAAACTTGTTGATTGTTTATTTTACCCTCTGTTAGGAAATTCCTATTTAATTAGATAAATCTCCTTAGATAACTCTTAAATAAAAATAGATGCAAATATAGTATGTTTCATATCATTCATTTTAGACCTCTAAGAGTTGGAAAAGCTCAACCTGGAGAATAAACTGGTTTTACTGAGGGAAGAAACTACTTTCCAGTTTAGAACAGGAGGGATTATCCCATTTCTGTAGTGGAAGCAATCAGGAAGATACAAACAGAATGATCCTTGCCTAGTGCTAAGGCCAGAACTACTGTGAATATTGTACCAGATCTTGTAAAAACAGCCACTGCGCTGGCACTCACAGGCCTGGGTCCTGGCGTGTTAAACAATAAAACTTTGTTCCAAAGGATGGAACTCCTTTGGGCCAAAAAGCTTTCACCTGCATAATTCCATTAACCTCACTGCTTTGTTATGGGAAATTGTGTTTATTTTTTGAAATGACATTGAAATCTATCCTTAAAAGAACACTTCAGGTCTCAACAAGATTCTCTTCTCTTTCAGCCAGCACATTACCTTTTAGAAATCAACAGTCTACTTCTTTCTTTAAATCATCACATTTCAAAGCTGTAGCAGCTAATGAATGTTAATATAATTTTTCCAAAACTGCAATCTCCCTAAATTTCTATGCTGTCTTCTTTATCCTGTCTTTTCAAGGTAAAGGTATCTTTCCAGTTTTCTTAGCATTATCAGGATTATGGATTTTGTTCATTGTTAAAGTTCGTTATTTATGGACATAAGTTAACGTAAATGCAAAAATATCTCGTATTATTCACAAGCTGGCTGACTTAAATCACTTGCTTTTAAAACAGCTTTACTGCTCTCCAATCCGTTCAAATACACGGAAATATAAATTCAGGATGATGTGGCTTTTCTGCAATGCTTTCTTTTCAGGCTGCAGTCTACATGACAGCCTTATATTTTATCCTTGCGGCTGTTGTTGTTCAATCTATAAAATCTCTCTTGAAGACCCCAAACACCTTGTAATTTAAACTTTTACTTTTGGTGACTCACTGTTTTCAAACTGCCATCTCTGACCGTATCCCCCTTCCAGGGGAATTTATGCAGACTCTTAACCCATAATTGCTTTACTCTTTACCTCTATTTCTGGGTTCTTAAATTGTTACATCAGTGTTCTTCATTACTCAAATTATTCTGTTCTTAGGAACTTTTCCTGGAAGTAAGTTCATGCTATTTTTGACAAGCAAACATTTGACTTCTGAAAGAATTCTTACGGAAATGGGTTTATATCCCAAATGCACCATCAAAAATCTTTGTGACCTTGCATAAACGTCCCTTACTATTTCAGGTGCTATCTTTGCATGACTCCAAAGTGAACTGATTAAAACTATGAGCATCTAGCTGTTATGCACTTTTGTCTCAGTTTGGTCAACGAAACTCTCAAAAATCCATCAGATTTTCCTTATTTTTATCATTAGCCTGTTTGTATAAAATAAGTTACCATTTATGGAGCCAGTGTTCTCCTTTATTCCGGCATCCAATCATTGTAAATATTTCTCATGGACACATTCTTAGAAGGCCTATGAATAACCTGGCCTCTTACTGATTCTCCCTTTCGGAGTCTTACTAGCCAGACTTCCCCAATACTTTCAGAGAGAGTTTTCCCCCTTTCCGTGTCTTCTTTTTGACTTCTAGATACCATAGAACTTTCAAAAGTCATCACACCAATACTAATATTACCACATACCCTCCAAAAAGCTCCAAGCTGTTTATGCCTATTCATTAAGTTAATACTTTATCAAAACTTGTCCAATTGAGTAGTTTTAGCACAGATATTTTACACATTTTAGCACAGACATCCGCTGTTTAAGGCTGACAGATCCATTAGGAATTAACTCTCTGGTACATTTTCCCTCTGACATTTTCCTCACAACTGGGTTTCCTCATAAGTGAGCCATCAGTTATCTCTTGCCTATAGAAAGGCAGATAAGAGAAAAGAAAGCTAAGTGAGAAAAGACATGTAAATGGACTAGCACAATATTGGACACATAATAAGTATTCAATAAATGATAGCAAGTATTCTTACCCTTATCATCATATTAGTTTATATGGATTAAAAACTGATTACTGGACTCAACTCTAACTTCCATTTCTCATTAGATCCTCACAGAAACCTTGGAGGAAGTGAGATTTTATCTCCATTTTACAGGTTGGGAGACTGCAGCCTAGAGGGCTTAAGTACCTTAACTGAGGTCATAGAGTCAAGAAATAAGCCTGTATTTGTCACTATCACCTGCCCATGCTTTGATGTGACACCACCACCCATCGTTTACCCAGCTTCACCAAGGTACTACTAGATTTTTGACTCTTATTCTCCTCTCTTTGCTTCATACTCTGCCATTGTCACCAACCCAGTCAAATTCACTTTTAATTTTCCCACCTGAATGAAGGGAGTAGAAGGAAATTGAGGTTAAAGGAGGAAACTTTAATGTTATTCAAGGACTGACTTCATCTTAACTTCCAGCCTTCGTCTACCCATTCTCTGCTCCAGTCACACACAGAGTATTTGCTATCTCTTCCCTAAGTCTTGACTTTTCTTGTCTTTATGCCACTTTTCTTTTCTCCATTTGCAATGACTCTCCCTTTCCCTTGGTTCTTCACCAATTCTTACTCCATACTCTCCATTACAATTCAAATCTACCTTTAAAGACCAACTCATATACCAGTTCTGTCCTAAGTCTCCCGGATATGCCAAGTCAGAACTAACCACTTGCTCCTCCGTGCTCCTGCAATGGCAATGATGTTAGAAGGGCAAGCGATTTTACAGCTTGCTCACCACCCGTGGGAAATATGTCCTATTTGCCCTTCCAGATCCTTTCTCCACCCAACTCTGTACGGATGGCTTGCATGGCCTCTCTTAGCAAGTGTCCTTGCTCTGGTTTCTGTTTGGCGTACCAAGAGAAGATTGCAGGGAACGAAGGAGGGGAGTGAAGTTAGGGTACTGATTCTTGCCAAATTGCCGGCAGCTGGCACCACCCCTCAAATAACGTATAGTGCTTCTCTGTGGGGCGTCACAGCATCTTTGGGGAGGACTCTCTCCAGCAAGGCTCCCTTTCTCCTTCCTCTCCTAAAGTAGCCACACTTTTATTGCAGTGCGCGGGCCTCTCACCGCTGCGGCCTCTCCCGTTGCGGAGCACGGGCTCCGGACGCGCAGGCTCGGCGGCCGTGGCCCACGGGCCCGGCCGCTCCGCGGCACGTGGGATCCTCCCGGACCGGGGCGCGAACCCGCGTCCCCCGCATCGGCGGGCGGACGCGCAACCACTGCGCCACCGGGGAAGCCCCTACACTATCTCTTGATTCTCTACGTTGGGCTCAATTTATCCTTATTGATGTACCCCCGATTTCCTGCTGAGACCCTGTCTGATGAACTTTGTAATATGCTCTTCTAAGCTGTTCATTTTACAAACCACATTATTACACTTATTAGAAGAATGTCTTCAGGATGTGTCAGTAAACTCCGAATGATGATAATGGTAAACAGCCAGAATTTATGGAACATAAAGCATGCTTTGGTTACTCTCTTGAGTACACTGTGTGCATTATTCTAATTAATTAAAATCACTATTAGCTAAGCAAGGCACACAGATGGTAAGAGTTTCCCAGAAGTAACCTGCTCACGGTCACTCCAGCGTCTCAGTAGTGTTTAGGACTCAGATCCGTCCAAAGCCTAAACCTTAAGCTCTAGGTCTAAGCGGTGGGTCTCAATCTTGAGTATGCAAAAGCAACACCAAGAGAGCTTGCTGAAACCGGTAGTGGGCCCCACCCCCACAGCGTCCCGTCTGTAGGTCTGGAGCAGGGCCCAAGACTTTCATTTCTAACAAATTCCTACGTGCAGCTGAGGTGCCTGTCTGGGTACCACACTCTGAGAACCACTAGTCCGGGCATTTTAGGTCCAGAATTTCAGGTGTTAGAATAATTTTCTGGTGATAAATGCCAAAAAAAAAAAAAAAAAAAAGCACTGCATTTTTCTGTTTGTAAGGAGGTAATAAATTCAATCTTAAAGAGTCAATAATGGGACTAAGTATTTAAGAAAGAAGAGTTATTCTCCAGGAAGATGGGAGGAGATGGACATTCTAAGGACAGGAACGCCCTTTCAGGAAACTTGCAAAGGGAACTGAAAAATAGCATAGTAAGATTCTGCTATCCAGTGTTCACAGAACATGAGTGGGATACTCTTGACTCTAAAATGGGAAGCCAACTTTTGCTCACCATATACATACCTTATTCAGTACAAATGTTTATTAAGAATCTCCAAAAGCTAGACACTAAGCATCAGGGCTACACTGATAGAGCAGATAAAATGCCTGGCCTCAGGGAGCTTGCGCTTCAGATGACGTACATCAGCTACATAGACTGAATGATGGAGAGTATATTGGGTTCACACTTCGTCTCAAGAAAAAAATATATTCATAGAAGTGATCCAGGAGTCAAATGGCAAAAGACCTAGCCTCAAAGTGAGTGTTAATTTCATTAAATGGAAGGTAAAAATTATTTTATATGCCGAGATAGGCTCTGCTTAAAAGACACAATATTCCTCCAAACGTATTATACAAGCCAGCTTATAAACCTGTGACGTTTTCTAGAAGAAATGTTGCCTTCTTTCCCGAGAAGGTAGAAGGAGTGGTTGGGGTGGAAGTAAAAAAGCACTGCATTTTTCTGTTTGTAAGGAGGTAATAAATTCAATCTTAAAGAGTCAATAATGGGACTAAGTATTTAAGAAAGAAGAGTTATTCTCCAGGAAGATGGGAGGAGATGGACATTCTAAGGACAGGAACGCCCTTTCAGGAAACTTGCAAAGGGAACTGAAAAATAGCATAGTAAGATTCTGCTATCCAGTGTTCACAGAACATGAGTGGGATACTCTTGACTCTAAAATGGGAAGCCAACTTTTGCTCACCATATACATACCTTATTCAGTACAAATGTTTATTAAGAATCTCCAAAAGCTAGACACTAAGCATCAGGGCTACACTGATAGAGCAGATAAAATGCCTGGCCTCAGGGAGCTTGCGCTTCAGATGACGTACATCAGCTACATAGACTGAATGATGGAGAGTATATTGGGTTCACACTTCGTCTCAAGAAAAAAATATATTCATAGAAGTGATCCAGGAGTCAAATGGCAAAAGACCTAGCCTCAAAGTGAGTGTTAATTTCATTAAATGGAAGGTAAAAATTATTTTATATGCCGAGATAGGCTCTGCTTAAAAGACACAATATTCCTCCAAACGTATTATACAAGCCAGCTTATAAACCTGTGACGTTTTCTAGAAGAAATGTTGCCTTCTTTCCCGAGAAGGTAGAAGGAGTGGTTGGGGTGGAAGTAATTTCATCATCAAAGGCACAATCTCACCCCTACTGCTCAGCTCCAGTTCACAACCTGCTCAATGGCCAAACTAAGTAATTTAGCAAAGTGATGAAGAAAAAATGGCCCATTAATCTTATGATGCGTGTTATAACTTAACTCTGGGTTTAGCATAGGAAAAATATTATTTGCATTGATTAGAAATATGCTTTATGGCTGCATATATTATTCACTCTGAACATTCTAAAATTATTGGCTGGGTTGACATGATGAACTGCACAGGAGTACTTCTAGATGGCATCTCAATGTCATCTGTTACTCACGTCATATAGGTCTAGGAATAAATACGTATTTTACTCAATATGAGATCTTATTCCAAACACCAAAATATGCCTGTTTTTATTCGATGAGTATAATCATGAAACTACCAGCTAAACATCATTTAGAAAATTCAATGCAAGTAAATTACTGTATTAACTGTCCAACTGTTATTATGACATTCCTCCACTTAGCTGAACCTAATATAATGATCTGGTCAGTCTGACTAGGAGGATTTATTCATTAATTTACTCAAATGTTCTGAGGTATATTTTGAAGGACTTAAATTATGGTCTGAAAAAAAAAAACAAACAAACAAAACAAAAAACAAAAAACAAAAAAACAAAAAAACTCGGGCTTCCCTGGTGGCGCAGTGGTTGAGAATCCGCCTGCCGATGCAGGGGACACGGGTTCGTGCCCCGGTCCGGGAAGATCCCATATGCCGCGGAGCGGCTGGGCCCGTGAGCCATGGCCGCAGAGCCTGCGCATCCGGAGCCTGTGCTCCGTAACGGAAGAGGCCACAACAGTGAGAGGCCCTTGTACCGCCAAAAAAAATAAAAAATAAAAAATAAACAAACATAAATTATGGTCTGGTTTGTAGGATCCAACAGTAAGGGTGCAGGTTTATCTCCTACAAGCTCTGTGATCTTGCCCAAGTGACTTAGCATCTCTGAGCCTCACTTTCCTAATCTGTAAAATGGAAACAATAATAGAACCCAAGTTGTAAAGCTGAAGGAAAAAAAGTAATGTGGTAATGTATTCTGGCACAAAAGAGCAGTTATGCTGATGGTCATTATTTGTGAATATTGTTGCTAAGATTATCGAAAACCTGTTGTGTGTTAGGTGCTGTTCAAGGACTAGAATTTTAAGACTGTTCTTCACCTTTATCCCAGTTTTACCTGCAAAGTTCTGCCATGCACTGGAAAAACATACTGGTATTTCTAGGGTAGTGGACCACTCAGGTGACATTTTTGTTTCACCAGGTATATAAAGTATACAAAAGTTATAGTGTATCTTTTAAGTCCTTTGCACGTCTAGTTACCTTTCACTAGAATGATTCTAGTAGATACCTGATAGATAACCTGAGACAAGGTCAGGTCAGTGATGTTGGTACCTTTTCTGGCTTAAGAGCATAGGGCAGAAGCACAGGAAGAGAGGTCTTCCTTTTCCACTCCTGTTACTAAGAACCCTCTTGAATAATGACAATCTGAAACAGATTACTACATTGTTGCACGTTGTAGAATCAAAGCAGTGTACAAAGCAAAGAGCACTGGCCTCCCTTATACTTGCATTTCACTTGAGATTCACTTTTCTAGACTGTGGAGAAAGCAGATGTTTCAACACTTTCCAGCTACTGGAATATTACAATCTGGCAATCTCCACCACTGCATGTTTGATCACACTATTCCCTGCAAATGGAATGCTGTTCCATCAGGTCAGACTGACCAGTGCAAATAACTGATTTTATCGTACAGTCAGAACCAAATTAACTTACGGGAATTCTGCCCAGCTCAGGGTCTACCTTCTCTGTGAAACCTCCTGTGAGATCCCAAGTTGCAAACAGCTCTATCTTCTTCAGAAGACATTGTATACTGTTCTGAGGTATATTTTGAAGGACTTAAATTATGGTCTGAAAAAAAAAAACAAACAAACAAAACAAAAAACAAAAAACAAAAAAACAAAAAAACTCGGGCTTCCCTGGTGGCGCAGTGGTTGAGAATCCGCCTGCCGATGCAGGGGACACGGGTTCGTGCCCCGGTCCGGGAAGATCCCATATGCCGCGGAGCGGCTGGGCCCGTGAGCCATGGCCGCAGAGCCTGCGCATCCGGAGCCTGTGCTCCGTAACGGAAGAGGCCACAACAGTGAGAGGCCCTTGTACCGCCAAAAAAAATAAAAAATAAAAAATAAACAAACATAAATTATGGTCTGGTTTGTAGGATCCAACAGTAAGGGTGCAGGTTTATCTCCTACAAGCTCTGTGATCTTGCCCAAGTGACTTAGCATCTCTGAGCCTCACTTTCCTAATCTGTAAAATGGAAACAATAATAGAACCCAAGTTGTAAAGCTGAAGGAAAAAAAGTAATGTGGTAATGTATTCTGGCACAAAAGAGCAGTTATGCTGATGGTCATTATTTGTGAATATTGTTGCTAAGATTATCGAAAACCTGTTGTGTGTTAGGTGCTGTTCAAGGACTAGAATTTTAAGACTGTTCTTCACCTTTATCCCAGTTTTACCTGCAAAGTTCTGCCATGCACTGGAAAAACATACTGGTATTTCTAGGGTAGTGGACCACTCAGGTGACATTTTTGTTTCACCAGGTATATAAAGTATACAAAAGTTATAGTGTATCTTTTAAGTCCTTTGCACGTCTAGTTACCTTTCACTAGAATGATTCTAGTAGATACCTGATAGATAACCTGAGACAAGGTCAGGTCAGTGATGTTGGTACCTTTTCTGGCTTAAGAGCATAGGGCAGAAGCACAGGAAGAGAGGTCTTCCTTTTCCACTCCTGTTACTAAGAACCCTCTTGAATAATGACAATCTGAAACAGATTACTACATTGTTGCACGTTGTAGAATCAAAGCAGTGTACAAAGCAAAGAGCACTGGCCTCCCTTATACTTGCATTTCACTTGAGATTCACTTTTCTAGACTGTGGAGAAAGCAGATGTTTCAACACTTTCCAGCTACTGGAATATTACAATCTGGCAATCTCCACCACTGCATGTTTGATCACACTATTCCCTGCAAATGGAATGCTGTTCCATCAGGTCAGACTGACCAGTGCAAATAACTGATTTTATCGTACAGTCAGAACCAAATTAACTTACGGGAATTCTGCCCAGCTCAGGGTCTACCTTCTCTGTGAAACCTCCTGTGAGATCCCAAGTTGCAAACAGCTCTATCTTCTTCAGAAGACATTGTATACTATATAAATAGTAATTTACATATAAATATATGTATATGTGTGTGTATTTCTTTGTTACATTAAGTTATAACTCCTGTGGTTTCTCTTTGTAACTAAACTGGACCCCCTTATCATCACAGTGGCCATGTACATCATTGTATCCTCCAAAAAATCCAGAATAATGTCATGGATTCAGTATATAGTTGCTTAATAGAAAACAATTAACTAACCACTGCAGAATACTAGTGTCTCTCAAGGGGTGTTCAGTGGATCACAAATCCTGAGACAGTCCATGAAGGAAGAGATTTCAAATAAATTTGGGATCTGTTGTCCACTACAGCTCCTTATCAGGGACTCATAATTCACAAGACTCCTAAAAAGCTCTGTAGCAAAGAAACTGTTGACTTAGTTTGACCCAGTATTTCTCTTACAAGAGTATCAGTTCTGGAGGTCAAGGACATTTTCCACCTCTAATACAACATCTGTACTGCCTAGTAGAGTGCCGGGCACTTAGTAGACACCTAATAAATATTTGAATAAGTTTAAACATACATTCCCCTTTTAAGCTATAGAAGAAAAACATAGTATATAGTATATTTTGATTTACTTACGGAGAATAATAATATGAATAGATACATTTACACAAATCATTTTAAAGTATATATACTTGATAATACTTTTTTTTCACAAATCTACCCAATTGCACATTTAGTGGCGATAGTAAACGAACTACATTTGCTTTCGAAAATTTGCTAAGAAGGATGGCTACTAAAAACTACAACTAGAACCGAAAACAATTGACTTAGTTCACTGGTCCCCACTCCTTAGCAGTTTTAATATAGAAGAAAATAGACGCATATATTTCTTTTCTGCCATAATATGACATCATATAAGGAATGCTATTTTATTAGCTAGAAATAAGATTTGCTTCTGTTATTTTAGTACATTTGATCACATAAGAATAATTCTATATTTTTTTCCCTCGTGTGACTCTCATAGCATCCCCAACTAAAATATATTTTGGAGATTTAGATCAAATGTCATAACAATTGTCCTAGATCGCTTACTATGTGCTTTCACTATAGACGTTAATGTCAACAGAGAAAGGAGAAGGAAAAGTCAGAGGGAAATGAAACAGGTGTATGCAACACCCCTCTCTACTAACGACAGTTCTCAGAATTCTGTGGGAAGCTGCATCTATAAGTGGAAAGTTTTTCACCATGGAACTCATGGTGGTTGAACCTCTCATGAAGAATTTTTTTTCACTACTGAAGAAAAATATGTTTGATTTTACCATAACTGAAAAGTTCTCCTGTTTCTACTACTTCTTAGGTTTGCCCTCAAGACTACTGTTTACCTAATGGAAGTCACTCCTATGCATGGAGGAAAAAGTGAACCATTTGAAGGAAAAGCTAAAGAAGTGATATTCAGGTAGCTCCTCATCCCACCAATGAAAAGATACACATAGATTTTCCACTTTACACCTCATTTTCCACCTTATTTTCATGATTTTGAAATGAATATGTAGGGTCTGATGAGTTTGTCAATAGTCTATAATTATTAGTGTTATTAAAATAGAATACAAATGATAAGCCATATGTAAAAATGCTGTGTGAATAAACTGCTATACCCCAAATAATACAAATGAGTGAATGGCAGTAAATGCCAAGAGGGATTGACAACATAAAGGATATTAAAAAAATGATGACTGTATTTCCCATTTATGTGTCTTTTCCTCTCTCACTCTCACTCAACTCCTAAATAACTAAGAGCATATACTCACAAATGGTAAGCATGTTTTGGATGTTCGATGTGTGTTTGTGGGAAAGAACAAAAAGAAAACTGCCTCAGTTAGGTCAAATATCATACAAGAGATGAGATTAGAGATAGGATTGGGATTTGTGTTAGTTACTCAATAGCTAACCAACCCCAGATGTGACAGTGTAGTGCAATATGCACACATACTTTTAAACAACTTCTCTTAAGTTACGTACTGTCTGTAAAGACAATCACACTCAACTGCTCTGCACTTAACCCCAGAGCTTCTGAGTTAGAATCTGTTAGAAATGGGTACACGTTTCATTGCTTTGGCAACATTTAAATGGCTCCGCATCAGGCAATACAACTTCTCAGATCACACTCTGGGAATTCAGGAAAGGCTAGTGTCCAGTTCTGGTTGTTCTACCACCCAATTGTGATCTAGGGTAAATTCCTAATTAAAAACAAAACAAAACAAAACAAAAAAAACAACCCCGAAGATGCTGAAACAGTATTGCCTACTTCACAGGGTCGTCATGGGGATAAAAGGTCATTAGGATAAAGTGCCTCTCACCCAGGAAACACTGATAAATGCTACTGATGCTACCATCATCATCCTCATCATGACCGAACAGGAACATATTGCCACGTGGAAATTCAACATTCCCTGGGCCATTCACAACTTTCCTTTAAAGGACTCATATTCTATGTGGGGTCTGAACACCTTCAAATAACAGGAAATACAAGTCTTTACGCCTTTTTTTCTGTAGCTAATTTTGGCATCTTTCACCTCTGTCCACTTAGGTCTTGGTTTAGCATATTCTTGTCACACAAAGAAGCTACTTCCCAAAGAGAGGAACAATGTGTCAAGTGACAAAGACACTGAGTGAAGTCTTTCACATCCTAGATTGTCCACGGTACAGCTCAGCTGGTCTCTGGGTTGGAAGGCCTGGGTCTACTTTGCTCGTCTGTTACAGGGGAAGGGACATGGTCCTTAGCATGTGGTCTGTGAAACAGAGGCAGCTGCGGGTAGAATTATGACACAAGCAGAACTGGCTTCAATTCTTCCTTCTTAGGTCTTTTTCTTCTTGTTCAGCTGTTCAAGGAACTTGCTTGCCCTCTGTCCCTGCCAGGACGATGTTACATCTGTCTGGATAAGTAGGTCACCATTGTATATCAGGAAAGGTCTTATTTGTAATCATCTGGAACCAGATATGGCTAATTTGAGCAGAAAAGGAAACTTTTGGAAGTTGATGGTTAGGTCTCAATAACTAGAAGCAGACTAAACAACCAGAAGCCAAGTCTATGCTATTGCAATTATGGGATCAGGCCAAAGTGATGTTATAAGTCCTAGCTGGCCTTGCTACCAAGCAGGAACAGGAAACAGGAGGTTGACCCAGCACTGCTGGCCTTGTTTCTTTACATCATTTATTTGTAATTCAAAATCCAAGAGAGGGGTGCCGTTGGCCAACCCGAGGTCGCCCGACTGTTTTCCATCTGTAAGGGAGACAGAGCATGAGAGTAAACAGTGTATCTGACATGTTCCGCTTGTATGACGGGAGGAAGGCTCTGTTCCTCACCAAGACCCACAAAGTGGGAAATTCCCCAAAGAGAAAGGAATTTCAGATCAGATGCTCGGAAAGTTAAAAACAACAACAACAAACAAATGCAGATGTGGAATTAAAGACATGGAGTAATTAAGAGCCTATATTTGGAGTGATTCAGACCTGAGTTCACATCTTGAGCAAGCTACTCAATCTTGCTGAGCTTCAATTTTCTCTAAAGGAAACAACGTGGAAGATGATATCCACATGTAACTTGTGGCACAAATGAAGGACGGTAGTACCGTATATGATGCCTGGCACATCCTATGCATTTTCTAAAACTACTAGTAGTACTATAATTATTGTTACTTATTATTCAATTTACTGTAGAAATTAACAAGGAGAGTATTAATAAATGTTAATACAGGGCTAAGTGTCACATTTATGATCTCAACTAATTACTTGTTGATTCAACAAACATTCCACATATCAAAAAATAACCTGTTAGTAATTTTTTTTTTTTACAGAAGAAAAGAAACCCTGAGGCTTAGAAAGTGTAAACAATGTACCAAAAGTCACTCATTTAAGAGGTAATGGAATATTATTCAGCCTTAAGAAAATGAAGGAGATCCTGTCATTTGTGACAATATAGATGAAACAGGAGTGCATTATGCTAATGAAATAAGCCAAACAAGATAAATACGAATGATATCATTTATATATGGAATCTAAAAAGAACAAAAGCCACACTCATAGAAACAGAGAGTAGAAAACTGGTTGCCACGGGCTGGGGGGTGGGTGGGGAAAAGAGGGGGAGACTGGTAAAAGGGTACAAACTTTCAGCTGCAGGATGAATAAGGTCTGAGGATCTACTGTATAACATGGTTACTACAGTCAATAATACTGGATTGTATAACTAAAATTTTCTGAGAGAATAGAACTTAAGTGTTCTCACCAAAAAAAGAAAAAAAGGAAAAAGGTGTCATGAGCTGTTAGATGTATTAATTAACGTGATGGGAAGGATCCTTTTGCAACACATATGTATATCAAATCATCATGATATATTCTTTGACTATCTTACAATTTTTTCAATTACACCTCAATAAAACAGAAAAAAAAAGAGGTAATAAAGATGAGATTCCAATCCAGGATTATCTAGCTCAAAAAACTACACTCTTAACCATTACAATATAGTATCCATCCATATGTTGTAACTGTAAAATGCTTAACAAAGGATACTTTAAGTAAATGGTATTTATTCTAACTCTAATGCTTACTAGATATTAGTTATGTGGTATGCTTTACTTTTAACTACAGGGTATAAGGTGCAAATTCTTGCTACAGAACATAAAAGCCCCTGTGGTACCCTGTAGGGTAAACACAGTACCTGTAAATCTCTCATCTCTCAACCCATCTCTTTACCCCCTTTATAATGTGGGAATAATGCCTTTCCCACATTTTCACTGGGCATGAAAATCCATACTTCCAGGTGTATACTGAACCTCCACTTAGCTCCTCGTCACCTTGGAATCACCATACTAGAGATCATTTATTCCATTAATACAAATGATCTAGGGATAGAAGTACAGACTATACAGAGAGTATTGGAGGAATCCAAACAACAAGTCCTCCACTCTCAAAAAAAATTTTAGAGTTCCAAAAGTAAAGAGCAATGTTTGGAAATAAAACTAAAAATGAAACTAACAACATCTACAATTAGCCAAGTAGTTATTATGGGCCAGGCTACTTACTAGGCACTTGATAAACATTACAGCTCATCTTCCTGCAGTCCTTCGAAGCATATAATATTGTTTCTATTTCATACAGAAGAAAATTGTATCTAAGCAGGTTAGTGATTAGCCCAAGACCACAGGGCTAGGCTGTAAGAAAATAAGGCTACGTTTCAGTGGTCAAAATGGTGATGGATGTTATAACTAGAAGATTATGGCTAATCAAATAAAAATATTCAAAACGGTCCTAATGTATTATTAGGATTTCTTTAGAATAACTTGGGTGCCTTAGTGAATACAGTCGTGGTAGGCACTATAGTCTCTTTAATTTGCTAGTCATACAAATCTACTTTAATATTCTTGGTGACAGGAAGCTAACTACTGCTAAGACTGCTTCTTCAGTTTTGGGGCTACTCCAGGGTGAAATGCGGTAACGTCTTACTGCCTGCAATGTTATCTAGTTCTACCAGAGGGAATAAAGCAAAACAAGTAGGCACTGTTCTTGACAAATGGATACAGTTTCAGTTTTTCAAAATGTGAGTGTCAGATTCATTCATTGTATCAGATAGATCTGTCAAATGGCTTTGCCCATTTACTAATGGATGGCACACTGCAGACACAGGTTGGGTCAAAGGACTCAATGTCACCTCATTGATACTGTCATCAATATAATTTGTATTGGCATTTTGTCTCATCCTGACTTTAAGGACTATGCAGGGAGATCCAAGTCTCCAGACCATGGACTGATCACCTCTGCTTGACACAGTATTCTCTGCTCATTTCCAGAGGGGACCAAAAATGAGCTCTTGGACTCCTGAGTCTATTCACCCTACCTGGCAACACATACTAGCTGGGCTGATTGGATCAAGCAGGAGCCCCAGAGTTTAAATTTCCAGCTCTTTTGGAGGAAACAGAGGCTATGCCCCACTCCCATAACCCCTCACTTCTTACTGCTAGCCTATCCTAGGCTGTTCTTGCTCATAGTAGTATTTCATGCTAAAAATTAATTTTGCTTACCTGATGGCAGTCACACAACCTCAAATGCCATTTTTATAAATAAGGCAACCACCAATGGAGTGTGATTTAGGGTTTTTTCTTCTGTAGACCCTGCGCACCCTATAAAATCTGCCATTACTGCATCATGGAGACTATAATCCCTTTCCGAGGGAATAGATTCTTTCCAACCATAAGATGAAATAAGGATTTACATTTCCATACTGCCCAAAAGGAAATAAATTGATTACAAAATGCAGGAGAATGACTGATTTTCCCCATTTGTTGCGTTCATTAAAGGGTTTTTGAATAGACTTGACAATATTAAAGAAGTTCAACACACACAAAATAAAAATTAATAAATGAAGAGAAAAAAATTGCATTTATAACAAACAACAAAATAAACACATTGATATATAAAAGGTTGTTATAAATCAATGATGAAAAATGGATGTCATAAAGTCACAAAGTAAAAACTATTAACAGCCAATAAAGATATGAAGATATGTTCAACCTTGCTATTATTAATCAAAGAAATACAAATAAAATAATTCAGGTGTCATATTTTAATGACTAGAATGACAAAGTTTTAAAAAACTTGATAATACTGGTATTCATATTGATAATACTGGTACTGATGAGTGTAAGAAACCACATTGGATGTTAAATTGTTGGTAGAAATAAAAAGTAGGGTAACCTTTCTGGAAGACAGTATGTCAGCATGTACCAGAACTGACATTCAGCCATTCAAGTTCTAGAAGTCCATTCTAAGAAAATAAACAAATGCTCAAAGAAATATGAACAAGGATGCTTGTCTCATTGTTTAGCAAAGCAAAACAGGAATAATCTAAATGTTGAACAGTAGGGACTGGT
Organism: Physeter macrocephalus; assembly: GCF_002837175.3. Taxonomy (NCBI): domain Eukaryota; kingdom Metazoa; phylum Chordata; class Mammalia; order Artiodactyla; family Physeteridae; genus Physeter; species Physeter macrocephalus. The sequence continues at coordinate 13,681,628 of NC_041231.1, forward strand.
TAAATAAATAATAGAATGCTGTTCAACCATTAAAAATTATGATGCAGGGCTTTCCTGGTGGTGCAGTGGTTGGGAGTCTGCCTGCTAATGCAGGGGACACGGGTTCGTGCCCCGGTCCGGGAGGATCCCACATGCCGCGGAGCAGCTGGGCCCGTGAGCCATGGCCGCTGAGCCTGAGCATCCGGAGCCTGTGCTCCACAACGGGAGAGGCCACAACAGTGAGAGGACCGCGTAACGCAAAAAAGAGAAAAAAAAGAAAAAAAAATTATGATGCAGATTTTCATTAGGTGATAAGTAATCATGCTTATATTACTAAATAAAAATGTTATAGAACTGTTTTGTAGTTTGATATAATAATTAAAGGTATTTTATACTTGCACTGTATTTATATGCACCCCTGTCACAAAAAAGTTTCAAAAGATACAAAAATGTTACAGAGATGATATATCAGAAATGGGATTTTGAGTTATTTTTCCTTTTTTCTTTAAATCCTTTCAATTTTGGAGTTTCTGCAATGAGTCTGTATTATTTTTACAATTAAAAATATTTAAATTTACAACAAAAGGATCTAAATTCCTCCAGTTTTCCATTTATTTTCCACCCTGGCTCACGGTATTTGTGTAAAAAAAAAAAATCAGCTTATTTTCCCTTTTGTATCAATCTAAATTTACTTTTCATAAATTAACTATTTTAGTCTGGCAAAAGTTTCACGCAGGAAAATTGTTAAGGTTTGAGTATTCTATTACCTTTAAAAGCACTGGAGGGCTTCCCTGGTGGCGCAGGGGTTGCGCGTCCGCCTGCCGATGCAGGGGAACCGGGTTTGCGCCCCGGTCTGGGAGGATCCCACATGCCGCGGAGCGGCTGGGCCCGTGAGCCATGGCCGCTGAGCCTGCGCGTCCGGAGCCTGTGCTCCGCAACAGGA
>NC_041231.1:13682618-13717548 GCF_002837175.3 Physeter macrocephalus
GGAGGGGCCACAGCAGAGAGAGGCCCGCATACCACAAAAAAAAAAAATAAAAAAAAATAAAAAAATAAAAGCACTGGAAACTTTGAAATTATTTCTTTCAGAATTTTCATATAATACTGAAAGGCGGGGGTGAGGTAGCGAAATGAAGGGAAAGAGAGAGTAGTAGTCATCTTCAATTAGGAAAGGGCAACAAGAGGCAGTTTGTACTCTTTTGATAAGGCAGAAGCCCCATGTGTCAACTCATGCTAAAATATATATACACACACATATATAAGTTTGTGTGTATTATATGTATATAGGACACACGCATAATTAATCCACAGTCTTAGGCTATAATCACTCATTGTGGCAGAAACAACCAGCTGTTGACTACACTTTAATTAGCTCCTCCAGCCGGTAGAGGTATCACTAGCACCGAGATAGGAACAACATTCTCCATCTCCGCTTGCATCTGGGTATGGTTCTGTCCCAAAGAATGTGACCAGAGGTGACCTGAAGAGTTTATGTCTGAAGGATAACGAGTTGATAATTGTAGCTTGCAGCTTCCTCTCTCCTTTTCTTTTTAGGACAAACGTAGAGCCACTTGATGAAGCTGGTGGGTCCCTGAGTAACTGAACAGAAAACTGACCCTCAAACCATCAAAGTCCATACTGCACTCCTGAGTGAGTGAGAAGCGAACTGTCCATGTGTTGCTCCACTGAGGTTTAAGATTTATTATTTAGCATTTAACTAATGCATTTTTTCTTTAAACCTGTTACCTTCTCTGTAAAATAAAGTATTTGAAAAGGATCAACTGTAAGTTTCTTCCATCGCTTATACTTTTATCTTAGTTTTTAATTCTCAGACACATTGCGCGCATTTTACCTTTCAGGTTAGTAAGTCTACTTTTTTTTTCCACAAAGACGGGTTCTTCAAGTTATGGAGAAGTCATAGCAGACTGTTGCTTCAGTTTAAGATATGCGTTCACATATGAGATGAGAAGGGTGAGGTCCCAGAGAAACTCCTTTGACAGAAGGGAGTGACAGCATACTGAAGAATGTTTAGTAATAAAGAATTCAGATTGGAGAAATGGATTGGTTCCATCTAACAGATTTGCTCAAAGGAATTTTGGAAAGGAAAATATGTGAAAATGTATAGCAAAGACATGAAATGCCTTTTGGTCCCTAAATGGATTGCATTTCAAAGACGTGCATATTGCAAATACATGTCCCATAACACTTCTCTGTCCACTTCTAGAATTTTCTAAAGCCTGACAGAACATCTGCAGAGAGAGGATGTCATTCCAAGATAATCGACTGCAAGTTACTAAACTAAGATAAAAATGTCCTTAACCTGGAACAGTTTTTAAAGAGATTTTAAAGAAAGGAGCCCTCCAGGGGGTTGTATAATTATATAATTGTACCCTTTCTAAAAGGTTATTTACAGATCCATAATGTTTCCCCTCCATTCTTTAAAGTAAAATATAGGATAAAAAAAATATCTTGGGGATAATATTTGTTTGGGACAGCAGGCACTGCTAATCAGTACCACTCTCTCCTTATTCCTTACTATCAGAGCCCTGGTTTAGGAGACACCACTATCCTTAAGGCTAAGGTGGCCAGTTTAAAATCTGAGCTGATGAGATCTAAGTGCAAGTCTGCTGACCACCTGTGGTAAAAAATTTGCTCTCTGATTTAGACACTGCCTTTTTTTTCTTACTTAATTTCTTTTTTTTTTTTTTTTTCTCCTTTTCTTTCTTCCTGCCCAAATTGTTGGAACACTATTGGAGATTCTGGGGTCACTTTGAAGCTATGTGGACCATAGGGACGTGCTAGAGATGTGGAAGCTGGAAGAGCTAAGCAACCCAGTCCCCTGGTGATGCCCTTCAGCAGCTGGGCTAACGCTAGAGGGACTCTCTCCAAACTTCCTGCTACCCTCTGATTTAGACACTGCCTTTTTTTTCTTACTTAATTTCTTTTTTTTTTTTTTCTCCTTTTCTTTCTTCCTGCCCAAATTGTTGGAACACTATTGGAGATTCTGGGGTCACTTTGAAGCTATGTGGACCATAGGGACGTGCTAGAGATGTGGAAGCTGGAAGAGCTAAGCAACCCAGTCCCCTGGTGATGCCCTTCAGCAGCTGGGCTAACGCTAGAGGGACTCTCTCCAAACTTCCTGCTACCCGTGGAAAGTAAGGTAAATCACTCATTCACTTTCTGTTACCTACTAACTGATACAGAACTCTAACCTCAGGGTTCTAGAACCCTTCTCAGTATCCTATAGTCATACTCGTGTTCCGGACTCCTGATCATCAGACTTCCTTATAGCAATGTATGGGGAGGGCAGGTTCTTCTCGAAGCCCTGATACTTCCTCCCCTACCCCCACCACACACAAATAATTATCTTTATGTCCACTCATCCTTCTATCTACACTCAGAGGCCAGGGCCCCCAGGAAGGCTTCACTGACAACGCCTTACTCCTCTCTACGTGCAGAAAGGGTACAGGTGTGGGCTCTCAATTCCTAGACTTGAATTCTTAATCTGTTACTTGCCAGTTTAGGACTTGGGCAAAGTAGTTACCTTCTCTGGACACCCCTGTAAAACAGGAACACTAAGTAGCACCTATGTACCTTACTGAAAGGATTAAATGAGCAAATGCAGATAAAGTTCTTATAAATTTTTCTTGGGTCAATCCTAGCTGCTATTGTTACCTTTGGCTAATTTAGGGCAGAGTCCCTTTACCCTCCTTTGGTTCTCTGGGCCCGTCTCATTCACAACACACACAATCGCATACTGCAGAGTTTTGAAAGGCGGTTCTCAAAGTGTGGTCCCTGGGCCAGCAATATCAGCCACACCTGGGAACTGGTTAGAACTCTGGCACTGGAGCCCAGCAATCTGTGTTTTAACAATATTCTCAGGCAAATCTGATGCACACTAAAGGTTGACGACAACTGAGAACATCTGTCTCAGACTCTCCTGGAGGCATTCACCAAAAATAGAGTTACAGGACCTTACACCTGACCAGCGGGAGAAGGGGTCTAGTAATTGCCCTGGTTATCATCCTTGTCATGATTCTTCAGCACATAAATGTTTGAGAATCACTGCCATTTTGAATGTGTGTTTCACTTGTCTGTTTTTCCAGTGGACTTTACTTCCTTGCAAGGAAGGTTTGTGAAGATTTGTTGTTGTTGTTTGCATTATTAGCTTCATTATGCTAATTCTAGAATCTCTAGTGCATAGTGCAATCTCAGGCAGGAAGTAGTGGCTCATTAAAACAGGCATCCCAAAAGTCTTAGTAGAACTTCAAGTTAATTCCTTCAGGAAAAGGTAAAACTGTCATTATATGCAGATAATATGATACTATATATAGAAAACCCTAAAGACTCTACATGAAAACTACTACAACTGATAAATGAATTCAGCAAGGTAGCAGAATACAAGATTAACATACAGAAATTGGTTGCATTTCTTTATACCAACAATGAAATATCAGAAAGGGAATGTAAAAAAACAATGCCTTTTAACATCACAACCCCCAAAATAAAATACTTAGGAATAAACCTCACCAAGAAGGCAAAAGACTTATACACTGAGAACTGTAAAACATTAATAAAGGAAAGTGAAGATGATTCAAAGAAATGGAAAGACATCTCATGTTCTCGGGTTGGAGGAATTAATATTGTTAAAATGCTCATCCTACCCAAAGCAATCTACAGATTTAATGTGATCCCTATCAAATTACCCATGACATTTTTCACACAATTAGAACAAATAATCCTAAAATTCATATGGAACCATAAAAGACCCAGAATTGCCAGGGCAATCCTGAAGAAAAAGAACAAAATTGGAGGCATAGCCATCCCAGACTCAGACAGTACTCCAAAGTCACAGTAATCAAAACAGCGTGGTATTGGCACAAAAACAGACATATGGATCAATGAAACAGAAAACAGAGCCCAGAAATAAATCCACACACCGCAGTTAATCTTTGACAATTAATCTTTGACAAAGGAGGCAAGAATATATAATGGGAAAAAGAGAGTCTCTTCCGAAAGTGGTGTTGGTAAAATTGGACAGCCTTATATAAACCAGTGAAGTTAGAACACACCCTTTCACTATACACGAAAATAAACTCAAAATCTCTTAAAGACATAAACATAAGATATGACACCATAGAACTTCTGGAAGAGAACATAGGCAAAATATTCTCTGACATAAATCATACCAATGTTTTCTTAGGTCAGTCTCCCAAGACAATAGAAATAAAAATGAAAATAAACAAAGGGGACTGAATCAAACTTACAAGCTTTTGCACAGCAAAGGAAACCATAAACAAAATGAAAAGACAACCTACAGAATGGGAGAAAATATTTGCAAATGATGCAACCAGCAAGGGCTTAATTTCCAAAATATACAAACAGCTCATACAACTTGATGACAAAAAAAGCAAACAACCCAATCAAAAAAATGGGCAGAAGACTTAAAGAGACATTTCTCCAAAGCAGAAATATAGATGGCCAATAGGCACAAGAAAAGATGCTCAACACTGCCAATTATTAAAGAAATGCAAATCAAAACTACCATGAGGTACCACCTCACACCAGTCAGAATGGCCATCATTAAAAAGTCTACAAATAACATATGCTGGAGAGGGTGTGGAGAAAAGGGAACCCTCCTACAACACTGTTGGTGGGAACGTAAGTTGGTGCAGCCACTATGGAAAACAGTATGGAGGTTCCTCAGAAAACTAAAAGTAGACCTACCATATGATCCAGCAATCCCACTCCTGGGCATATATCCAGACAAAACTATAATTCAAAAAGACACATTCAACCTGATATTCACAGCAGCAAAATTCACAGTAGCCAAGACATGGAAACAACCTAAATGTCCATCAACAGATGAATGGATAAAGAAGATGTGGTACATATATACAATGAAATACTACTCAGCCATAAAAAAAAATGAAATAATGCCATTTGCAGCAGCAACATGGATGCAACGAGAGATGATCATACTAAGCAAAGTAAGTCAGAAAGAGAAAGACCAATACCATGATACCACTTATATGTGGAATCTAAAATATGACACAAATGAACCTATCTACGAAAGAGAAACAGAATCAGAGACATAGAGAATAGACTGGTGGCTGCCAAGGGGGAAGCAGGTGGGAGAGGGATGAACTGGGAGTTTGGGATTAGCAGATGCAAACTGGTATAGATATAGATTGGCTAAACAACAAAGTCCTACCACCTAGCACAGGGAACTATATTCAATATCCTGTGATAAACCATAATGGAAAAGAATATGAAAAAGAATGTATATACATATGTATAACAGAGTCACTTTGCTATACAGCAGTAATTAACACAATGCTGTAAACCAAGTATACTTCAATAAAAAATAAATTAAATTTTAATAAAGATTAATTCCTTCAGAAGAACAAGTACTACACACGCACAAAAAAGCACCCTTTGAAAGTTTAAATTTTTGAATTTCTTTGCCACTTCCTTAGTTTTGATCATCTTGGACAATATATTTTTAATACTGACTTTTTAAAAAAAATTGTGTTTCAGTGTTTGCTATCCTTAGAGAGACAGAAACGGAAAAGTACAACTAAATACTTATTTTTCAGAAGTCTCAAAAGTATAAGGGAAATGAAAGTAATTATATCTTCAAATGATTTGGGGGTATGTTTCTAATTTCATACTTCTGATGCTATTAAAGATTAAAACTGTATTAAGACATTTGAGACATACCGCTTGGTATTAAATGAATTTAATTTTGTGTAAAGTGGTAGAAATATTTTCTTCAGCAAACATACCTGCAGATATAAAATCACAACCATAAATCTACAAAAAAGCAAGCTATTGAATGAAATCTGATTGGTTATTTCCCTGCAGTATTGTTCTGCTAATAATTTAATTTACTACTTGCTAACAGAAGCCAAAATTTAAATATACATATGTGTGTGTATATATATATATCTTCAATTTTAAATCATTCATATATATGAAAAAGTATATATACACATATATAACAATTGTTCATATATATATATATATATATATATAAATAATTTAGATTAAGGAAAGTACATCTGGTGGCCTATTTTTTCCCCCCATGATTTCTAAAGAACACCATATTCTACTCTAGGCAGTGGAATGTCAATCCACCTTAAGGGTTGCTCAACGAGCATATCTGAGAAACCACTGGTTTAGCCAAAGATGTACTTATTGAGGGAGGCCCTAGTGCCACTGTCAAGAGCTTATCCACAAGAGAGATAAGAAGGTACTTGTTTGGTTTGTGAAAAGAAGTAGTGGGGGATGGCAAGTAGCTGCAGGCTGATGACACGTGATGTCCATATATATGTAGAACCAACATGCCCATAATTGCACCCATTTTCCATACCCAAATCCAAAGCCTTTATATCTTTAATCCCAGGCAAAAATGGTAAGATTCATGTGTGCTACTATCCCACGGCATCAAGATGCCTGTAAACTAATATGAGTATGCCTTAGTTTTATCAGTGGAGAACAAACTAGGCTTCTATCACCAAGCCCCATTCCATAACAGGCAAACCAGTCCAAGACTTCTCTGGCTGCTGCAGGAGAGTCCATGGGAGGGGCGCTCACTCCACTGTGATGCCTAAAATGCCTTTGCACAGAGCAAACATTCAATACATGCTGAGTGAATGAATGAGTGAACTGGTGTCATAAAACAGGCTTATTTGAGGGAAATTCCTTTCAACAGGCTGGCATTCCTTCCTACCCATCTTAACTGTTAAGCTTGCAATCAGATAAAAATTTAATTATAAAAAGTTAGAGCTCGGCTTCCCTGGTGGCGCAGTGCTTGAGAGTCCGCCTGCCGATGCAGGGGACGCTGGTTCGTACCCCGGCCCGGGAGGATCCCACATGCCGCAGAGCGGCTGGGCCTGTGAGCCGTGGCCGTTGAGCCTGCACGTCCGGAGCCTGTGCTCTGCAACGGGAGAGGCCACAACAGTGAGAGGCCCGCGTAATGCAAAAACAAAAACAAAACAAAAACAAACAAAAAAAAAGTTAGAGCTGAGGAAATTTTAGAAACTGTCTACTCTCCAAAGGTATACAACTTTAATTTAGTGGTAAAAATCACTAGGAGTGATTTAGGAATCAATCAGACCTGAGTCCAAATTCCACGTCTACCATATTTTAGTGAGCAAATAACTACTTCTGAAGCTCTGTTCCATGTATGCATCATGGGATATCATAATAATACATACATTAATTGTATGACTATCAGGGGATGAAATGACATAATCCATTTGCCATGGTCAGCTAAGTAATTTAGACCAAGTAAGCACTCAAGACATTAGCCAATATTAATACCGGAGAGATGAAAACAAAACTCTGGGACTGACGCCTACCCTAGTGGCCCCAGTGGTCATAATGACTTTCTTCCATTCCGCCTGCTCTCTTCTCACTAAAACTAAGGAAGAGAAGATGAACAAATTAGGAATAACAATTTGAAAATGGTTTTATACTCCCTGAACGAATGGAATTATAATAAAATGATTCATGAGTTCTGCAGAAATATGATGAGACTTTAGACCTTTATGTTAGTTCTCTACAAAGCCAATTTATGGCCCTAAGATGTACCTTCCCACCCAGCCCCACCCCTACCAGGATCAAGTATCATTATAAATGGAAAAGTCAACAACACATAATCAACAAGCTAAGTTACAAGCCAGTGAAGTCTCTGAGGTTTGATAGAGAAAACTCAGATTTATCATTATATGTAAAAATAAGATGATATGAAGAACTTAATCTAAAAAATATTACCTGGAGATCTGTAATCTCTATAATAGTGCTATAAAAAGTAAACAGCTAGAAATCTATTTAGATGGTTTTCCTAATAAGAAAGCATTTTCTAGATAACTTTTAATGTACTATTGATGAGAACAATTCAACAAAATTCAAATAAATATCTGCAGATGTCCTACAAGAAGAAAAGCACAGGGTTAGACGCGAAGGGGATAACTGGACTTCAGGATGAGTAAGACCTTATACTTGACCTCAATAAATTAACATTAAATACAGCAGATGAGTCATGTACAGAATGTCAGAATTCTAAAAGGCCAAGCTAAGTAGCAAAAGGAACATATGGGGATTCTTAAGAAGGAAATAAAATATTGGTTAGTTGATTACGAAAAGGCAGAAGGAAGTAGGTTCCCTTTGGCTGGTCTTTGAAGAGATCACTTCCTTTCCCTCCTAGTCCTGAGGCTAGGGTGGCGTGAGCAATCGAGGGATACGGGGATTGAGAACCATTTCTACTCTCACCAGAGCGGCTGGAAGCAGATTTTCTTACCAGGATGTAGTAGTATGCTAATACTTAAGGGTTCTTGAGGTCAGGGAGAAGGGTTTGAATACTCCGGCTCCATCTCTTGCTGTGGGTCAAGTTTCTTACCTTTCCAACACCTCAGCGTCTTTATCTGAAAATTGGGGATGATGATAATGTCTCCTACCTGAGTGTGAGAACTACATGATATAGTGCATACGCAGGGCTAAATTTGGTGCCTGGAACACAGAAAGTGCTCAGTACGGCAAGTGTAGCGACAATAAAGGCAAAGATGACGGAGGTAGCGCTGGTGTTGACCCCCAGAACAGGCTCTGACTGGGAGAGAGTTAAAGCACCTTTGGGTTCACGAGGGTTTATATATAAGCAACGGTTGATCAATGTGAGCTGGTTGTCCAAATGATTATGTACAATCCAAGAAAAAAATGGGCCTCAGATTTGCTCAGCTACTTAATAATATTAGCAGTGGTAGTAGTCAAAGAAGCTAAATTTTATTAAGTGTTTACTATATGCCAAACAATGTGCTGAACGCTTTAAAAGGATTTGCTCACTTATTACAACGAGGCTATACGCTAGGTCCTGATAATGTTATTCGTTTCTTTCAGATGTTGACTGAGCCTCAGAGGGGTTACAAAAGCACCTAAGATCCCATTGTCAGTACATGACGGAAATGAGTTCAAATCCAGCCTGTCTGACTTGTTCTTAATCACTAAGGTATGAAATTAAGCATGTTGCCCTTTGCCTGATGGTCCTTCTGAGGCCTGAATATTTCACTTAGCTTCCTGAGTGCAGAAGAGAGCAAATTCTCTCTCCTTGACCCCACTTGGCCACCATATCCAACTCCCCTTCTCAAAACGGGTTGCTTCAATGAGCAGCAATGAACGCCGGGTCATGGACCAGTCACCTTGATGACTAAGAGTCAGACACTAGGGAAAGAAAATGCTCTGTGACAATCCTACCCTTGTACAGAAATAAGACAGAAATGGGGGGACAGGGCAGAAGACAATGGAATAAGGCATAGGAAAAATAGCACCTGGCATTGTGATAGTAATAATAATAATAATAGTAGTAGTAGTAGTAATAGTAATAATAATAGACTTTACTATGCTCTAGGCATTGTATTAAGTGCTTGGTGTAAGTGACTTCATTTTAACATTGAAAACAATTCTATGAGGATGACATATTATTAACATCATTTTATAGACAGAAGTATTGAGGTTCTGGTAATCAGGTAAATTGCCCAAGCTCATATGGTTAGCAAGTGGAAAGCAGGGATCTGAACCAGCACCTACACTCCTAACCATTATGCTATAACCATTATGCCGAAGACATAAGAATTCCAATGATCTTTCCCCATAACCCACTCCTGCACTCCAGACTTAAATAGTCCAAGATCAAGAGACAGCAAGCTTGGAGTTGCCACTCTTCAGTGACTTTCAATCATTTCAAAACAGTGTATTTGCTAACAAGATGCAGTTCCTGTGATAATCTTCTCAACCAGGTATCAAGAAACAGGAAGCAAAGGGGCTTCCCTGGTGGCGCAGTGGTTGCGCGTCCGCCTGCCGATGCAGGGGAACCGGGTTCGCGCCCCGGTCTGGGAGGATCCCACATGCCGCGGAGCGGCTGGGCCCGTGGGCCACACATGCCGCGGAGCGGCTGGGCCCGTGAGCCATGGCCGCTGGGCCTGCGCGTCCGGAGTCTGTGCTCCGCAACGGGAAAGGCCACAGCAGAGGGAGGCCCGCATACCACACACAAAAAAAAGAAACAGGAAGCAAAGATTCAAGTAACAGTATGTTCCTACTTATGTGGAAGGTGGGACAGCATAGCTGACATTGGGCTTAACTGTTGTGGAAAACGTGGTCCCAGTAGGCATACGTGCTGGTATATTTTCCCCACCTACCAAATATAAAAACAATATATTCTTTCCATGTTGCTCTTCAGAGTTCCACCTCCTTCGTGCCTGTCATTCATCCTCTGGCCTGTTCCTGTTTTCATTTCTGTACGGAAAGGTGCTAAGTCTCTGCTCTTGGATATGAAAAGGGTGTGTTAGGAGAGGGAGCCACGGTACCTCAACGTCTTTTTTTTTTCATCTTAATTCTATTATGCCAACTCCACTGAACTTAATTAGAGCGAATACAGAATTACACAATTACCCTCTGTTCTATTCTTCAGATGTTATATTTTGATAAAATTTACTACAGACTGCTCTCCCCTTGAACACCAGATGAACACTAGAAATGGATGTGTGTTGATATAAAATCTGTTATAATTACAATTAAAGTATAGCTTACATAATGATAGTGTTAACATAAAATTATAGATGTGTAGAGACAACGTGGTCATGCATTTTTTAGTATAAGTACATGCTTAGACCAATATCTGTTAGCGGAATGAATATGGAAGAGAATTTTGGTTAAGCCACAAAGGCTGTTTAAGGACTTGCAGATAGCTAAGGGGAACTCAAAGACCAGTAAGATAATATTTCCCCTGCCATGTTTTCAATTGCAAAGTGAAGGGAAGATGTGGAAGTAAGTACCCCTATGGAAATTACAAGACAAGTACATTTTTTTTTCCTTGAATACCTGGGTAAATGCTTAAATTCTCATGTATATCAGTGATGCAAATTTTCAAGTGAGTTTGATAAATCATAAAATAATAATTATATATATGTATATAAAACTGCATGGAACGAGACAGTTCAGAATTACTTCTAATTAAAGAGGTACCCTATGACAACTAACTTAAACCTTACAAAATATGGTTCCAAGTACCCTATCAGAGTGAAAAGTAGGAGACTGAAAGGTTTACTGTAAATGGTTGTAGTCATGGTGTCTTAACTAAAACTACTGTGTCACAAATACTATTAAAATAATTGTGACATTTTATTCACTTTTACTGCAAACAACAAAACAAACTATAGGTATTTTTTCATTTCAGGTAATTATTTTAGCTAATAGTTATTAAATGTTTTGAGAAGACAGAGTGCTAATTGCATTACTTCATTTTATCTTTAAAATAGCACTTCCATGTAATTATTCTTAATATCTCCATTTTATTAAAATGTATCTCTAGTTTAGACCTTTCTTCAGAACTGCAGACTTGTGTATCCAACTGTGCACTCAGCGTCTCTACTTGGATGTCAAGAGAACATCTCAAATCTTATACCTCCAAAACTGGTCTTTAATCCCCCAAACATGCTCTACCCCAAACTTTTTCCATCTTAGGTGACAGTAACCACACTTTTCCAGTTCCCCAGGCCGTAAATCTCGAATTCACCCTTGACTCCCCTCTTCCTTTCCACTCTCGCATTCAATCTACCAGGAAATGTTGTCACAACCTTCCCAATGTGTCACTTCTGAGAATTACCAGCCGCTAGCAGCCTGGCGCGGGCCATCAACATAGACCTCGAGGATCCTGTAGTCGCCTCCCGAGATTCTCCCTGACTCCACTCTCTCCCCACATCCTCAAGACCACAGATAGTTATGCTTTTCAAACAGGAGACAGTTCATGCCACACCTCGGCTAAATCCTGCCCTTGGCTGCCTACATTTAGAGTAAAAGACACAACGCATGTGATGGCCTCCCAGGACTTACCCAATCCATCCCATCACATATCTGACCTCAAGCCCTCCTGCTGCCTCTTCCTCCCCACTGACTAAGTCAGCCAGGGCGGCCTCCTTGATACTCCTCCAACCTGCCCGGCATATTTCTGCCTTAGAGTTTTGGGACTGGTTGTTCTTGCTCCCGGGGAGTGGTCTCCCCCTCATACATTCTGACAACTCCCTCACTTCAAGTCTTTGCTCAAATGTCAACTTATAAAATCCACCCTGACTACCCTATTTAAAAACAGAACCTACCTGTACACTCCTCCAGCACTCCCAACCCAAGCCTCTTCAGTGAGCTTCACATCCTTTTCCTTATCCCGCAGCGCCCATCAACTTGTGACAAAGCATAGAATTTATTTATAACATCCGTTTCCACACGAGAGTGTAAGGAGAGAGAGAGCATGCAGGAAGGAGCATGCCAAGCAAAGGCTCTTGTCTAATTTATTCATCGATACGTCCAAGCACAGAGAACAGGAAGATGCTTGATAAATATTCCTGAAAAAGACAGAGATGAGGAAACTAGTAGTAAAGCTCAGAAAGTTTAAGTAACTTCCTCAAGGTTCTAGAGCTAGAAGAGGGTCACAGTAGAATTCACACTTGGGGATGTCTAACTTCAAATCTCTTAGCCTCTCTGCTATCTTAAGTCCATGCAATTCGGGATTTGTTTTAATCAGTGCCATGGAAATTCTCACTCCACTGAATAGTATCACTAAAGTGTTCTCTGTCTAGATTTATATATACATTTTCCATTTAAACAAAGGAAACAGAAGATGGGAATTCATCATGGGTTACTGCGGTAATTTTACAGCAATTTTAGCAATAATGACATTTAAGTAATAGTGATATTTAATGATAACATAATAATAATAAAATAATAGCTCTTAAATGTATTGAACACGAATTGCATGCTAAACTCAGTGCTAAAATATTTCCATGTATATTTTGTGCAAAATACTTATGAATATTCTATCAGATGAGCTTTACGTGTAACTCCACCAGGCACACTTCTCTCATTCCGCTTTCAAAGATAAGGAAATTGATGAGAAGTGTGGTAACCGTTTGATCAAGATGAGACTGGTAATAAGTTGTGAGTATGAATTTAAATTCAGGTCTAACTCCAGAATTTGATTCTTAATCCCTACATGAAAATTCTGATAATTCCTTTGATAAGAGTATGTTTTCTCCTGGAAAACATCCCCCATTATGTCTGCCTGTGCTCATACCTTCAGAACACAGTCAAGTTTAAAACATGATAAAAATGTTTAAATAGTGTGCTTTAATAAATGGAAATATCTTCATCTAAACAATAACACAAAAAGGCAGGCTGAGCCCTCTGAAGTGGCTTCGTTGCTATCTGCCATCCAGAACAAGAGAAGGAATCAACAGCTGCAGAGTAAAGAAAGCACGAAACCCAGAGATGGAGGATTCTGTAAATGACCAATTACAAGACTATTAAGCTGCACTTTCATAGCAAGAGGCAAAATATTCCATTAAACTGAAAGTTCTTCTACCCCTCACTCCAAGGCCCACACAAACATTAATGTTGCATTTATTAGGATGTATTTCCCGTGCTCTATCAACTTGACTTTCAGCAACTGTATAAATAGAGTCCTTTTGCTTTGCACATATATCTGAATGATGGATTCCATCACTGGAGTTTTGTAGAAAGAGTGGAGTGAATGAAATAAAGTTTGGGAAGAGCCATCATAATCCATAAGGATGGGCACTGAATCAGGACAAGAAGAAACCTCTCTTCTCATTTATTTGAATGAAAATTCTACTATATATTTATTGCCTCTGTACAGGGCCATCTGTTGAATAATGGAAAACAAGCATCTTTCATTTGGAGGTAGGATCTGTGTGCTCAAGTTTCTATGGGACTGCGGAATTAATCTTGTTTTAGAAATGAAATAAAATGGAATTTCTTACTGTAAGTAGATGTGGTTAAGCAACTGGCAACTTTGATGTCTTTAAATCACTGCAGTTTCGGGGTAGGCAAATCTATAATTATTTCAAACACTTCTTTATTGGTGCAACAATTGAGCAGTGTACCTAGTGGTCGATAACCTGGGTATTGTCAGACGACTCTAAGTTTGAATCTAGACTTTGCCACTCACCAGCTATGTGACTTTCAGCTGTGAGAATGACTTTCTTCAGCTTTACAGTGTGGATTATTATATGCCCTGTGCAGAACTACTGTAAGAACTAAATGTATATGGGCACAGTGGCTCACAGTAAGGGCTCACATTAGTACTGTGGTCACTACTAGTAGTATTGAAAAGAAATTAGAACTTCTATTCTCATAAAGTGAGATATGTGTCCCTTTATCATTGTAATTTCATATCATTTTACTTTTGACCTTATAATTTAATAACTTGATCCAAGAAACATTTAGCAGTAAATATAACTGAAAGAAGATTACTTGTCAAACATGAAATACTGTAGTATCAAGTGTGCTGGCACAATACTCTTCTCAGATAATTAACCTGTAAAAATATGTTCTCTTCTTTTTAATTAAGCACATTGAACATATATATTTACTTTGCCAATTGGCAAAAGGTCCATTAATTAATCAGTCTAACTACATGTGGCATAAATGTCTTCTAAACATAATCGCATACATATTTTATTTGTTGCCAAAATGTGTTTGAGATTGTTCTTTTCTGCCTATTTAAAGTAAAAGAGGGTGAGAAGTAGAGTTAGGCTTAATGTACTTTGTACTCCATTATGCCACGAAAATGCTTCTCTGCCCTGGAGACAACAACAAAAGATTTGCTTTAATGACAAGAATCAAGTATGTTCTAAAGCTTCCAGGTAGGAGGACTATAGGTTGCAGTTTATATCAGAAGTATTTGCTCTCTCTCTCAACTGCATCTAGATGGGAAAGATGTGGTCACAAACGCTTCAAGGTGATATAGTAAATGTTGGAAAGAGGGCGGGAGGAGGCAGAGTTTTGAATATCTCAAACCTGAGCTAGAAGGATTTTATTTAAAGAAAACAGCAGATATTATTTTCACTTAAGGAATGCCAGTCAGCAAACCTGACATTAATGTAGGAAATTAGCTCTTTTAGCTATGATGCTTTCAAATGCACATGGCTGAAAACAAATTCAAAAGAGTCAAAGGAAATTTAAAAACAAAAACCAAACAACAACAACCACCTCAACAAACAAGTACTGGAAATTCAGGGATGCAGCCATATTCAGATACAGTTGGATCTGGAAGTTCCAGAGTATCATCAGGGTTCCAGCTCTCTCTCCGTCACTCAGCCCTGCTTACCTCTGCGAGACTTTATTTTACAGAAAGTCTCTCCTGGTGCTGGATGCTCACCGGGAGTCCCAGAGTCACATCTCCCCAGCTTAGAAATTCCAGAGAGAAAAGACAATTCTTCCACTTTTCTCTGGGAGAAAAGTACCGGGGAGGAGTCTGGTAGACTTAGCCGAGGTCAGATGCCTACCCATGAGCCAATCACCTCCTTTACTGGAGTTCAGTCCCTGGGCGACTCACCCCCGGGGGCCCGTGAGGAGGCAGGATGTCATTATCTGGCAGTTCTCCAAGAAAAGCCTGCTGTTTTTCTAAGACGAAAGGGGAGAGGACATGGGTAATGAAACCGGTATCTGCTTCTGTAAAATCCTCAGACTCTTACTCCCTGCCCCGTGTCGATGACCGTGCAGTAAGCTGACCCGGAGGTCATTTTTCCCACAACAGTCTTTATATATATGACTAAGGAACACACTGGTGAAAGAACATGGGAGAAAGTCTGAGTATGAGAACTCAGCTAGACTGATACTAACGAAAAAAGCTGTGGGAAAATATCCTTAAAAAGTTGCCCCCAACTCACTCAAAGTCCAAAGTTGGAGCTGGAAATACAATGTCATGGAGTTTGGATAAGAACAGGTTTTCTCCAAGCTGAACTATGACACAGAGCTTAGAGACTTCTAGAAGCTATACTTTTTCAAAGAAAAAACATCACATGAGAAAAATGAGGCCTAGAAAAATTAAATGACTTAAGGTAACATAGTTAATTAATGGCAGGACTGAGACTAGAGTATACTTTGTGTAATTGGCTCTGGTCTTTTAAATCCATGATACAACTTCTATATGTAACAAATTTGTTAAACCCTAAATGTTTATGAAATTCAAGTAATCCATCATCGGAATTATTCTTGAAGAGAAAACATCCAAAGACTTCTTACTTGTATGGGTATACGTACATAAAATACACATGGAGGTATCTTCAAATATAGTATGTGCCTGTCTCTATTCCTTCCCTCTCCGCTCTTTTAAAAAATGCCCCTTTAAAAATTGCCCACTCACCATCTGTTAGGTAAATTTGCTGAAACACAGTAAATGTGGAGACAGAAACTGTTATAGAGACTATTCCAAATGGCACTGACACCTGTATTTATGAAATTTTTAAAAGGGTAAGTTAGAGATGTTTTTTGAAAAAAAAAATCCCACTATAGTAACACCACATCATCCTAGGTGCCCAGTTCTATCCAATTACATAAGATGGAGAAAGAGAGAAAGAGAGAGATAGAAACAGAGAGAGAGACAGAGAGGAGAAAGAGAAAGGAAGAAAACCAAATACTTATGTATAAAATGTTGCTCTCAAAGTTTGAGATTATACTCAAGCATCAATGAACGGAAGGAAAACACTTACAAATTTACAAATGTATGTCATTTATGGTACGACGGACACAGGTTTAGATTGGCAACACGCTCCCACAAGGGTCAAACTGACCGCTTGTTTCTACCTAGTTGCTCTTGAGCGAACAAAACAATTGAAACAGATGCCATTCACTTCCAGGTCTATAGCTTAGACCATGTCACTGCACATGAAATATCGTTCATTCAGAGCCAGCACATAGCAAGAGTAATTTATACTCTCAGAGTGTTTGCTCTCAAGTCAATAGCAGAGAAGCCTTGAATAAAAACGTTCCCATTACTTTCCATTGTAATATATCTTACTTGTAGCCCATGAAACAGTGGTCAGGGGAGATTTATTCTTGGGACACCATATTATATAATCTCTCCACTTTAAGCCATCCCCCACTCTGTGATTATTTTTTAAATATGTTACTCGTAGTCACTATTAATTTACATTTAATCTTTCTTAGCATTAGGAGAGTATTATTTTTGCACAGGCTCAGAAACAAATCTCCCGAAATTCCTCCCTGATGCTCCCTTCAGGCTGAAAATGCATTGCAGGGTGGCTGCAGTGACTTAATTCTAGTTGGCAGAGCCCTGGCCACACACTAATTTCATTAGCCTCAAATGCCTGGATTTGAAAGATCCACTGAATATGATTCCTGTCCTCTGACATGTCACTTACTAACCAATTCAGTGTGCATACAGAGGAGAGAAAGGACTTGCTCAGCTCTGGCCCACCGGCAGGCAGATGAGAATTCCGAGTCAGAGACACCGTTTACATCTGAGTGGCCATTCTTGCCTGGGTCCTCGCTTTCAGGAAGGAACTTCATTCCAGGCTTTGCTGGCAGCTGCAGCATCTGTTACATCCATTACTATCTCCTTATTCCTTCGTGCCCCCCAGGGCTTAGCATCCCCCATTTAAGTCACTAAGTCTTCCTTCCCCCAGCCTAGAAGCTTACCTCACCATAAATTTTTATCTCAAATGATAGGTTTGCCACATTCCCCACAGCAACCCAAGGGGATTGGGGAAAAGAAAACTCAAATCTCTGGAGAGCTCAGAATTCAACCATTTAGAGGAGTTTCTTTTATACAGGACAGTCTTCATGCAGCTGAACCCCGCAATCCCAGAGAAGATTCACCTACCCGTTCTTTTCCTCTTTCCCCAAAGTGACTGTGCCTTTGAACAATGGGTCTGTGTTCCACTATTCTCTCTATTCATTTTGCAGGTTTACAGAGGCTGGGAAACTGGGGACTGGACTTACATGCCAGAAGCTTCTAAGATCACACACAAAAATAAGGCTACTGGAAGAGATTGTTGGAATCTATCTCTGTGTATTTGAACATGGGCAGTGGTTACCCAGGATGCTCACACCAAGCTTATATCCAGCTTGCAGCACAAGCTACAAGTTGGTGCATATCCCTCCTACTACCAGCCTCTTCTCAATAAATGCAGGTGAAAACTGGGGGCTCTTTTCCCTCAGCTGTTCAATCCAACATGAATAGCTGCAATTTGCAAATTAGAGGAAAATGACAGTGTTTTCTCTGAATGGTTTTGCTCCCAACCCACACTGCTAATGCTGGCATTCAGTTCCTTTCCTTGCCAGCCCAGGGAACGGGGGAACTAAGCATAAGGCAAGCGTTTTCTTTTCTTGCAAGTGCCTCAGATCCACACACCAGAGAAGGAATCAGCTCCCCCTGGGATCTTTTTCAGCAAACACAATTCTTCAGCCTAGTCTGCAAGCTCTCTCTTGACTTTAAGATTTCACTCTTTTTTCGACAGGCAGGCCCATCTGCAGTACTGCCCAAGCTCCAAGTGAAGGCACCAAAATAATTTTAAAAATGTCAAACAGCAAATGTGCCTTCAACCCCCAGAGCTCCAGTGAAAATACTGTGAGTTGCCCCTGTGGTTCTCAGGTGGCCTCTGGCCTCATCCTCCTGCAGCGCTGCCTCTTCAGGTTCTCTAGTTTAAGCTCAGAGGTAAAGGAAGTGCTTCTGGGTTTTGCTTACAACAACCCAGGCTTTTCCTGAAAGCATTACCTCAAAGTGAAGGCTGCCCAGAAGCACCTTTGGCTTTGCAAACATCTAGAGATCGCCATGGTGGCATACTCCAGAGGTGCCAGGGATGCTCAGAGGCTCAGAGAGGCCATACCAGGCTGCAGCCTTAGACAGGCACCCCTCCTTCTGGCACAAACTTCATACTCCTGGGCGCTGATGTAGTGACGGCTTCAATCTCACAAGGAGTCCCCTCAAGAAACCCAACATGCTTCAGGAAAGGCACTTGAGAGGAAGCCAACTCTTTAGATACGGGGAGCCTAAGGGTCAGCCAGAACATCTGGAGAAGGGATTAACTGAGTTTGGGTACTACCAGGCAGGGAGGGAGCTGTGCATTAGGAAAGGATCACTTCAAGACAGAGATGAACAAAAAACTTGGAGACAGGGGTAGAGAAGGAGAAGAGAGGCAGAAATTGAAAGGGAGAAAATAAAAACAGAAAGAGAGAAAGAGAAAGAAAAAAAAAAACAGCAGGGAGAACGAGACACAAGGAGAGAGACACACAGGAAGAAAGAGAAACAAGAAGAGAAGCCATAGTCACGCAGACCCTGAAACTCAATTTCTTCATCCAAAAGCCATCCATTTATACCCAGGGCGGCCCAGGAGCCGTGGGGCTGAGGCTGCGGGAGCAGGCGGTGAGAAGAGCACTGCAGTACAACCCACCGCTCAGCCGGCCTCGCATCTTCTGCCGTCGCCCGCCTGCACCCGGAGCAGGAGGACCGCCCGGCCTTGCTCAGCGCACCCTACTGCCTCCCTCCAGGCGCCTTCTTGTCTGGCTCTGAGAATCGTCCTCAAAGCCCAGGATTGGGCTTGGGGGGCTGCGTTAGGGAGGTCGTGGGAAAGGATGGGCACAGGGTGGATGCAGAGAAAGCGATTTTGTTTCGCAGTTAGCATGAGCTCATCTCTGGGCTCTGAACTGGCAGGAGTAGAAAGCTGATCGCCCGGCTCCTGCCAGTGGCTGGATCGCACATGCAGTTTAGACGGTGCAAACAACTGCCCAGAGCAAATCACCTGGGGGTCACGTCTGCAGGCGGTATCTCCCCACTTGAGGACAGTCCCCACGCCTTCTGCCCCAGGCCCTCGCAGAGACAGGTTACAGGTCGGGAAATCCAACCCGAGCGAAATGGGCAATTCACATCCAAATGTAGGTGAAGACCTAGCCTTCGGTTTAAGAACTGCCTCCCTAAGCTCTTCTCGAAAATTTCCAAGGGAGCTGCAGCTTGTCGGGCGGCTTGGGGCAGGAAAGCTGGGGAGTGGAGAAATGCCTAGTTTCTAGGCGTCTTCTCATCTTTCATATTCCTTGCGCCTAACTGGCTCTCACAGGAGCCCGGCACTTTTACAAGCCTGTTTTTGAACCATATTTCACTCTAATGCAAACCCATTTAAATCATCGCCTTGTTTTTCGGAGACTGTTTCCTGTAAATGGGGCCATAAATCCAGAATGTCAAGCCGGATGGAGTGGAGCGCGGACAGGGGAGAGATGGAAGGGAAATGAATCAAGCAGGGAAAGTACCTCCTCGGGTGAGGTGGGAGGGATTCGGCAGGATCTCCAGGGTGGAAATGAGCGAAGGCTGACCAGACTCCGCACCCCTGGAGTCCAAGCCAGCCTTCCGGATAAAGAGCGCGGGGAGCTACGGCGCGCTCTGCCCCGGAGGGAGCGCCCCCCTACCTGGAAAAGCCTCAGGATGTTGGCTACCATGATGGAGACCGAACTCCCCGAAGCCCCAATCACTCCAACTACTTTCTCCGGCTTGATGAAAACCGGAGGCTCGCCGTTGGTGCAGCGCACTTCGGAGGTGTCCTTCTGGATGAGCGCCTGGACGAAAGTGAGCGACTGTTCGAGCGCATAAGTGTCCCTGGAACAAGTGTCCAGGATCCGCGCTCCCAGCGTCACGTTGGGCAGCAGGTTGGGATCGCTGTTGATCTGGTCCAGGGCGTAGAGCATCGCTTCCAGCCTGTGGATCCCGTTCTCCCTCTTGATGTCGCCGCAGGGCACTCCGCTGGGACCCTTCGCGTGCACCGGGAACAGCCCCCCGAGGGTGACGTCCCCCTCGATCCGAATGGAGTGCGGGGCGTACATCTCCTGGCCGCGCGCCGCCGCCGCCAGCGCGCACAGGAGCACCTCCAGCACGCAGCAGGGGAACTTCATCAAAGTCAGGGCGCGGAGCAGCTTCCCCAGCTGGACCATGCTGCTCCCGCGGCTGCGGTGGTGGCGGCGGCGCTGGAGGGGACGGTGGCGGGCTCGCCGGAGTCCTGGCCCCTGGAGGTGAGCTCCTCCGGGGAAGCCCAGGGTCTCCTGCGGGCGAGGAGGGTGGGGGCGCCCGGGGAAGGGCAGCCGGCGAGGGTGGGGGGTCCCGCGGTGCCTGCCAGCTTGCGGCGCCGTGCGCTCTCGGGTTCCCCGGCCGGCGCGCCGCGCTCGAGCTCGCGCTCGGTGGCTCGCAGCTCGAGCTCTCCAACAGCCCAGCACTGGGGCGAGAGCACGGATTGCTATCGCTTTAAATGGTCGTTCGGCTCCCTCTCCTCCTCCTCCCACTCCCTCCCACCCTCGCTCGCTCTCAGGCTCTCCCCACCCTTCTCAGCGCCCGCCCTCCCCACTGTTTTGCATCATCACGCAGGGAGGGGCTGCGTGCTGAGGTAAGGGGGGGGGGAATGGGTGGGCGGCTGTGTGGGGGGGAGTGCCTCCGATTGGGAGTTTCGAGGTCCCCAGGGAATCTGGGGATTGCAGGTCGCAGGCGAAGGCTGAGCTCCTGCTCCTGTCTCGGTGTAGAAGCCGCTCGCTCGCCCGCCTGCACCCACACGCACATTCTAGGCACAGGGTGGCATCAGCCCCGGACAGGGCGGCTCTATCTGCGGCTGACTGCTTCCAACCCTGAGGTCCGGAGCCGGGGCTGTCAGCTCCGGGAGAATGCGAGGTAGTCGGAAGGGGATGCCGCCAAGGATGAAGGGTCGTAGCGAGACCCCAGTCTCTACTGCTAATTCGTCTGTGCCAGTTTTTCCTAAGAAAAACACACATACACACAGGAGCCTGTTTTATGACTTAAAGAACCTTTATGCAGAGACTTCTCCGGGGCCGGGCTCTGGGCTAGCCTGTAGGGAAAGACGCCAACAAGAAATGCTGGGAATGGAAATGCATTTTTGGTCTTCAGGGGTTACTGTGGCCGGAGCCCGATGAAGTAACCCTGGTCTCCAGTAAATCTGTGGCGGATTCGCTCATTTTCTTCCTTTCATCGCAAGAGATGGAACAACTGAGAACTCTGCAGAGCGCACTTTCTTCTCTGGCGCTGACAGGTGTAAGGCTCCCTCCTACCCATTTCCAGAGATGCTTTTGGGCTGATGTCAGGTTTCCGCCGGCAGGAAATAGCAAGAAAGAGGTGACAGTAGGAGGAGCAGATAGAAATCTCCCCATCGATCCAGTGATCCAGTATACTTTCCTTTTTTTTTTTTTTTTTTCTGGCTGAAGATTTGGGGGGTTGGGGAGTGCAGTCAGGATGCCAGAGCAGGTTGTAGTGCAGTTAGGAAGCTGTTTTTCAAAGATGTCCCCTCCTACAGGTCCAGCCCAAACTTGGCCCATCAAAGCAACAAGTGGCCCTAGTTCCTACATAAGGAAGGGCAATGTATCTGTCCTTGGTACCCAAGTGTACTCCTTATGGTGCTTTCTACTCTTGCTGAGACTTTCTGTTGGAGTGCAGCAAAATTATCTTATACAGAATTGAGGGTGGAGAGAAAACCAAAAACAAGACTATACTTTCTGTTGTAATGTTAGTGTACTAAAGAAGAATGTCCTTGCACATAAACAAAACAACACACACACACGCACACACACACACACACACACACACACACACATCTAAAAAGTCAGAAGTTGGGTAGTTGGTTGTCTCTTCCACCAACCACCTGTATGACCTTGGCACTTCTGTTCCTGTGCCTGGGTTTTACTTTCCCCATCTGTAAAATGATGAAATTGAATTGTATGTTTTACAGATTAACTTTTAACTTTCAAATCCTCTGTTGAAATAGGCCATGCACCTTTGGCCATGGTGTTCTTTTTAGACCAATATCCTTTGTTGCTTTATGTGTAGGGCACCCGTTTTTGGATACCCAAACAACACTTCAAACATTTCCTGGTACAGAGGATTTTTTTTTTTTCTTTCTTGTTGACCACCTATTTCTCTTCCTTCTAGGGAGAGTCCAGTCCATCATTTTCTTTTCACACATGCCCCTCCTTCAGGTTTCAACACTTAAGGTTTGAGGAGGAAAAAAACCTTCTGGCTACAGTGTTCAAGGAAGGGAATAGAGGCTAACAGGAGTTATGCAAGGCTAATCCCTGGACTTCTGCTGGAGTAACGAGGGTGATGACATACGGTTACCACTGTCCAACAGACAATCCCTGCCGGAGTTAAAAGAAAAAGGAGCCCCTCCTTCCTCTAAGTGCTTTATGTATATCTTTTGGACAATGTTACACTATTTGATTTTGTAAAAACATACCACTTTACTACCATCTTCAAGAAAAGTGATGTAAAAAATATACAAATCTACCCCTGTATACAATGTGATCATCAATCACTCATAGACGTGATGCCCTGCTATATAAGTGCACACCTTGTGCAACCTTATGCTGTGATGGGCCCGCCCCTTCCAGCCAGCCCTGGAGCTGCAAGGGTATAAGCCTGTAGCTGTGCCAGAAGCTCCCACATAAACAGGGAAATATTTGAATCCCATAATGAGAGATACCAGAGAGGAGAAAAGAAAGAGACAAAAAGGGGTGGGGAAGAGAGAAAGGGACCTGGTTAAAACATGTGAACTCCTGGATCCACATGTGCCTAAAAGATTGCCTCTGTTTTTTGGGTTTTTTTTTCAATTATATAGTATTTTATTTCTGTTGTTTGAAGTCAAAATATCTTCTTGTAACTAACCTGTTCTGCTACTCAATACATTGGATCAAAAAGGCTGGAACAAGTGAAATAGATATCCTGTTAAGGCAGCATTAGCTAATTTGGAAAGGGGGGAAAAAAGCAAAGCAATAGAAAGGCATCCTTGGGAACACAAATACTGTGATCCTAGTATTCAGGCATCAGTACCTCAGGCTATATTTGATAGAGACTGTATCCTTATTTAGTTTTTAATTTAAGGCTATTTATTAGGCACTTGGTGCCAAAAAATATATTCGAAGAGCTGTGTTACAAGTAATAACACTTGATTTTTCACCTGCCCATGTGAAGATCTATGTTCTCCTCTTCCATTTCCAGTTCACATCTTGCAATTGCTCAACAAATAGTTCTTGGCTGACTGTTGAATGTTGCCTTATTCTGTGTTCTCTCTTTGCTCATTCTCCCCAAACATCTGGCGGCAATCATTATCTTCTTTTTGTTGCAGTCATCTGTGTGCATGTTTTATTTCCCTTGCTAAGCTGGAAGATCCTTGAGGGTAAGGGGCTAGGTATTATTTATCTTTTTATCCCGGACGATGTTCAGAATGGTGTTTTGTACCTAAGAAGCACTTATGTGTTGAATGAATCAGACAGAACTGGTTTGCCATTCCCCACGGCCTTTATTTCACAGTGACAGAAACATAAAGTGGGCACAGCAGAAACGATGGCAAATAAATTGCTGTCCTCTTAGTCACAGAATGCAGTTTCTAGAACTTAAAGAATAATTAGTAGATTTTGAAATAATTTTGATTTACAAAAATTGCATAAGATTGAAATACTCTAACCTTAAAGCTCTCGATCAACTCTAAAGGAAGGCTTTAATTGGCTCTTCCTGAGTCAAAGGTTTATTCCTGGGCCGATAACTGGGGCCACTGTCATAACAGAAAGTGTGATTTGTTACCAGAGAAAGAGGAAAGTGATGCTGGGCTTACAAGATATTTATATCTTCAGCCAGAGTGCATAGGATCTGGAACTTAATAGGTGACACAGTATTTGTTTGTTTGTTTGAGATTATATGAATGAAAAATCTTTGTGTAAGAGTGATTAATCTAAAAGTTGGCCAGTCATTGTCCTAGTGTCATATTAAATTGGAGGAGAATCTAGTTTTAGGCACAAAGATCATAAATATAAAATATGTTCCCAGGCTTGGTTTTGTGTAGTCAGTAATCTATCCTCACCCAGGCATTAATAAAAATGAAAGTTAAGGACTCAGTCCGAACTTATATGCTTAGCATTGTATTTTGTTAACAATCTCAGTTTTATTTTCTTTGTTCTCCCCTGTCCATCATCTTCTGCAGAAAATAATGTCTTCACTTTCAATTCCCTATTTAAATCCAATTTGTAATTTATAAAGTTGTCCTCCTTAAGGGCTGCTGCTTCTGCCAGAGTAATGTACTCTGGCTATTATTATACTCTTCCATCTTTCATGTAGGTCTCCATCCATAGGTTTTGTTTTCACAGCTTTTTTTTTTTTTTAACACAATCTTACACTTGTATTGCTTTACTGAGTCAAGGTCACTTTTTTCTTGTCGGGGGGAGACAGAGAGAGAGAGAGGAAGAGAAAAAAATTCTATCTCATCTGTTGTACTTTCCTGTCATATTTACTTACAGTAGATATCTTGTGTCAGTTACTCCAGTTATTTCCTGATTCCATCTTTTAAAGGAGCTCTGATTTTGTACATTCCCTAAGTTGGTAGGGGCGGGAATGTTCCTGATATTCCTTTGGTAACATCATGGGCTATTTCTCTGGGAAAGAACCCCTCTCAGTCTGTAAGAGTTGGGATGGAGTGCTAACCTTAATGCCTCACCTATCCAAACTCAGGTGTGGGCACACATCTAGTGTTGGCAAAATCGAGCCCTCCTTTCCCCCTGCTGAGGCTGAAGAGTTCAAGGATAGGTAAAGGACCTCAGATATTATGTACCGATACTCACGTAAGGCAGATCTATTCCTCTTGACCTCTTATGTAGGAAGACAGAAATGGGCGCTTCCAGTAGCTGTCTTTTCCATCACATGGATAAAGCTCAACTGAGAATAAAATCAACCCACGTAGAGAAGCAGATCAAACATACAGAGAGAAGAGGAGAGCCCTGATGAGTCATCTGAGACTCTGGATCTGGCAATGGCTGAAGATGTATTTGCCTTGGAACATTCCACTTGGTCCCCCAATATACTCCATCCCTTGCTTAAGCTAGTGATTCATTTCAGTTGAGTCTCTCAAAACTGAGGATACTAATTTAGATTGTTATTGCTTAAAGATAAGCAGTTAATTTTTAAAAATACCTCCTGATTCTTAGATTCCTGTGAGAATGAACTATAGAAAGTTTAAAACTCTATGACATGGAGTGTGGTAGTAGTCTTAGAGTCACCTCTTAACATGAATCCAGACCTTGAGCATATGATATAAAGCTCCAAATGACAGTGACTGCAAATGACCAGTTGAGTGGGGAAGTAAGATTAAAACTTAAGAAGGCTGGAGTATAACTGTGATTTTTTAAATTGTCTTAAAATCACAACAATTTATGTTGATCTCATGATAAGATGAAAACAGGAAAACAATGACAGGATTCAACAAAAGCAATAAAAAGAGAGAAGTTTACAGCAATACAAAACTACCTCAGGAAACAAGAAAAATCCCAAATGAACAACCAAACCTTACAAATAAAGGAACCAGAAAAAGAACAAAGTGCAAACTTAGTAGAAGGAAAGAAATAAGACCAGAGCAGAAATAAATGAAATAAAGACTAAAAAAAGTTTAGGAAGGATAAATAAAATTAAGAGCTGGTTCTTTGAAAAGATAAAATTGATAAACCTTTAGCCAGAATCATCAAGAAAAAAAAGAGAGAGGACCCAAATAAATAAGAAATGAAAGATGAGGAGTTACAACCAACACCACAGAAATACAAAGACTCATAAGAGATTACTACAAACAATTAAACACCAATAAACTGGACACCCTAGATAGAAGACATGGACAAATTTCTAGAAATGTTACAATCTCTTAAGACTGAATCAGGACTAGAAAATATGAACAGACCAATCACCAGTAATGAAATTGAATAAGTAATAAAACGCTCCAGGGGGAGAGGCCACAGCAGTGAGAGGCCCGTGTACAGCAAAAAAAAACCAAAAAAACAAAAAAACAACACTCCCAACAAATAAAAGTCCAGGACCAGACAGTTTCCCAGGTGAATCCTATCAAACATTTAGAGAAGAGTTAACACCTACCCTTCTCAAACTATTCCAAAAAACTACAGAAGGAGAAACACTCTGATCTGAACTCATTCAATGAGGCCAGCATCACCCTGGTACTAAAACCAGTCAAAGACACCACAAGAAAAAGAAAATTACAGGCCAGTATCACCAATGCACATAGATGCAAAAGTCCTCAACAAATTATTAGAAAATCGAATTCAACAATGCATTAAAAGCATCATACACCATAATCAAGTGGGATTTATCCCAGGGATGCAAGGATGGTTCAGTAACAGTAAATCAATCAATGAGATAAACCACATTAACAACTTGAATACTAAAAATCATATGATCACGTAGTATAGGTTTTTGTATGTGTGTTAGACATATAGGGTGTGACAGTTCACCTATCTAAACCTAGTAGTAAATCTAAAGTAGTAGAGTTTCCTTTATCTTTTAGAAGAATAACACCCTGCTTACTTACGGGCCATGGATGCATTTGAACCTGCTCATTGAACCTCACAGATTTCTTGAATCAACCATGTTGTGAGGTTCATTCTGTTTCATTGAACATCTACTGTCTATTAGGCACTAGCATAGGCAGTTTACATGCAGTGAGTCAATCTGTGTGAAACCTATAAAATATTTACTACTTTTATTATTATTTTAGACAAGAAATTATTATAATAGCTAACACTTATCTGGAACTTACTATGCCCCAGGTACTGCTTGAATGGTTTACACATGTTGATTTATTTAACCCTCATAATAAACTAAGGATTTATCACATCCCCAACACATAAAAGGCAGGTATTATTATTCATCATCGCTATTTTTCAGATGAAGAAATTGAGGTACAGTGTTTTTAAGAGACTTGCCAAGGACATAAAGCTAGGAAGCACAGAGCTCAATTTGAAGTCAGGAACTCTATCTTCAAAGTCTATGTTTCCACCCCTCTGCCACCTAGCTCTTAGGTGCAGAAACAGAGCTCATACCCATGTCTAAGCTCAGTTACAACACTTTGTACTATTGTACTCTGTTGTCTGTCTATGTATTAGACACTAATCCCCATCAGCAGTGTTTCCAGAACTATTCCTCTTGGATGAATCAAGTTCTGGGTATGTCCAGTGAACCACTGAACATAAAATGTTTATCAGAAAGTTCTCTCTGGGGAATGTATTAGTATGTCTTACGAGACCATCTACCATGCTTAATTCCACTAATCGAATTAAATGGAATTTTAGACCATCTATCATTTTTTAATATTCACATCTCATTTAATATTCAAACAATATTCGTTAGGGTAATTACTCATATTCTTTGCATATCTTGATTCTTTGTGATGTGGGCCCATTTCTCATGATCGTATCTGCTTTGAAATTATTTAACGTAAGTTGATACTAGTATCTTCCCCATGCAAGTTATTTATCTTACAATGATTAAAAAAATTTTTTTATCATTGTGTTGTGAATTCACAGCATTTTAAAAATAATTTTTTATTTTATTTAATTTTGACTGTGTTGGGTCTTCGTTGCTGTGTGCAGGCTTTCTCTAGTTAATGCAAGCAGGGGCTACTCTCCATTGCAGTGTGCTGGCTTCTCACTGCAGTGGCTTCTTTTGTTGTGGAGCACGGGCTCTACGCATGTGGGCTTCAGTAGTTGTGGCTCGTGGGCTCTGGAGCGCAGGCTCAGTAGTTGTGCCACACGGGCTTAGTTGCTCCGGGGCATGTGGGATCTTCCTGGACCAGGGATTGAACCCGTGTCCCCTGCATTGGCAGGTGGAGTCTTAACCACTGCGCCACCAGGGAAGTCCTTATCCTATAATGATTTTGATGGTTCAGTTCCTCAACCCTGCACCCCATTAAAATAAAATCAGAAGTGGGATCAAGTCTCATTTCTGTGGGGAGAAGGTAGCAGGTAAGATCTTGTAGACATTCATTCAGTCAATCAATCTCAGTTGAGGACTCCTTCTTCTAGCCATGATGGAGTAATTGGCCCCATAATTTTCCTCTCAAAGCTAATCATTAGAAAATTAGAATAACTTAAACAACCTTTTTAAGACACTGGGCAGCTAGGAGCTCAGGACTGTGTTCCCCAAAGGAGGGGAACGAATGAGGCAAGCCCTATGAATGTTCCTGCCTGGTACCACTTTTCAGACCCAAGCTGAGCATGGTCAATGGGCTAATTTGAGAAAACAGAAATCAGAGTTCAGGGAGACTCTGGAAACTGCAACTTGCAGGCAAGAGTACAATATAGACAGGAGGTACACAGAGAAAGAGGGCTAGAAATATGTATGGGGGTCCCTTGAATTCTGGCTCAACACTAAACTGGGAAAACACAGGATGAGGATCTGGGACCCTAGGAAAATAACTATTAGGGAACTGTAACAGAGCTCACACAGCACTGGGAGACACTGAAGTGCTAACTCTCTGGAGGGGAGAAATCTTTCTGAATACTCGGACAAATCAGTAGAGACCCAGAAAGGTTACACTTTAATAGCAGGGCTAAATACCCACGTAAAAAGTCTTAAAAACCAACCTGGAAAGGATCTAGCTGACCTGCAAGTAACCTAACGTCTGCTAAAACAAGGTTCAATGCTTTTTAAAGGAAGACAGTGAAATGAAGACACAACCACATTATTTTTACACTGTACAGAATCCAATAAAAATTATAAGGCATGTGAAAAGGCAGGAGAAAAACTAGTCAATAAAAACAGATCTAGAAATGACAGATTTTAGAATCAGCACAAATACAAAACAAACAGTGTGACAGAATTCTAAAATAGCCCCCATAATTACATAGTGAATGGGATTTTGCAGGTGTAATTGAGGTTATTAATTGGTTGGCTTTGAGAGAGAGATTCTACAGGTGAGCCTAACCTAATCACATAAGCCCTTAAAATAAGACTTTTCTTGGGCTGGTCACAAAAGAGTATGTCAGAGAGATCCTAAGTGTGAGAAGGATTCAACAAGAAGGAGGTTCTCTATTGCTGAGAGGGAAGGAGCCATCTGGAAGGGTCTGAGAGTGGCCCTAGCAGCTGCCTGGCCCCTGGATAATGGCAAGAGAAGACAAGGACATCGTCCCTACAGTTGTAAGTAACTGGATTCTACTGATAAGCTAAATAAGCTTGGACACGGATTTTTCCCAGAGCTTCCAGACAACAGCTCACCCTGGCTGACACTTAGACTTCAGTTCTGTAAGAAGAGCCTCAGGAGAGATCCCAGCCAAGCCACCCATACTTGAGTACCTAAAGATCTGTGAGATAAATGAGTATTGTTTTAAGTCACTAAATGCATGGTAGTTTGTGTCACAGTAATAGGAAATAAATATAAACAGCTAGTGTAACTATGTTCAAGAATTTGAGGGAAACATGAACCCAATGAGGAGAGAAGTGAAAAATATAAAAATAAATAGAATGTGTAGAGCTGAAAAATACATTGTTTGAAATTCACTGCATCTGTGTAACAGCAGTTGCATACCGCAGAAGACAAACTTGAACATTGTTCAAGATAGACCGTATATTGTTCTATAAACAAGTTTCAATACACTTAAAATTACTGAACTCATTTTGATAACAATGGTATTAACTTGAAAATCAATAACTAGAAAATACCCTAATATTTGATATTTAAACACACTTAACTCACAATTTTTTAAAAAATCCAGATAAGTTAGAATATATTTTTAATGACTGATAACAATAACGGCCTGTCAAAATGTGTTGACTGTATCTAAAGCAGTTCTTAGGGAGAGATTTATAGCTTAAAGCCATATAGTAGAAAAGAAAATATACATTTTATTCAATCATCTAAACTTTGCATTCGAAACTAAAAAAGTCAAATAAATTAAACTCACAGTAAGTAAAAAGAAAGAATAAAAAGTATAAATCAATAAAAGGGTAGTTGGTTGTCTCTTCCACCAACCACCTGTATGACCTTGGCACTTCTGTTCCTGTGCCTGGGTTTTACTTTCCCCATCTGTAAAATGATGAAATTGAATTGTATGTTTTACAGATTAACTTTTAACTTTCAAATCCTCTGTTGAAATAGGCCATGCACCTTTGGCCATGGTGTTCTTTTTAGACCAATATCCTTTGTTGCTTTATGTGTAGGGCACCCGTTTTTGGATACCCAAACAACACTTCAAACATTTCCTGGTACAGAGGATTTTTTTTTTTTCTTTCTTGTTGACCACCTATTTCTCTTCCTTCTAGGGAGAGTCCAGTCCATCATTTTCTTTTCACACATGCCCCTCCTTCAGGTTTCAACACTTAAGGTTTGAGGAGGAAAAAAACCTTCTGGCTACAGTGTTCAAGGAAGGGAATAGAGGCTAACAGGAGTTATGCAAGGCTAATCCCTGGACTTCTGCTGGAGTAACGAGGGTGATGACATACGGTTACCACTGTCCAACAGACAATCCCTGCCGGAGTTAAAAGAAAAAGGAGCCCCTCCTTCCTCTAAGTGCTTTATGTATATCTTTTGGACAATGTTACACTATCTGATTTTGTAAAAACATACCATTTTACTACCATCTTCAAGAAAAGTGATGTAAAAAATATACAAATCTACCCCTGTATACAATGTGATCATCAATCACTCATAGACGTGATGCCCTGCTATATAAGTGCACACCTTGTGCAATCTTATGCTGTGATGGGCCCGCCCCTTCCAGCCAGCCCTGGAGCTGCAAGGGTATAAGCCTGTAGCTGTGCCAGAAGCTCCCACATAAACAGGGAAATATTTGAATCCCATAATGAGAGATACCAGAGAGGAGAAAAGAAAGAGACAAAAAGGGGTGGGGAAGAGAGAAAGGGACCTGGTTAAAACATGTGAACTCCTGGATCCACATGTGCCTAAAAGATTGCCTCTGTTTTTTGGGTTTTTTTTTCAATTATATAGTATTTTATTTCTGTTGTTTGAAGTCAAAATATCTTCTTGTAACTAACCTGTTCTGCTACTCAATACATTGGATCAAAAAGGCTGGAACAAGTGAAATAGATATCCTGTTAAGGCAGCATTAGCTAATTTGGAAAGGGGGGAAAAAAGCAAAGCAATAGAAAGGCATCCTTGGGAACACAAATACTGTGATCCTAGTATTCAGGCATCAGTACCTCAGGCTATATTTGATAGAGACTGTATCCTTATTTAGTTTTTAATTTAAGGCTATTTATTAGGCACTTGGTGCCAAAAAATATATTCGAAGAGCTGTGTTACAAGTAATAACACTTGATTTTTCACCTGCCCATGTGAAGATCTATGTTCTCCTCTTCCATTTCCAGTTCACATCTTGCAATTGCTCAACAAATAGTTCTTGGCTGACTGTTGAATGTTGCCTTATTCTGTGTTCTCTCTTTGCTCATTCTCCCCAAACATCTGGCGGCAATCATTATCTTCTTTTTGTTGCAGTCATCTGTGTGCATGTTTTATTTCCCTTGCTAAGCTGGAAGATCCTTGAGGGTAAGGGGCTAGGTATTATTTATCTTTTTATCCCGGACGATGTTCAGAATGGTGTTTTGTACCTAAGAAGCACTTATGTGTTGAATGAATCAGACAGAACTGGTTTGCCATTCCCCACGGCCTTTATTTCACAGTGACAGAAACATAAAGTGGGCACAGCAGAAACGATGGCAAATAAATTGCTGTCCTCTTAGTCACAGAATGCAGTTTCTAGAACTTAAAGAATAATTAGTAGATTTTGAAATAATTTTGATTTACAAAAATTGCATAAGATTGAAATACTCTAACCTTAAAGCTCTCGATCAACTCTAAAGGAAGGCTTTAATTGGCTCTTCCTGAGTCAAAGGTTTATTCCTGGGCCGATAACTGGGGCCACTGTCATAACAGAAAGTGTGATTTGTTACCAGAGAAAGAGGAAAGTGATGCTGGGCTTACAAGATATTTATATCTTCAGCCAGAGTGCATAGGATCTGGAACTTAATAGGTGACACAGTATTTGTTTGTTTGTTTGAGATTATATGAATGAAAAATCTTTGTGTAAGAGTGATTAATCTAAAAGTTGGCCAGTCATTGTCCTAGTGTCATATTAAATTGGAGGAGAATCTAGTTTTAGGCACAAAGATCATAAATATAAAATATGTTCCCAGGCTTGGTTTTGTGTAGTCAGTAATCTATCCTCACCCAGGCATTAATAAAAATGAAAGTTAAGGACTCAGTCCGAACTTATATGCTTAGCATTGTATTTTGTTAACAATCTCAGTTTTATTTTCTTTGTTCTCCCCTGTCCATCATCTTCTGCAGAAAATAATGTCTTCACTTTCAATTCCCTATTTAAATCCAATTTGTAATTTATAAAGTTGTCCTCCTTAAGGGCTGCTGCTTCTGCCAGAGTAATGTACTCTGGCTATTATTATACTCTTCCATCTTTCATGTAGGTCTCCATCCATAGGTTTTGTTTTCACAGCTTTTTTTTTTTTTAACACAATCTTACACTTGTATTGCTTTACTGAGTCAAGGTCACTTTTTTCTTGTCGGGGGGAGACAGAGAGAGAGAGAGGAAGAGAAAAAAATTCTATCTCATCTGTTGTACTTTCCTGTCATATTTACTTACAGTAGATATCTTGTGTCAGTTACTCCAGTTATTTCCTGATTCCATCTTTTAAAGGAGCTCTGATTTTGTACATTCCCTAAGTTGGTAGGGGCGGGAATGTTCCTGATATTCCTTTGGTAACATCATGGGCTATTTCTCTGGGAAAGAACCCCTCTCAGTCTGTAAGAGTTGGGATGGAGTGCTAACCTTAATGCCTCACCTATCCAAACTCAGGTGTGGGCACACATCTAGTGTTGGCAAAATCGAGCCCTCCTTTCCCCCTGCTGAGGCTGAAGAGTTCAAGGATAGGTAAAGGACCTCAGATATTATGTACCGATACTCACGTAAGGCAGATCTATTCCTCTTGACCTCTTATGTAGGAAGACAGAAATGGGCGCTTCCAGTAGCTGTCTTTTCCATCACATGGATAAAGCTCAACTGAGAATAAAATCAACCCACGTAGAGAAGCAGATCAAACATACAGAGAGAAGAGGAGAGCCCTGATGAGTCATCTGAGACTCTGGATCTGGCAATGGCTGAAGATGTATTTGCCTTGGAACATTCCACTTGGTCCCCCAATATACTCCATCCCTTGCTTAAGCTAGTGATTCATTTCAGTTGAGTCTCTCAAAACTGAGGATACTAATTTAGATTGTTATTGCTTAAAGATAAGCAGTTAATTTTTAAAAATACCTCCTGATTCTTAGATTCCTGTGAGAATGAACTATAGAAAGTTTAAAACTCTATGACATGGAGTGTGGTAGTAGTCTTAGAGTCACCTCTTAACATGAATCCAGACCTTGAGCATATGATATAAAGCTCCAAATGACAGTGACTGCAAATGACCAGTTGAGTGGGGAAGTAAGATTAAAACTTAAGAAGGCTGGAGTATAACTGTGATTTTTTAAATTGTCTTAAAATCACAACAATTTATGTTGATCTCATGATAAGATGAAAACAGGAAAACAATGACAGGATTCAACAAAAGCAATAAAAAGAGAGAAGTTTACAGCAATACAAAACTACCTCAGGAAACAAGAAAAATCCCAAATGAACAACCAAACCTTACAAATAAAGGAACCAGAAAAAGAACAAAGTGCAAACTTAGTAGAAGGAAAGAAATAAGACCAGAGCAGAAATAAATGAAATAAAGACTAAAAAAAGTTTAGGAAGGATAAATAAAATTAAGAGCTGGTTCTTTGAAAAGATAAAATTGATAAACCTTTAGCCAGAATCATCAAGAAAAAAAAGAGAGAGGACCCAAATAAATAAGAAATGAAAGATGAGGAGTTACAACCAACACCACAGAAATACAAAGACTCATAAGAGATTACTACAAACAATTAAACACCAATAAACTGGACACCCTAGATAGAAGACATGGACAAATTTCTAGAAATGTTACAATCTCTTAAGACTGAATCAGGACTAGAAAATATGAACAGACCAATCACCAGTAATGAAATTGAATAAGTAATAAAACGCTCCAGGGGCTTCCCTGGTGACGCAGTGGTTGAGAGTCCGCCTGCCGATGCAGGGGATACGGGCTCGTGCCCTGGTCTGGGAAGATCCCACATGCCGCGGAGCGGCTGGGCCCGTGAGCCATGGCCGCTGAGCCTGCGCGTCCGGAGGCTGTGCTCCGCAGCGGGAGA
>NC_041231.1:13718017-13739484 GCF_002837175.3 Physeter macrocephalus
ATCATACACCATAATCAAGTGGGATTTATCCCAGGGATGCAAGGATGGTTCAGTAACAGTAAATCAATCAATGAGATAAACCACATTAACAACTTGAATACTAAAAATCATATGATCACGTAGTATAGGTTTTTGTATGTGTGTTAGACATATAGGGTGTGACAGTTCACCTATCTAAACCTAGTAGTAAATCTAAAGTAGTAGAGTTTCCTTTATCTTTTAGAAGAATAACACCCTGCTTACTTACGGGCCATGGATGCATTTGAACCTGCTCATTGAACCTCACAGATTTCTTGAATCAACCATGTTGTGAGGTTCATTCTGTTTCATTGAACATCTACTGTCTATTAGGCACTAGCATAGGCAGTTTACATGCAGTGAGTCAATCTGTGTGAAACCTATAAAATATTTACTACTTTTATTATTATTTTAGACAAGAAATTATTATAATAGCTAACACTTATCTGGAACTTACTATGCCCCAGGTACTGCTTGAATGGTTTACACATGTTGATTTATTTAACCCTCATAATAAACTAAGGATTTATCACATCCCCAACACATAAAAGGCAGGTATTATTATTCATCATCGCTATTTTTCAGATGAAGAAATTGAGGTACAGTGTTTTTAAGAGACTTGCCAAGGACATAAAGCTAGGAAGCACAGAGCTCAATTTGAAGTCAGGAACTCTATCTTCAAAGTCTATGTTTCCACCCCTCTGCCACCTAGCTCTTAGGTGCAGAAACAGAGCTCATACCCATGTCTAAGCTCAGTTACAACACTTTGTACTATTGTACTCTGTTGTCTGTCTATGTATTAGACACTAATCCCCATCAGCAGTGTTTCCAGAACTATTCCTCTTGGATGAATCAAGTTCTGGGTATGTCCAGTGAACCACTGAACATAAAATGTTTATCAGAAAGTTCTCTCTGGGGAATGTATTAGTATGTCTTACGAGACCATCTACCATGCTTAATTCCACTAATCGAATTAAATGGAATTTTAGACCATCTATCATTTTTTAATATTCACATCTCATTTAATATTCAAACAATATTCGTTAGGGTAATTACTCATATTCTTTGCATATCTTGATTCTTTGTGATGTGGGCCCATTTCTCATGATCGTATCTGCTTTGAAATTATTTAACGTAAGTTGATACTAGTATCTTCCCCATGCAAGTTATTTATCTTACAATGATTAAAAAAATTTTTTTATCATTGTGTTGTGAATTCACAGCATTTTAAAAATAATTTTTTATTTTATTTAATTTTGACTGTGTTGGGTCTTCGTTGCTGTGTGCAGGCTTTCTCTAGTTAATGCAAGCAGGGGCTACTCTCCATTGCAGTGTGCTGGCTTCTCACTGCAGTGGCTTCTTTTGTTGTGGAGCACGGGCTCTACGCATGTGGGCTTCAGTAGTTGTGGCTCGTGGGCTCTGGAGCGCAGGCTCAGTAGTTGTGCCACACGGGCTTAGTTGCTCCGGGGCATGTGGGATCTTCCTGGACCAGGGATTGAACCCGTGTCCCCTGCATTGGCAGGTGGAGTCTTAACCACTGCGCCACCAGGGAAGTCCTTATCCTATAATGATTTTGATGGTTCAGTTCCTCAACCCTGCACCCCATTAAAATAAAATCAGAAGTGGGATCAAGTCTCATTTCTGTGGGGAGAAGGTAGCAGGTAAGATCTTGTAGACATTCATTCAGTCAATAAATCTCAGTTGAGGACTCCTTCTTCTAGCCATGATGGAGTAATTGGCCCCATAATTTTCCTCTCAAAGCTAATCATTAGAAAATTAGAATAACTTAAACAACCTTTTTAAGACACTGGGCAGCTAGGAGCTCAGGACTGTGTTCCCCAAAGGAGGGGAACGAATGAGGCAAGCCCTATGAATGTTCCTGCCTGGTACCACTTTTCAGACCCAAGCTGAGCATGGTCAATGGGCTAATTTGAGAAAACAGAAATCAGAGTTCAGGGAGACTCTGGAAACTGCAACTTGCAGGCAAGAGTACAATATAGACAGGAGGTACACAGAGAAAGAGGGCTAGAAATATGTATGGGGGTCCCTTGAATTCTGGCTCAACACTAAACTGGGAAAACACAGGATGAGGATCTGGGACCCTAGGAAAATAACTATTAGGGAACTGTAACAGAGCTCACACAGCACTGGGAGACACTGAAGTGCTAACTCTCTGGAGGGGAGAAATCTTTCTGAATACTCGGACAAATTAGTAGAGACCCAGAAAGGTTACACTTTAATAGCAGGGCTAAATACCCACGTAAAAAGTCTTAAAAACCAACCTGGAAAGGATCTAGCTGACCTGCAAGTAACCTAACGTCTGCTAAAACAAGGTTCAATGCTTTTTAAAGGAAGACAGTGAAATGAAGACACAACCACATTATTTTTACACTGTACAGAATCCAATAAAAATTATAAGGCATGTGAAAAGGCAGGAGAAAAACTAGTCAATAAAAACAGATCTAGAAATGACAGATTTTAGAATCAGCACAAATACAAAACAAACAGTGTGACAGAATTCTAAAATAGCCCCCATAATTACATAGTGAATGGGATTTTGCAGGTGTAATTGAGGTTATTAATTGGTTGGCTTTGAGAGAGAGATTCTACAGGTGAGCCTAACCTAATCACATAAGCCCTTAAAATAAGACTTTTCTTGGGCTGGTCACAAAAGAGTATGTCAGAGAGATCCTAAGTGTGAGAAGGATTCAACAAGAAGGAGGTTCTCTATTGCTGAGAGGGAAGGAGCCATCTGGAAGGGTCTGAGAGTGGCCCTAGCAGCTGTCTGGCCCCTGGATAATGGCAAGAGAAGACAAGGACATCGTCCCTACAGTTGTAAGTAACTGGATTCTACTGATAAGCTAAATAAGCTTGGACACGGATTTTTCCCAGAGCTTCCAGACAACAGCTCACCCTGGCTGACACTTAGACTTCAGTTCTGTAAGAAGAGCCTCAGGAGAGATCCCAGCCAAGCCACCCATACTTGAGTACCTAAAGATCTGTGAGATAAATGAGTATTGTTTTAAGTCACTAAATGCATGGTAGTTTGTGTCACAGTAATAGGAAATAAATATAAACAGCTAGTGTAACTATGTTCAAGAATTTGAGGGAAACATGAACCCAATGAGGAGAGAAGTGAAAAATATAAAAATAAATAGAATGTGTAGAGCTGAAAAATACATTGTTTGAAATTCACTGCATCTGTGTAACAGCAGTTGCATACCGCAGAAGACAAACTTGAACATTGTTCAAGATAGACCGTATATTGTTCTATAAACAAGTTTCAATACACTTAAAATTACTGAACTCATTTTGATAACAATGGTATTAACTTGAAAATCAATAACTAGAAAATACCCTAATATTTGATATTTAAACACACTTAACTCACAATTTTTTAAAAAATCCAGATAAGTTAGAATATATTTTTAATGACTGATAACAATAACGGCCTGTCAAAATGTGTTGACTGTATCTAAAGCAGTTCTTAGGGAGAGATTTATAGCTTAAAGCCATATAGTAGAAAAGAAAATATACATTTTATTCAATCATCTAAACTTTGCATTCGAAACTAAAAAAGTCAAATAAATTAAACTCACAGTAAGTAAAAAGAAAGAATAAAAAGTATAAATCAATAAAATAGAAAAGAGCAAAAAGAGATAAAAACCAATAATACCAAAAGCTGTTCCTGTAAAGACCAGTAAAACTGAAAATGTCTAAGATGGCCAGATTAAGAAAAAAAGAAAGAAGAGAGAAGTGACCAATAAAAAAGAAGCATCACTCTAGACCCTAGACTCATGGAAAGGAAAATAAGGAAATGTCATAAAAATTTTTATATCCAAAAATTGATAACTAAGTGAAATGGACAAATTCACTGAAAGGCACAACTTACCAAAATTGACTCAAAAAGAAAGAAAAAAATCTAAAAGCTTTATGTTTGTTAAATTTCCTTTACACTGAAAAACCTTCCCATGCTTGGGGCTGGTGGTAGGAATGGGGATAAACTGGAAATGGGCATGAGAGATCTTATTAGAGTAATAAAAATATTCTAGGGCTTCCCTGGTGGTGCAGTGGTTGGGAGTCCGCCTGCCGATGCAGGGGACACGGGTTCGTGCCCCGGTCCGGGAAGATCCCACATGCCGCAGAGCAGCTGGGCCCGTGAGCCATGGCCGCTGAGCCTGTGCGTCCGGAGCCTGGGCTCCACAACGGGAGAGGCCACAGCAGTGAGAGGCCTGCGTACCAAAAAAAAAAAAAAAAAAATTCTAAAACTGATTCATGTTGATGGTTGTATAATTTGGTAGTTACTAAAAATGACTAAATTGTATCCTTGAAATTAGTGGATTTTATAAGTAAAATTCATCTCAACAAAGCTGTTTGAATAAGATAAACAAAGTAACCATAAAAAATCCTTCCCACAAAGAAAAGTCTAGGTCCAGATGGCTTTCCTTGGTGAATGTGATCAACAATTTAAGGAAAAATGTCAATCTTACACAGACTCTTTCAGAAAATAGGGGAGAAGGAAGCAGAAATGGTGAAAATGGCACAAAACATATATTTTACAAAGAACTTGTACATGAGGAATATTATATAATACACACACATACAGAAAAAGTATATGTTCACTAAAGAAGATACACAAAAGGCAGTAGGCACATGAAAAGATGTTCAGCACCATTAGTTTTCAGGGATAAGCAAATTAAAACCAAAATGAGATCCCACTACCTATTACAAAGGTTAAAATGAAGAAGACTGACCATTTTGAGTGTTAGAAAGGATACAGCAGAACTAGTACTTTTATACACTGCTAGTCAGAATGCAAAATGGTGCAACCACTTTAGAAAAGTCTTTCTCAGTCTCTCATAAAGGTAAACATACACTAACCATTCAACACAACATTTCCACTTCTACCAGTAAGAAATAACAATATATGTCCAC
Source organism: Physeter macrocephalus (assembly GCF_002837175.3). Classification (NCBI taxonomy): domain Eukaryota; kingdom Metazoa; phylum Chordata; class Mammalia; order Artiodactyla; family Physeteridae; genus Physeter; species Physeter macrocephalus. Next base: position 13,722,971 of record NC_041231.1, read on the forward strand.
AGGTATTTCTGTATAAATGTTTATAGTGGTGTTATTCCAAATAACTATAAATGGAAACAATACAAATGCCCATCAAAAGGATAAATACATGTGGTATATCCATACAATGGAATACTACTCAGCTATAAAAGGGAACAACTAATATACACTAAACAGATATATCTCAAAAATGTTATAGGAAGTAAAAGAAGAAAGACAAAAGAGAGTGTATGCAATATGAAATTCTAGAAAAGTCAAAATTAATATGTAGTGAGAGCAGATCAGCCTGGGTCTGAGAATAGGGGATGGACTGAGTAAACAGGGATATAACGTACCTTTCCAGGGTGATGGAAATGTTATATATCTAATTTGTGGTGGTTTTTAGTATATAAAGTTTTATGCTTAGTTTATATTTTATAAACTCATCAATCATATATTTAATATGTGTATACTTTTGTTTATGTAAAGTATACCGCAATAAAGTTTATATATAAGGTTAAGATCCCATTATCTGGGCAAATTATTCAACTCATCCATTTTTATTATCTATAAACTGAAGAGGTTTATTTTTTTTTTTTGGCTCTCTGAGATTTAACATTTCTTTCAGCTCTAATTATATGCCATGATTTTTATATAAGTTTTGATAAAATAACTTGCATGATGCCTCCTCATGAACTTTTACACTTATATTTATGTTGCTTCTTTTAAAACATTATCTCCCTATAAATCCAACAGTGATTAATATTATAGCTAACACTTTAAAAAAGGAATTGATAAAAGTGCTTTAGAAACCTCTTTCCAATACTGATAATGTCTTACTTAGGATGTTAAGACCATACCTGTCTTGCTCCTACTTCGGGTCCACTCTTAGAAATCTCTGAATATAAAATGCGGTGGTATCCCATGATATTCTCCACAATAGTCTTCTCTAAGCCAGATTTGTCACAGTCATGTCAGCCTTCTTCACATCCTGTCACACTTTAGCAGTTATAAAGATTGGTTCCTTGTGATTTTTCGGTAAATCTCCCTTTCTGAGGCTTGTTCATCCTCATGTTCTTACCTATAGGACAAGGTTTCAAGGCCATGGGATGGTTAAGTCTGCATTACCTAGTTATTCCAGTCAGGAAAGATATATGGAGAGATGGCCAATCTATAAAAGGTAACCTGATAGAGTCAAGCATAGTTAAGAACCTGGTTATTTATTTCTAGAGCAGCTCAAAATTGTGATATCTCTGCTAAGAGTTGGGGCACTTCTGACTCTATGAAAACAAAAGATTAAATTAAAACAAGTTAAAACAACTTTAGAGGGCTGACAGAAATGTTCTACATCTTGATAGGGATAGTGTTTCCATGGGTAAATATATCTGTCAAAAGTCATGGATTCACACACGTAAAATGTGTGCATGTTCTCCATTTAAACATAACTTGAAAAGGTTAACAGCCGTTTTACAAGAGTAACTTTACAATGGAGAAACATGTCAAACACTACCTCAGCCAGGTGATCAAGGTTAATATCAACATTGATAAGCCACATTGATAGTATATACCCTTGATGTGATGTGATAAAATTGGCAATTTATCTCTGTGATCTCCTCCCCCAAACCCATAACCCCATTATAATTGTGAGGAAAACATCAGAGAAATCCCAGTTGAGAGACAGTCTACAAAACACCTGGCCAGTACTTCTCAAAAGGGTTAATGTCATCAAAAACAAGGAAAGCCTGAGAAACTGTAACAGTTAAGAGGAGCCTAAGGAGACATGATGACTAAACCTAATGTGATGTCCTGGATGGGATCCTGTAACGGAAAAAATACACTAAGTAAAAACTAAAGAAATATGAATAAAGTATGAACTTTAGTTAATAATAATGTATCAATATTGTCATTAATTGTGACAAATTAATATAAGGTGCTAATAATAAGGGAAAGTGGGTGTGGGGATATCCGAACTCTCTGTACTATCTTTGCACCTTCTTTGTAAATATGAAGCTCTTCTCCTAAAATAAAAGATTATTAAAATCATTCTGAATGAAAGACAAGTATATAAAATACATGGGAGTTCAAACATATCCATGAAGGAGGCAGTGTTCATGTTATCATATAACTTATTGTCAAAATCTAAACATGTTTTGAAGTAGAAGGGGATGCAATTAATAATTGTATCAGGACAAGAGGCATAAACTGAGATGTATGGTCCCCCTAAGTACAAAGTCATATTAAATATCCAAGTTCTTGTTTCACACTTCCTGTGTTTCAATCCAAACTCTACCACTTGCTAATTAAGTAAATTATTTCACCTCGCTGAGCATTATTTGCAATTTGAGAAAGGGAGTAATATTTACCTTATAAAATTTGGGAGAATTAAATGAGATGATCAAATTAAAGAGCTTACTTAGCAAATGCCTGGCACATAATCACTACTCAATAAACGGTAGATGACAATTTGTTTATATTTGGACATTAGTGAATTATGCTAAAGCATGCCTGCATAATTACACTGAATCCTCTACACTAATGCATCCTCTTGTTTTTCATCCTAACCGACAGTAGTCATACAAATACTTACTCTTTAATAGTTAGCTCAGATGTGACATGACAACTTCTAGGTCCCACCCAGGATGTGTTAGGAGACTGAATGTCATCTAGAATAATGATGATGAAGATTATCATCATAACCATCATCATCATAAATGATACTGACTACATAGCTTAGCTTCTTTTCCTTTCAATAACTCTCACTTCACCTTATCTTGGTGGGTCTGTCAGTATCATGGTCCCAGCACCCAGCTGCAGAAGTGGTACATGGACAAGGTGGACGCACATCCTCTTAGATACAGAGATTGCTCCAGAAATGGGCCTAAGACTAAAGCAGAGTCAATAAATGTCATGTGAGGAAAAGAGGTAACTTTACCTTTGGAGTCATGACCTCTAATGACATTAACTCAGATCTGCTAATGGTCTTCTTTGCAACAATGTGGAAAGACAACTCAGAAGCAAACAAAATTAAGAGGTAGAGAGAGAGATACAGTTCAGGTGCCATGGTTTGAACTCCTGAGTCCAGCTGTGCCTGAATGCATCCTCATGCAAAATTTTTTTCCTACTTATGCTAGTCTGAATTCCTTTTTCTGTCACTTACAATTGAAGAAGTCATAAGTAATAGAGTGAATTGTCTGTCTCACTCTGCACTCGCCTACAATACAATAGCTTTTATACTATTCATGGTTTCTTGAATTTTTTTTCCCCTCCCTAGACTTACATCTCAGATAAAGACTGAAGTTCAGAGACTTGGTGTTTAACAAGTTGGAATCCTTCCCTCTTGGTTGATAATTTGTAAATGTTGGCTGAATAAATAAATTATACAGTTCTTACACAGGTGAGCTCAATTATTGGTCCTCCATCATTAGAATTTGCACACAGTATGTGAATAGAAGGACACAGTCTCTGGTTTGATTCTGGACATTTTCCTCCTCCATTATCGTCCCTATTTCAATCTGTTATGAGGTCATTTTTCTCTGATGCCTTGCTTGTCCTTGAGGAACAGGTTTTTGTGAGATAGCTCACACATACTCTTTATTTGTTCATTATTCCTGCATTAAAGTTCAAGGGGCTTTTCTTGTTGTTTCGTGTTAGTCTTTCATCTGTATAGCTGTCATTTTATTTCTATGCATTTGCAATTCCTTGCTCACATTTGCTCAATGGGAATATTCTCCATACTCAGCAGACCTCTTTCAATTCTAAGTGATAGAAACCCAACACAAACTAGATGAAGCAAAAAAAAAAAAAAAAAAGTTACTTTGTTGACTCATGTAGCCGGATGTCCAAGGGGCAACCTGAGCTTCAGATACGGCTGGATCCAGGTGATTAAAGAAGTCCTGAGGTGCTTTATCGTTCAGGGTCTGTTTGACTTTGTAACTTTTCGCTTGGTGGCTTAGTTCTCTCCTGTCATGGCTAGGCTCTTTGCATTGGCAGGCAAGGTAATCAGGTCCCAGCTACTTTACAAAATCATTACAGGTCAAAATGCTAAAGTAATAGATATCTCTATGCCAATGACCATAGAACAAGTACAGAAAACAGCATGAAAGTAATCTAGTTCGGCAAAGCTGAGTCATGCTTTACACCAGGAAGTGATCAGTCACTGAGGCTGAGAGACTCAAGAGAACTATATGGGTGATAGAGGAACAATTCCATACTGGGATTAATAGTTGTTCACTAAATACAAAGTAAAAAAAAAACACAAAAAAAACCCCACAAAAGATAATTCCCTTTTATTGTAACTAGGGAAAGCTAGTCCTCAAGATAGCCCTTTCTTCATGACTTTTTCCATCTTCCATTCTAAGACACATCTGGACATCAAAGTGGCAAGCTTAAAATCCCCATCCCCATCACCATACTCTACTCTGGAGTCTGACTGCCTTGTCCAGCCATCAAAGACAAATATTTAACTCTTTTTGCCTATTACATGTAGGGTCACATAATACAAAAAGTTAACAAGAACTGATTTCAATTAAATTAGAATATTAAATATTTTTGTGGACTCTCCACATCCACCAAGCACATAGTCAACGCTGATGCAGCCCACTTCATCTGCTTGCATTAAGGCTTGACTCCCACACTTGCCTCACTTCTTACAGCCACGATTGTTTCCCTTAGAATTTCTAAAATATCACAATGGACTGCTTAAAATCTTGGAACAAATGTCTACTCACAATAGCTAACATATGGTAAGATTATCTTCAGTTTGGTGTCTCAGTTTGGATCTAGACTGTACATTATTTAGATCAATGATTCTCAACCAGGGGTAGTATTGTCTCTGGTGGATATGTGGCATTCTCTGAGACATTTCTGATTATCATGACTGAGTAAAAGACTGTCATATCTCCATGTATCTGGTGGGTTGAGGCCAAGGATGCTGCTAAACATTATACAATGCATAGGACAGCAAACAACAAAAAAATGTGTCAGTCCAAAATTTTAGCGCTGAGGTTGAGAAACCCTGATCGAGATGAATACATTTTGGGGAAATTTTTATTTTCTTATTTAAATTCTTTATCACATACAGTATGCAGCATATAAACAGGTGAAGAAGTAATTATTTGAAGGAAAAATGAAGTAGGCAAGAATAATTATTGATGATTTTAATCCTCTTTATAACTCTTTTCTTTCATTCTTTCTACTTTTTTTTTTAAGCCATCATGTCCTATTATGGAATTCCAATTGGGTTCTTAGATCTTTAATAGAACAAAAATGTGAAATAAAAATCAAAAAGCACTAAAACACAAGAAACCATGATCCTAGTTCCCATTATATCTTTTAGTAGAGTTATGACTTGGGAAAATCATTTAATCCCTTAAAAACTAGTTTTCCAACTTCTCAATATGAAATATTTATATTAAATTATTGTTTTAAAATAAAACATTCATCTACTAAAGAAGAACACAATGTAAAAAGAAACCCAAAGAAATGCTATGAGGGGAGAAAACCAAGGAACCAAAAACTCTACTAATTTAGCTTACCTTCTTCCTCCACAATGGTACTGAAACAGAAATTCTTCTAGTCATCTTACTAATCACTGAATTAAATGAACTCTATTTTCCTTTCCAGCTCTAATGTTTAATTACTAAATCAAACTTTATCTGTCCTAGGCTCCGTGTTTATAATATTTTGCTCTCTATCAAGGATTAAAGTTTGACCTAATAAAATAACCAAATCTATCCTCTTAGAAACTATCAGGTAGTAATATTTCTGAGATAAACAGAGAGGAATCTTAGAGCATTATTCAAATACATATAATCTCAAGAATAATGCCAATCTAGAGCAGGTGACATTTTACATGAGGATGCCATTTTGCTTCTGCCAAATTATGTGAGAAGATGGTTTATTCAAGACTTGTCTAAAAGGGACAGCTCCAAAATGCCAAGCCACAGAGCAAGCCATGCTCCAGAAACAGGAACAAGCGATGGAAGACCACTCCCGACAGCATTCACTTGATATAAGAAAACAATATGTCTCACATACAGAAAAACAGTTATGAATTGAAAAGAAAATTTTAAGTATGAAACAAAATTTTCTTTGTTAACCAGTGGATTCTTCTAAGAATGTTTATGCCAAAAATTTCAAATAAGATTTTGGAATGCCAGAAAATGAGCAGGAATGTAAGACCAGTAGAAGTACTTCCTAAAAATGTGTTCATCTCTTCTAGTTTGTCCATTTGTTGGTGTATAATTGTTCATAGTAGTTTCTCATATTCCTTTCCATTTGTGTGGTATCTAGGTGTAATGTACCCTCTTTCATTTATAATTTTATTTATTTGAATCCTCTTTTATTTTCTTGATAAGTCTAGCTAAAGGTCTGTGTGTTTTATCTTTTCAAAAAAACTCAAGTTTCAGGGATCTTTTCTATTTTCTTTTTAGTCTCTCATTCATTCATTTCTGCTCTGATCTTTATTTCTTTCCTCCCACTAACTTTGGTCATAGTTTGTTCTTCTTTTCCTAGTTCCTTGAGTTGTAAAATTAGGTTGTTTATTTGAGATCTTTCTTTTTTCTTCATGTAGGTATTTATCACTAAAAACTTCCCTCTTAGAACTGCTTTAGATGCATTCCATAAGTTTTGGTATATTGTATTTTCATTTTTATTTGTCTCAAGAAATGGTTTTGATTTCTCTTTTGCTTTCTTCCTTGACCCATTGGTTGTTCAGTAGCATGCTGTTTAATCTCCACATATTGGTTAATTTTTCAGTTTTCTCCTGGTAAACTAGGAGAAACTAGGAAACTAGGAAAACTTCTAGTTTTATGCAACTGTGGTGCAAAAAGGCTTTTGATATGATTTCAATCTTTATTTTTTTCAAAGAAGACAAACAGGTACATGAAAAAGACCTCAACATCACTAATCACTGGAAAAATGAAAAACCACAATGAGATACCATCTCATACCTGTCAAAATGACTATCATCAAAAAGACGAGAAACAACAAGTGTTGGCGAGGATGTAGAGAAAAGGAACTCTCCTGCACTATTGGTGAGAATGTAACTTGGTGCAGCCACTATGGAAAACTAAGAGGGTTCCTCAAAACATTAAAAATAAAACTACTATATGGGGGCTTCCCTGGTGGCGCAGTGGTTGAGAGTCCGCCTGCCGATGCAGGGGACACGGGTTCGTGCCCCGGTCCGGGAGGATCCCACATGCCGCGGAGCGGCTGGGCCCGTGAGCCATGGCCGCTGAGCCTGCGCGTCCGGAGCCTGTGCTCCGCGGTGGGAGAGGCCACAGCAGTGAGAGGCCCGCGTACCGCAAAAAAAAAAAAAAAACTACTGTATGATCCAGCAATCCCATTTCTGGGTATATATACAAAGGAAATGAGAACAGGATCTTGGGAGAGATATCTGCACTCTCATGTTCATTGCAGCATTATTCATAATAACCAAGATATGGAAACAACCTAAGTGTTCCTCAGAAGATGAATGAATAAAGATGAGGTGGGGGGTATGTGTATATACATATGTACATATTATTTAGCCATGAGAAAGAAAGACATCTTGCCATTTGTGACAACATGGATAGAACTTGAGGGCACTATGCTAAATGAAATAAGCCTGACACTAAAAGACAAATATTGTATGATCTCATTTACATATGGAATCTAAAAAAACCAACCAAACAAAACCCAAAATTCATAAAACTTGTAGAAACAGAGAAAAAAAGGGTGGTTACCAGGAGCTGGGAGGTGGCAGAGAAGTGAGATGTTGGTCAAAGGTTATAAACTTCTAGTTATAAGACAAATAAGTTCTGGGGAATCTAATGTACAGTATAGTAATTTATGTTAATAATACTGTATTGTATACTTGAAAGTTGCTAAGGGAGTATATCTTAAATATTCTCACCACAAAAAAATAAGTGGAAATTATGCTACATGATTCAGGTATTAGCTAATGTTATGGTAGTAATTATTCTGCCATATATACATATATCAAATCAACATGTTGTACACCTTAAATTTACACAATGTTATATATCATTTATATCGAAATAAAGCTGGAAAAAAGTACTTACTAAGTTTCTTTGCTTCATGCTTTCTCTTCTCCTAATCAGCCTTACCAATTATTTTGGTTTAAGATTTTCTGCTAGGTTTTCCCTTTGATGCATCTTTCCTGGATGTCTTTGTGAAGAAAACACAAACAAATAGAAATTCCGTTGCATGGCTCTGTCACTATTTGAGTGTACACTTGACTTCAGAAGGTCTTTATTTGCACTGAATCTTTAAACATATTGGAGTTCCAATATTTGGGCTTTCAAATCTAATCAAACTTATCCTGGAGTAGAAGGGATTCACACCTCAACACAAACAAGGTTTCTTTCAACCTATCACATGGGTGGACTTTGAGGGCGTTATGCTAACTGAAATAAGTTGGAGAAAGACAAATACTGTAGGATATCACTTAAATGTGGAATTTTAAAAAAGTCAAATTCATAGAAACAGAGACTAGAATGGTGGTTACTAGAGGCAGGGGGTTGGGGGTAATCAGGAGATGTCAGCCAGAGTACAAACTTCCAGTTTTAAGATGAATAAGTTCTCTGGGTCTAATTATGTTATGGTGATTTTAGCTAATAAAACTGTTTAATATACTTGAAAGTTGCTAAGAGTAGACCTTAAATGTTCTCACCACAAAAAAAGAAATGGTAGTTATGTGACATGATGGAGGTGTCAGCTAGCACTATGGTAGTGATCATTTTGCAATATATAAATGTATCATATCAACATATTGTATACCTTAAACTTACACAATGTTATATGTCAATTATATCTTAATAAAGCTGGAGAATTTTTTTTTAAATTCCTGTTGTTTCTTTCCCTTCTTTCTTTTTCTATTAGTGTTAAATATCTTGGCTTTTTCTTTTTATTCCAGAGCGAAATTTCCCAAGTGACTAATATAGAATAGTAATCCCAAAAAGTGTTCTTTTTTTAAAACAAAATAGATGACCAAATATACCCTCTTTTGGATATTCTCCATTCCCATTTGCCAAATAAATGTTCTGAAGTCCTGCAGCAAAATTAACTTTTTAAATTGTTTCCTCAAGATATCTCACAAGTGAACTCTACCCCAACGTTCTCCTTTCTATTTTTCAAATAATAGCTACTAAAACCCGTGAAGATAGCAGAACTCATTCTGGAAAATGCTGGTCTTTTATTTGTATTATTTCTTTCCTCCTCTTTCCTTCTTTCCAAGAATTTGTAAGCTTCAGTGTAGCTCATATGTTACTCCCTTTGTAGCAAAGCACTTTTGCAAGAATCCCCAGTGATGCTGAATGTCTGATTTTAATAGTGTCTTTTAAGTCTTCATCATAATTGAGTTTTGTGCAAGATACAAGAAACCTCCCATCATTTACTACCTGGTTCTCTTTGTCCCTTGATTTTCAAGGAACCATTTATCATCTGATTCTCACTCCTTTTATATGTCTCTTTTCCCCCTTGATTCTCTTTGTATCATCTTATAAATACATCTTCACCAGGAATCCATCGCTACTTCTACTATTTCTTTTGTTTTATTTCCTCTTCTTGTGTGATCTCATTCACTGCACGCGTTCAATTTTAAGTGTATACTAATGACTCTCAAATCAGTATCTCCTGCCCAGACTCCAGTCCTGAGCCTAAGAATCAAATTTCAGTGGTTCCCAAATACTATTCCGTAGTTTACAAACTTTGGGTAGGAATTTCGTGTTTCTTTTTTTTTTTAAGCTCAGCACTCATTAGAGTGCCTTCATCATTACACATACTTAATACATGTTGGTTAAATCAAAACTTTGAACCAAATTAACTACATGGCTTAATAATACATCTGAAAGTTTGAAGTCTATTTAACTTGCCATTGGTTAAATCACTTAATTTCTTTGTCTGTCAGCTTCATCTGAAAATTGGAGAAGATAGATGAGATAATTGCTATGATTCCTATTAACATTACCTTTCAGTTTCTAAAGTCTCTATTATCTCTTTTAAAATGAAAAAAATCTTGTAAAAAAACACCTAAAACAAGAGAAGCCTTAACTAAGCAGTTACATTATTTCAGTTTGAATGCATTCATTTAATACACTTTTCTGAGTGCCAAGTATGTGTCAGGCACTGGGCTCACAATTTTATTACAATAACTAAGAAATACTAGGTATAAACAGAAAGATAATTCTAAAAAATGTGACTTACATTTCCTTTTTAAGTCTTATATTTTCTTAGATATGAGTTAAAAAAATATTCCACCAAATCTTAATTGAAACTAAAATGAGTTTGAAAAGTGGCCTAAAAAATTCATAAATTCACTGTTAAGGGTACCACTAAATAAATATTTATGCTAAAATATTTTCATAATTTTTGAAACTTGTAATAAAGTCAATCCTAGTTGCAAGGACTTAGAAAGCAGTCTTTAAAAAAAACTGTACTGTGTTAAACATTAAATAATTATTTCATTTTGTGTTTGCTATAAATTTCAAAAATATAAAGGAAAATCAGAGAGAAAATAATATTAGCCTGATATTGATCAGAAATGCTAGAAAGCAAAATAATGACATTTATACTCATTATGAGAGTTAAGAGATGTTATGAATAGGGCATTTGACACACAGCAGTTCATGAGCAAAAAAAAAAAAAAAATCCATAAAAGCATTGGATGTCACCCTGCTCACAGTATTTCAGAGCTACATATATGAATCAGAAATCTCAGGAGACTGAGAACTATTTAAATGTAACCCTCCTCACACTGGAATGAAGTACTTTAAAATAAATAGTAGCTGATGTAGACTGACAATTAGTGATAAGGGCACATACTTTTATCCAGATACTTTTACACTTTAAAACTTGATCTAAATTATCAAGTAAAATTTTACATAAAATACTGAAGAAAAACTGGAAGAAGAATAAATGACATAGGGGCCTATTTTTAATAAGTGAAACAATGGTACTTTCAGTTTTTGTCCTTGGTGGGATTTACTACATAAAACATGGATGAGTGTTTGTTATCTCCCTTTTAGACCCTCATTGCATTCAGAGTCCAGTCCTTATTCACCTTGGTCTTCCCAACGCATAGTTGAGTAGGTGTACAGGAGAAGGGCCTCCAGAAGGCTACTGAATTCAGCCAAGCTAAAAGAAAAAAGAAAAGAAATACAAAATACATGCATGATTGATATTATTATATAAAATGTGTGTAAACATGGGAGAAGCCCTTTTAACTGGTGTCAATTTAACTAACCTATTGGGTTAACTAAGAATCCCAATTTTCCTTGCAAAACTTAAAACTTATGTTCATCAACCAAGGACTGCACCAGGATACTAAATTATGGTCTAATACTCTCCCATTTCTGCTACCACAAGATAAGCTGCATGTTTATCAAGAATAATCTGTGCTTTTTCTCAAATGTTTTTTCCCCCCAGTTGTCCTTTTTATTACTTCTTTGTTATTTATATAACCTAATGGAATATGAGCATGGAAAGAGAAGTTCTTTTGAAGTCTACGCTTAATGGTTTCAAAATACTTAAGCAGGTTACAAACAAAGTCTTGAATTATGTATAGAAAAACATAAATTTAAAAAATTAGGTAGAGGAATATAAAATCTATGAGGATTATAGTCTTGGATCATTTTACAAATACATTTACGTTGTCATTTCACTTAAAAAAGGCAAACAACATGGAAATAAAAGACAATGCATTACAAATACAGTTTATACAAGGTAAGTAAATTCATGTTAAGAAACAAAATAAAACAAAAACCAAATAACAGTAAATGTAGCCCTGCTTCAAATTATTCTAAAGTGAATGACAGTTAAAACAGTACACCTATATCAAACATTTTTAAATGACTCCCCTCTTTAAATTATTTCTGTCATTAATTGACCAGTGAGGCCAGTCGTAGTGTGAATAAAAGACTATTCTCTCCAAACTAAACATAATATATGATACCAGATGTCGATATTTAAAACACTTTCCCAGTATCTTTTCTTACTGGTAAGCCAATTTCTTTCTTTAGGCCCATTCTACCATGAAGGCTTGGCCATGAAGTTTGTTACCTCAGGTAAAAATAGAGCAAGCTCAGCCCAGAATAACACAGTCACTATTCAGCTTCAAGTCTCAATGCTGACTTATTTTTTTTTCCTATTAGAAAAAACTTATCTAATACCCTATGTCAACAACAATATCGGAATCTCAAAATTCCAAGGGATCTAGTACCTAACAAGGTAGATGGCAGTGTTGGATTAAAAAAATATTAATTAGGTGTGTATTTCAGTTAGTGGTCTCACAGTCATTTATATATAACCTTTAAAAAAACCTCTTCTTGCAAGAGAGGTACCTAGAAAATTATTTTGCTTTGAAGGTCTGCTTTTTAAATTGCATGGTGATGCCTCTTCACTTGCTAAATACCCTGAAAGTTCTTCCCTCTGAAAAGGGTTTGCCAGCTGTTGTTTATAGCTAAGGAAAGAGAGTGGCTTGATATGTTTAAGAAGAGAGTAGACATGAGATACTGTCAGGTCTGCACAGGATGGGATCTAGAAAGCCTGGTATGCCCCCAGTGGAATTGCTGAGGATTGAGAGCTAAACTTGCTGGGAGGCTGAGACCACCATGGTGAGGGAATAGGTAGCCATGGGATGGATGCCTTGACATGAATAGTCTATGCCAGGACCTGGAAAGCAGGCATTTCTGAGACTCAGAGCATCTGAAGCAAAGAACATCAAGATGGAGCCAAGTTACTGTAGAAAGGGAACCAAGGTCCTCTGAACAGACCATGAGTTATACCAGCTTTAAGCTACTTCAGCAGCAGGTAGAGCAAGATGTGAAAGCATGACTCAGAGTCTAGTTAAGATCACTTACGGGTAATCTAGAATTTATTATAAGTCAGGAAGAGAAGAACATGCAGACCATAGGCCCCTTTGTCAAATCTGTGGGCACAGATAGGTATCCCTGTGCACCTAGAGGGGGCCTACATTGGGAAGGAAACGATGGAACATCCTTTGAGATGGGATCAATAACCTTGATAGTAAGTGTGAACTATGACTTCACTGGTTTTCACCTCATAATGAATTACATTCCCTTAGGAAGTTTAAGTTTTTCTGAAGTACACTTATGGAGCAATAAAGCATCATATTTTATTCTTTCCACATTTGAGTGGGAGCAAATACAGTTTTTACATATATGTGTGTATATACATACACATACACACTCAAAGATATATACATACAAATCTAAGAATAGAAAATTAAAGTATCTGGGAGGAAAACCATCTTGATCTCTCTGCAGAGAAAAAAATATTTGTTTGATTGATTCTATGGAAATTGGAATGAATGAAAATGTGTAGTCCTTGTCTTCATTTTACTTATTAAAATGATTCATGAACAGTTTTGAAAAACAGAAACTCTTTAGTATAACACCCTCAAAATGTTTTTAGACAGTCATAAGAATTCATGTCCCAGAGTTAAATTATTCTGATAGATGTAAATATCAATATCAAAGAAGTGCAGAATAAAAAATTCTTATTTAATACTTCTTAAGTGAAAATGGGACATTGAGGCAGTTAACAGCTGAGGATAAGATGGGGGAACCCATCTTAGATGAGGTGCACAGGAAAAGTATCTCCAAGTAAGAAACATGTCAGGCAGGACATAAACATGAGAAGGGACTAATTACAAAAGGAGCTGAGAGACAGAATAAAGAAAAAGAAAAGAGAAAGGGAGACAGAAAGGCTGATAGGAAGGCATGCAGGCTAAAGAAAGGAAAGGAAGGAAAGAAAGGGAAAGAAAGAAAGAGAAAGATTCTCCCTCTGAGGGAAAGTGTGAGGCTAGGTGTTGGAAAAGTGATCAGAGCACAGAACTAAAATAAGAACAGAGTAGCTGCAGTGAGATGAGCAAGGTGGAAAGTGACACCAGATGACGCTGGAGCACAGGTCAGCAGCCAGGACATGGTAGTCATGAGAAGGCCTTGCCGTAATTGCAAAAATGTAAGAGCTGTTCATTTTTGAAATATCAAATGTCTGACAGGGCAAAAGGAAATGAGTTCTTTGCCATGATTTAAGAATTCTGTGATCACGCTTGCCTTCTAAAGTACTAAAATCCTTTCTATCACAAACACTTCTCACAAACACTTCTTCACTCTGTCGAGCTTTGATGCCCTTCCTGCCATCAATTCCTAATAATGAAAAGATGCCCAGTGTACGAGCACTGTAGAGCGTGCATGTGTGTGGTTTCAGAAAATAATAGTGTTTTTTTGTTCCAAGAGGAACGAGAATGTTTTGAGGCTCAAGAGTCTAGGCACATACAGTTCAACGGATTTACTCTGGGTCACATGCCTGGCCTACCACCTAGATCTACTTTACCATTCTCCTAACTGTGGTCCAGAATAGCCACAGGCCATGAGTTCTAACAGCTGTGATTTCCTCCTGTACTTATAATGACTGCTTCCATATTTCTTCCTCTTCTCTTATAAACTCTGAGTCCACAGTCTAATCCCCCACCCTCCTTGGGGTCAACTAACAAACCTATTTCATACTCTATTAATGATACTTTCTTTTTTCATTTTTCCAAATATCTTTTCCAAAGCAGAGATTATTAAATAAATTATTTCCCAGAACACTCAGAAATGATTGAATTAATCAGAAAGTTTTAAGTAGAATTCATTTCTGAGGAATATATGAATTTCTGGAAGGGGGCAAATCATGATGAGCTCCTAGACTCTTTTGCAAAATTTGGCAGTTCATAAAATAAATGAGAGGTTTCAACCTGTTTTCTGAGGAAAATAAAACAAAACAAAACACAGTAACTGCAAGCCCTATAAACTCTTACAATTAATAAAGGTTCCAAGGTTTTTATTATCTTTATTTTATTACTATTATAAATAATTGTAAAATATAGTGTACTATGAAAGTCCCTTGTATTCATTAATTGTATTTATACTTAATAACCACTGGAGTTCCCTGATATTTAATTAGATTATTTATTTTTCATTTTGTTAGGTCAGATTTCAGTATCTAAAAGATGAGTGGGGTAGCTGTTACTTCTACTAATGAAAATATTGAGTTTTTGGAGACATAGTCTCTAACCCGTTTTTCCTCAAGTGCTTTGCTTAAACTATTCTTCCAAAGTAAGATAAACTTTTTCAAAGCCTGAATTAGGGTAAGTTGAGACAAATGTATTTCATTTCAGATATGCAACGAAGAATATATTCTTAAAATTGCCAGCAGCAGTAAATGACACACAAACAGAGCAAACAGCACGCTGAGCCCCAGCAAGTCCACCTGTCCTTTGTGTGCATCATCTTTCCCACAGTCTTTAGGTGTCGCTACAGAGGCTCCTAATAAATTGTTATATAGTCTTAGTATTCCAAATATTGCAAGGAGGAATCATCGATGTCAAGAATTCTTTGAAAAAGCTACATAAGAACCGAAGGTTGACACACTCTCTATCTCTCTCTCTCTCTCTCTCTCTCTCTCTCTGAGTGTGGTTCCCAACAGGAAGCCAATGTGTACTGCATGCCTAGGCTTGAGTCTAAGCAATTATCTCTTGGCTAGAGTCAGGATGAGCAGAGATCCAAGTGTCATGGCTATATGACACTGAGAAGAAAGTGGCATTTGGTGGCTGAATCAAGCAAAACTCTGATCTTTGATTCACGGTTCTGTCATGTATCCTGGGATGAGCTAAGAAATTAGTGTGTTCCCTTTCATTTGCTGAAAGGAGCATCCAAGTCTCTGTGTGTGATTTTCTGTTAGGAACTGGAAAATTCACTACACAAGAAAGGGGCAGCCATCCTAAATTTTCTATAAGATAAATTAACTTGGACAATATCATTGGAACTTCTACCTGGGGTGATCCAAAAGTAATGACAATTTGGATCAAAAAGTATAAATCCAAGTGCATTTGAGTTAAGAGGGCTCATAATCACTAATAGAAAAACATCAAAAATATTTTCCTTCAGACTATACTACAAAGCTACAGTAATCAAGACAGTATGGTACTAGCACAAAAACAGGAATATAGATCAATGGAACAGGACAGAAAGCACAGAGATAAACCCACCACATATGGTCACATTATCTTTGATAAAGGAGGCAAGAATATACAATGGAGAAAAGACAGCCTCTTCCAAATGGGACCTAATGAAACTTACAAGCTTTGGCACAGCAAAGGAAACCATAAACAAGACAAAAAGACAACCCTCAGAATGGGAGAAAACATTTGCAAACGAAGCAACTGACAAAGGATTAATCTCCAAAATATACAAGCAGCTCACGCAGCTCAATATCAAAAAAACAAACAATCCAATCCAAAAATGGGCAGAAGACCTAAATAGACATTTCTCCAAAGAAGATATACAGATTGCCAACAAACACATGAAAGAATGTTCAATATCATTAATCATTAGAGAAATGCAAATCAAAACTACAATGGGATATCATCTCACACCGGTCAGAATGGTCATCATGAAAAAATCTACAAACAAGAAATGCTGGAGAGGGTGTGGAGAAAAGGGAACCCTCTTGCAGTGTTGGTGGGAATGTAAATTGATACAGCCACTATG